>NW_006383008.1:7098873-7148534 GCF_000327345.1 Myotis davidii
CTCTATCCCCAGAGTGGGGCATCCAGGAGGCAGCCTATCAATGACTTTTCATGGATGTTACTATCTCTCTCTCCCTTCCCTTTCCTCCTCTCTGAAATCAATAAAAATGTAAGAAGAAAAAAAGACTAAAGAGATCTAACAACAGTATGAGGCTGCAGTGAGAACACAAACTGGAGAAACCAAGATGGCGGCACAGGTAAACAGATAAAATTGCTGCCTCGCACAACCACTTCAAAAATACAACTAAAAGACAAAACAGACATCACTCAGAATCACAGGAAGGCTGGCTGAGTGGAAATTCTACAACTAGAAGGAAAGAGAAAAGCACACTGCGACTCAGAGGAGGTGTGGAAGTAAAGTGCAGAGGTACAGAGGCACACGTGGAAAGGACTGGCAACTGAGGACATGGTTGTCTTTTTCAATTGGGAGGGAGTCTCAAGCTCCTGACTGCTCTGCACCTTTGCCCTGTTGATTCCCTGAGACCCCGCCTCACCCAAGCTCTGTGCAGAGGCTTTTTGGCCCTTTGCAATCTAAAATTACCTAACAAACTGCAGCTGGGTCAGAGAGACCCAGAACATCCAAAAGAAGGCCCAAGGCCTCACAGCAGCTTGCATTGCTTCACAGCTGGGCCTCATCTGGGCACCTCAAAACCCCAAATAAAGAAGAGGAATCTGCAGATCTCTCCATAGGTCCTGCTGGGTAGCCTCAGGCAGAGGCTAAATTAGCACCTCCTTAGAGATCCAAGAGTCAGTGAACCCAGTGGTCAGAGTGGGACCATCCAGATTACAACTCCTCAGATCCAAAAGGGAAACACTCAGGGGGCAGACTCAGTGAGCACCAAAGCCCCACTGAAGCAAGTCTTGCCCCATAAGGGTGTCCCCAGCGCAGAAGTTCCCCCACCATAGACACAGCTGATTCTCACAGCCAATTGGCCTGGAGGTCAATTCCTCCCACTGATACCAACAACAATCAAGGCTTAACTACAAGACTGTGCACAAAGCCCACAAAGGGGTGCACCAAGAGTGTCCACCTCAGGTAATTGGGGAGGCTGAGCCACTGGGCCCTATAGGATACCTAGCACAGAAAGCCACTCTATCAACACAGGGAAGCAGAAAAAAATGAGGAGACAAAGAAACAGGTCACAAATGACAGAAATGGAGGAAAGCAAACTACTGGATAAAGAGTTCAAAACCACGGTTATAAGGTTTTTCAAGAATTTTCTAGAAACTGCCAATAAATTCAGTGAGACCCTCGATAAGTCTAGTGAGACTCTCGAGGATATGAAAAAGGACCAATTAGAAATTAAGCATACACTGACTGAAATAAAGAATATTATACAGAGATCCATCAACAGACTAGAGGATCTCAAGAATCAAGTCAAAGATTTGAAATATGAAGAAGCAAAAAACACCCAACTGAAAAAGAAAAAAAAAAAGAATCTAAAAATATGAAGATAGTGTAAGGAGCCTCTGGGACAACTTCAAGCATACCAACATCCGAATTATGGGGGTGCCAGAAGAAAAAAGAGAGCAAGATATTGAAAACCTATTTGAAGAAATAATGACAGAAAACTTCCCCTACCTGGTGAAAGAAATAGACTTACAAGTCCAGGAAGCGCAGAGAACCCCAAACAAAAGGAATCCAAAGAGGGCCACACCAAGACACATAATTAAAATAACAAGGTCTAAAAACAAAGAGAGAATCTTAAAAGCAGCAAGAGAAAAACAGTTAGTTACCTACAAGGTAGTACCCATATGATTGTCAGCTGATTTCTCACAGAAACTATGCGGGCCAGAAGGGAGTGGCAAGAAATATTCAAAGTGATGAATAGCAAGAACCTACAACCAAGATTACTTTACCCAGCAAAGCTATCATTCAGAATTGAAGGTCAGATAAAGAGCTTCACAGATAAGAAAAAGCTAAAGGAGTTCATCACCACCAAACCAGTATTATATGAAATGCTGAAAGGTATTCTTTAAGAAGAGGAAGAAGAAGAAAAAGGTAAAGATAAAAATTATGAACAACAAATACATATCTATCAAAAAGTGAATTTAAAAATCAAGTAAATAAAAAATCTGCTGAACAGAATAAACTGGTGAATATAACAGAATCAGGGGCATAGAAAAGAAGTGGACTGACAATTCTCGGGGGGAAAGGGGTATGGGGGGTGTGGGAAGAGACTGGACAAAAATCGTACACCTATGGATGAGGACAGTAGGGGGGTGGTAAGGGCAGAGGGTGGGGTGGGAACCGGGTGGAGGGGAGCTATGGGGGAAAAAAGAGGAACAACTGTAATAGTCTGAACAATAAAGATTTAATTAAAAAAACAAACAAAAAGAAACAAAAAAACCTGGCAAATGGATAAATTATGGTATATCTATTCAATGAAATACTACTTGGTAAGAGGAATGAACTACTGTTTCATGCAACATGTATGAATCTCACATGGATTGTGCTAAATAAAGAAGCTAGATTCAAACAAACAAACAGAGAACACAAACTGTCCTCAACCACCTGGCACAGCTGTTTCCTGCATCTCCCCTTTCTCTGCGGAGACCTTTGAGTGGCACTGCTTGTCTCCAGGCCACAGCCCCCGCCCCCACCTTTATTCCCCTCAGACAGAGCCCTCCCTCAGAGCCTTCATCCTTGCCTATGGGTCCGTAAACACTGGTGAAAGCCAAAGTCAACCGTTCCCCACTAGAAGAGGCCGTCCTTCAGCTGCACCCTGAGCTTTGTTCACACTAGATGGGGTGGTTCTGGGGGACTGAGAGAGACGCTTCTCTGGTATAAACTCAGCCACCTTTAAATTACTAAGATACAAAGTGAAGGCTCTGGGAGACTCTTTCTCTGAGCACAACACAAACAACTGAACAACTTGAGAACAAATTGGAACACAGTCAATTACCTGCAAATCTACTTTCCTCCTTTAAAGCGAAAGTTTACTGTTGAAATATTTCCTCTTTGAAATAGGACACAGAAAAGAATAAAATGTGTCTGCAATACATACTTATTAATATGCCCAAGAAGCAAGTGTGACATAATTCTTATTTCTATGATTTAAACATGAAATTCTGAAACTTTGGGGAAATTTTTAAAAAACTGGGAAAAGTATAACACTGTCAACAGCATTTACTCATTATTTATTCAGTGAATACTTATTGACCTCTACTATACTCCAAGTGTCAGGGCATCCAACTCCTTCATTCTACTGATAAAAGAAACCAAGACCCAGTGCAGGTCAGTGCCTCGCTGAGGATAAACAAGCTAATTCTGGCCTGGGTAGCATGGTTGGGTGAGAATTCAAATAGTTGAGGCTCTTTGCACTCACCCCTACCTGTTTCCAACCTGTGAAGCCAATAAACCTGAGGACAGGTCTTTAAAAGATCAGGTACCTCTGTGGGGTTGGGTGGCCCTTTATGGCATCATTACCAGTAAGCTAAGTGCTTCAGTGCAGTGCTATGGCCTCTCTAGGTGCCCGAGGAGTAGCTGTTGAATGATTAACTGCAAAGCAGCAGAAGGAAAAATGCTGCAGCTAGAAACTTGCAGTTGGCACTTTCCTTTGGAACACGTTGACCTGTTTGTAAAGTACATGAACTGCCAGTTCTCAATTTTTTCTGACATCGGTGTTCCTTACTTGGGGATTTTTAAGATGTTTGGAAGCTCTGAGGTCTAAATCCTTGTATATGCTTTCAGTATTCTCTCCTACATGGTGAGAAAGAGTGAGCAGATTCCAAAGCGAAGCTCATGGAAGAAACCCCAGACATGCAAGGGTGGAACATGCCCCTCTTCAGGAGGAACCCCTTCCAGGTGACACAGGCAGACATGTTGCAAGGAAGCTCAAGACAGGCTAGGTGCACAAAGCAAGCTGCTGACCTCTTTTTCCCTCTCTGATCTTCTAGGGTTCTTCCTAGCCTTTCTTCTCTGGTTTTTCTTATTTTTTTCTTCCTTCATGCCTTTTACCATGGCCACAGGGTCCTGGACTATTTCTGGGGTGGGGGCTGTGTGATTGCTCATTGACCAATCAGAGATGGCGTTAGAGCTCCAATGAGAGTTGATAGGATTGACGAGAGGCAAGAGGGAATTTGCTCCTGCGGTTGCATATTCTAAGGAACTGGTTTCCACAGGTTCAAATTCATAATAATCCCACTCCAGGCCACTGGAAGACATTCTTCAACTAATTCTCAGTCTTTACCATGACATAAAGAACAGTATCTGCAGAAGATGAAGTCAGGGGTAAATGCTTCATAACATTAACATTCTCTGTTTCTATCCACCATCCAAGATAATGTCTTGGGTACAGTCAGCTTCTGAAATTACTTTTTACAATAATGAATTTTCCAGCTTCTTTAAAGAGCACCCATAAAGGGTTTTCTTCCTGAAATTCTTGCATAAGTTTCAAGACTGATCATTAACAAGCACGGCAGACACACAGAAGACAGACATGAGCCACATCTGGCAAATGCATTACTTCAGAACTAGTGAAGGTCCATTCCACCTTCTCCATCCTCACCTGTTTTTACACTGTTTTATTGTTGTGTTCTTATTTTGTTTTATATTAAGTTATCTGAGAGAAGCAATGTGTGGACTGTCCTGTTTAAGTGAAAAAGATGAAAGAAAATAAATACTAATTCAAAAAAGAGAGGGTGTTCCTGTTAAAAATAGCGCTGGCTTTTCCTTCGGCTAACATAGCTATATTGACACGGCTGCCCTTGGTTACCTTGTGAGAACTCCTGCCTGTTTGAGTTCTTATCTTGTCTGATATAAATAGCAGAAGCTAGGGAGTTAGCCTGGCTTTTGCTGCATTAGACCTCAGACAAGAGTGCTGGGTTGGGATAGGTTAGCATGCCTGGCATTGCAGCCTTGCCATCATGACAAGCAAGGGCTTTAATTATCTAAAGAGGAGACCAGATGCACCCCAAGACGTGTGCACCAGCAACTCCAAGGCCTGCCTTTTCTGTGGTCAGAATCTCTTCTCTCTCCTGGTATTTTTGCTGTCATCTAAGGGTATGATGTAATCATGAATGTAGTGATGTCTACAGTATGGGAAAATAAAAATAGCATATGGCCCAAGGTAGATATCAACAGCTTAAAACTAAATCAGTGTCTTCTGAAAATAATGTTCTTGATGACTCAACAGATTCCAAATATAACCAGATATTTATGAATGACACTGAACAGCCTTCTGCCCATCATAAAACAATGACATATTTAGTTATCTCTGTTTGCCAAATTTTAGAACATTACACAGAGGCCCAAAGAAAACTAGAAGCCCTTTGGTAATGCACACCCTAGCATGCCTGAGGATCTCAAATTTGCTAATACTCTGTAACCACAGTTATTAAAGGTGAATCTAGAAGAGGTTATAAGCGCAAACTCTCCAAGATGCTGTGTTCCTTACAGAAGGGCTTATTCCTTAGAGTCCTACTACACAAACTAGGGTTAGAAACAGAGTTAGAAACAGTTTCCAGTCACATTATCATAGGACTTTTTCCTAATAGTTAACTGGAGAACAATTTACATAATCTTTTCTATATCCTCTTCTTAGAGAAGCCACCTTTCTCAAAGACCCAATAGGGCACCCCAGGTACTACGTGACCACCCCACCACTGCTGATTGGCTCAGAAATGGATACGTGATCCCAAAGAAGCCAGCTGGAGTCTCTCTAGATAATCTGAGTGCAGAGACTCAGAGGCTGAGTCTCAATAATGGTACAGCACCAGAGTGAGCTCCATCTGCAGACCTCCTTTTTCTTGGGTTCCATGAGACAAGTTCTGCTTCTTTGAATAGGTTGTTTTAAACTGAATGTACACTGATTAAGAGAAATCAAAGTGAGAAAAGGAATAAAGTAAGTTTTTAAGCCCCACCTTTTCTCCAATGGTAAGCTTGATCAATACTCACTTGTGTGTGTAAGAGTGTGTGTGTGTGTGTGTGTGTGTGTGGTGCTCCTTCATACTGAGACAGGACACAGACAAAATGCCCTCTAAACTCTGCACTTGAATGATGCTTGATAGGAAATGAACCATGATGGGAATTTAGCACACATTCCCAAACTCTAATTTGCCATTGAGAATAGGTCCCAGAATAGGTCTTCAAGAGTAAGCTCTTCCCACCATGGGGACCAAGACGTTGATTAAAGGGGCTGAAGAGCACCTACTCCCCTCCCACCTCACAGCAGGTTCCATGCTGTACTATGGATTTCTAGGCAGACAAGCTCCTCTGACAACCCACCCCCATAGAATGGTGGCTTCTACTCACATCGTCCTGAACATCGAGGTCGCAGCCAGCCTTCAGCAAGATCTGGACCACAGCAAGATGACCTTTATTGGCAGCGAGATGCAGGGGGGTCCGGCCATGCTGTTGATGCAAAGCAAACACCAATTTCAAAACAGGACATCAAAATCACTCCCCTGGGACAGGCTGCACAGTGGCATTTCATCCCTTCCCCTATAGTTTGATAGAAGATTCTTATGGATTTATCCAGAATTCAAGTTTGTCTCAGTTAACCTTGGCTATTGGCACTGTAACCAATGAACAAAACAGGCTCAAAATGTGAATATTTCCCTTAGTGCATAATTTCTACTCCCACTCATTAAAACAAGCAGGAAATTAGAGGTTTCCTATTTTCTTTTGTTTTCCCACAGGTGCTGATACTCAGGGGCAATGAAGTGGCCACAATGCACTTGATGGGGTGAGATGGGAGAAGAGCAAAAGGTCAAGCTTATCAGCCCTGGGAAAATCTGGTTAGTAATTACTCAGAATTCAAACTGCTGGCCCAACTGATTAGAACTGATTCTCACCCCCGCCTCCCCCCCTTTTTTTTACAGAGAGGAAGGGAGAGGGATAGAGAGTTAGAAACATCAATGAGAGAGAAACATCGATCAGCTGCCTCCTGCACACCCCTATTGGGGATGTGCCTGCAACCAAGGTACATGCCCTTGACCGGAATCGAACCTGGGACCCTTAAGTCCACAGGCCGATCGATGAGAGAGAAACACCGATCAGTTGCCTCCTGCACACCTCCTTCTGGGGATGTGCCCACAACCAAGGTACACGCCCTTGACCGGAATCAAACCCGGGACCCTTCAGTCCGCAGGCCGACGCTCTATCCACTGAGCAAAACCGGCCAGGGCCAGCTCCAGTTCTTTTATTCATTGTTCATTGTTTCCTACTCACGGACACACAGGCTGTTTTTAGTAGTTTGCAGAACACCATTGTGTGGACGTCTCCTTACGCACCTGAGAAGGCTTCTTAGCCCTATTGTTGGGTCATAGAGATGACCATTCCCTTTGCCTGCCTTAAGCATGCAGCTCCTCATATATGACATTGAGGGTAACACCCAGAATAACCCTCTTTGGTATAAAACAAATTCTGAGATCTGACTGCGCCAAACCCCAAATTCTCTTAATTCTAAAGGAGACATTATGTCCCATTTGCTTCCTCCCTCAAGTTCACTGTGAAGATAGCGCCCCCCGCCCTCAATTTCAAGCATCATTTCACCCCGGCCCCCAGCCATGCAGAAACACCCTGGAGGATTCAGATCTCATGGGGCCTTAAGTCCTTTTCAGCACCTCAATAAGACTCCCCAAAGACCGTTACTGATATTCTAGCAGGATAAACCCATTTATGATTTCAATAAAGTGCCAGTTTGCCATGGGCAACTAGCCATGGAGGAAAACAGATAGCAAACAATAAAGGATCTTCATTTCTACCCATGAAATGCAATCAAAACGCTAGAAAGATGATGGAAAGAGGTCGGAGCTCACTTTAAAATTAGAATTCTTAATTAAGAAAAAGTTATTCCCAAGAAAGTGGGATATAAAAAGCCTTTATAAAAAAGCAATGTCTGAGATGAAGAGTGACTGTCCTTGGCTGATGACGGTGCTCAGCGCCTGCTACTTAACCTTGATTCTTTGAATGAAATGTCCACAGCTGATCAGATGGAGCAAAATGACTGGGTGCCGCTCACTGGCCCTGTGCCAGGCTCCACCTGTCATTGTGTGTCCTTGTCAAGGATATGAGGCATTCTGCAACACAGGGAAGTCGTTACGTGTGAGGAGAGACGTGTTAGGAAGGCTGACAGAATGATGGGACAAGAGTGTGTTTGAGCAACTGAAAAAATACAGACCATGGGGGCAGGGGAAGCTGCGGGGAGAAAGGATGGAAAATAGGCACCAGGCCGAGGGGCCACTGGGTGTCGGAGGAGCCCTGAGGGACATCCTCGTCAGGAATCAGATATTACTGGTGGGAGGCAAGGCCCAAGAAGGTGAAAATGTTGCCCAAGTAAACACAGATAATCAGAAGTCAGAAGAAGGAATACTGCTGTTCACACCAGGTCGCACCGGGCGGGCACTTTAGAAACTCTAAGTTGTTGACAAAGACCCTCAGCTGGAGATACCTTCCTCATCTGGAGAGAGTAAAGGCCGAGACATTGTAGCCCCAGAAGTCTAACTCAAATCCCAGCTCTGACTGACACGCCTGGGTGCTTCTGTGCACCGCACTCTCCCAAGCCTGTCTCCTCACCTGTGAACTAGAAGGGGCCTCCACTCCCCACCCACAGGACTGAATAGGATAAATGAGGTAACACCCAACACCTAACACGGATTCCTTCCCCTCCAGCTGCCCTCGGCCCTAGCCCTGAAGCATCCAACTGCTCCCTCTCCTCCTTGACACCCCAAAGCCTGGCCTTAGCCAATGCCCCGGGGCAGAGTTGGATGTCTGTCAGTCACTCGGACAGCCTGAGCCCCCCCCCCACCCCCCCGCAGGAGGGTGGAGGTCCTACCAGCCGGTGCTGATCCACTCGCCCACTTCCATTTCTGAAGCACAGTCCACAGTTCCTAGTCTTTATGTACCTGCGAGGAAAGACTCCTTTGGCGGGAATGTCCTCCCAACAATGCCTTCTCCGATTCTCCAAGAAGAAATGTTTCTGGCCTTCCCTGCTTTACACCCTCAGCCCTTCAGGTCCCTTTTAGGAAATGGCCACATTCTGTTTTGAGTGTCACCCTCGGTGCTGACTTCTTCCAACTAGGTTGGGATCTCCCTGAGGGTGGACCGTGCCTTCCCTAAATGATGAAGCAAGTTGACTCTGGGGTTGGGGAGCAGGGGGGCATATCCAGTGTTCCTCAACCACAGGGCAGGCTGGGGCTGCCAATCCCATAGGGATTGGAGCAATCCCATAGTTCCAGGCTTGACCTCAGAGGAATGGAGAGCTTGTGATGGCTGTGGACTGAGTTCTGGGATGTCAGAGGAGACAGACATCCGGGGGGCTTCACAAGCATTTAAGCAGCTGCACGTGACACAGGGGCTTCTCTGAGGAGGCTGAGTATACCCCTCATGTGTCTGGTGCCTTTCTGGTATCAACATCACAGCAGCCAGGGCAGCAGTTTCTACTGAACCAAAAGCTGTGCACTCCTGTCCCTAGGGCCTTTCTCCCACAAGACCAACCCCCTTAGACACACACATGCATATTCACACACACACACACAGACACACACACCATCACCACCACCCAAAGAAGGACAGTGAGAGAGGAGCAGAAATGTACTAGGTTTTCCAGAACATTCTGTAGTGAAAAAACAGCAAAAGTAGCCCTGACTTGTTTGGCTCAGCGGATAGAGCGTCGGCCTGCGGACTGAAGGGTCCCAGGTTCGATTCTGGTCAAGGGCATGTACCTTGGTTGCGGGCACATCCCCAGTTGGGGTTGTGTAGGAGGCAGCTGATCGATGTTTCTCTCTCATCGATGTTTCTAACTCTCTATCTCTCTCCCTTCCTCTCTGTAAAAAATCAATAAAATATATTAAAAAAAAAAAAAAGAAAAAATAGCAAAAGTGGAGCTGTTAAAGAGAGCAGCTGCTCTCACCCAGCACACAGATGCACTCCAAGGTCATACCTGACAACGGGGAGGGCTGGAATGCTCTCTAAGTGTGAGGAAGCAGATAAAAACTGATTGTTAGTGCGGACTTGGAATGACAGACTCAAGGATGCAACTGCTCTCACCTCCAGGCCCCTAGCACTGGCCAGTGGAAGAAGTGGGAACAGGAGAAAAGACTAAGTACTATGCACGAGAAGAAGATGTTTTAGACACATCAGTTTGTTCTGGGTCCTATCCCAGTTTTCCTCAAAGACCAGTTCTACCCAACTGAATGCAGGCCCTGGTGGGCCCAGGGAGAACAATAATAATGAGGACAAGAGCAAGGGACAGAAGTAGCTAACATTTATGAGGCACACAGTAGGCCCTATCCTAAGAATTTTACATGTACTTGCCCAGTCAATCCTCCCAATGACCTGTGTGGTAGGCAATATCGTTAAACCCATTTTACAAACGAGAAAACTGAGGCATGGAGAGACCCTTGCTTGTTCTATGTCGCACAACAGGTCATTAGAGTCTGGACTCACCCCTTAGCTGTCTGATCCAGGCCCTCATGCTGACCCCATTCTGCTGCTGTGGGGGTAAGGCTGTCCCCTGGCAGAGGGGCTTTGTGTCTCACCCTCAGGGAGCCCCCAAGACTCCCAGATGCTGACCTCGGAAGGTGCGTGGAAATAACCTGCTTTCCTTAAAATCTCAAGGACAGAGTGAGATTTTCCATTCTCACTGTACATGAGAATCACCTAGGGAGGCTAGTCCATTTGTCTGTCTATCAGCCTCTGCTTTTCCCTGAGTCCCTTCTCCAGAGATTCTGGCTCAACTCCCTACGGTGGGACTCAGGCATCATTTGTCATACAACCTCCCCAGGGGATTCTAATGAGTGACCCGGGCTGAGAGCCGGGCCAGGCTAACTCTCCCCGGAGCAGCTACAGGCCCTTGGGCGAAACCCGCTGCGTTGGGCCTGTCCAAGCAAGAGCCATTCCTCTTGTTACATTCTTCATGATGCTCCATGCACACCTGCCAGCACAAAATACTAAGACCCCACATCGCCACAACCCAGGGCTTCCTGGATCTTAAAAGAATATATAAGCAATAAAGTGACATTCCTAAAAATTTGAAAGGTAAAAGCAAGTCGTAACACTACCACCCAATACAACTATTACCATTTTATCCACACTTTTTCAGTGCACCTTTTCTCTTTATGTGTTTGTACAGCTATAGTCACATAAAACTGCCTTGCTTTTGCATTAACATTATGTCTTAAACCAGTGGCTCTCAAACTTTCTTGGGCAGCATAATCTCTTGGAGGGCTTGTTCAAAGACATATCTGGGGCCCTTGGAGTTTCAGACTCAGTAGGCCTGTGGTGCAGACAGAATTTGCATTTCTAACAAGTTTCTAGGAAAAGCGGATGCTGCTGGTATGGGACCACATTTTGAGAACAACTGACATAAATCACTGCTTTTCAACCATGTTGCACATTAGTCACCTGAAAATTAAAACAAAACAAAAAAATCTGAAACCTTACCACCAAATGGTTGAATTCCATCAGCCTAGGGTTGGGTCTGTTGTGGGTACTTTTAAGAATATATATTTTTTTATTGCTTTCAGAGAGGAAGGGAGAGATAGAAACATGGATGGGAATCATCAATCAGCTACCTCCTGCAGGCCCCCTATTGGGGATCGAGCCTGCAACCCAGGCATGTGCCCTGACTGGGAACCAAACCGTGACCTTCTGATTCATAGGTCGACATTCAACCACTGAGCCTCGCTGGCTGGGCTGTTGTAGGTTCTTTTTAAGTTCTAGGTGATTGTAATGTACAGCCAGAGATTATGAACCTTACACTCTTTGAAGATGCTAGCTCCTCCAACTCTCTCTGATATCAGGATAGGCCAGTGGTCGGCAAACTGCGGCTCTGAGACGGGCAGGGGTGAGAGGACACAAGACCCTGCAGAGCGCACACATTTCCCTTGACCCAACCATGATCAACTTCTGGGGAACTGAACAGCAAAGGGCCTGGAGATGTTGCCAAGCAACAACCACAGAGAGGTGGCCCTGCTGTCCACAGCTCCGGGCTGTGGTCTGGGGTGCTGCTCTGTTCTGGCAGTTGAGCCAGTGGGTCCCACTTCCAGCAGGACTGCTGCACAAGAACAGCAGAGCGAGTCCTGTTCCAGCAGGTGACCCACAAATTACACTAACAGGTGGTCATACAGGGAGCGCAGAACAAATGGTCCCTGCTGCACAGTTTGAAGAGGCCAAGGCCCACCTGGAGGGGCGGGACTATGTCAGGGCACGTTCCAGGGGAGGATTCCTGTTCAGATAAAGATCTCCTGTCAACAGGATGACAAGGGAGCCCGGCCAAAAGCAAGCAGCTTAAAATGCACCTTGAAAGGAAGTGGAGGTGTTTTATTCCCAGCATGTGTGTAGACATGCTGCTTAACCCTGTCACTGGTCAGTCCCAGGAAGACCGAGGGAGGCAAGGTGTTTATGTAGGAGAGACCTCCCTCGGTAGGGGCTGAGCCCCAGGGAGGGGGACCAGGCATCAGTTGAGAACCACAACCCACAGAAACAAGTTTGGAAAAACTCTTCCCTCCCACTGACTCCTTGGGCCTGGGAGCCCAGGCCCGAGAGCTGGTCACTCCCTCATCTAGCAAAGACTCAGAGGTCGGGTCACAGCTCCTCCCTCCTGCTCAGGTTTCGGATCCTCGGTACTAAAGGGCAGGCCTTTCAGACCATGAATGATGAACCCCAGAATGGGTCCACAAAGTGAGAAAGAAGGGTGTTGGTGCTTAGCCATTCCTGGAACAAAATCTTTGCTGACTTGTTTATGTCCAAGGTCACACAGAGAAGTGAGGCAAAGGAGAGAGGAATTGAGACCCATTAGCTCAAAGAAATGAAACAATTGTTATTACAAGGAGGACAGTTGCATAGATGTGACCCACGCAAGGGAAAACAGTTTAACAGGAAGAATTTAGCTGAGATTATAGAACAATTTCAAAATGACAGTAGTTCCTTTTTTTCAGATCATGAGAAATACAACAGATCAGGGTTGCATAGTCGTTTTAAATTTTTTCCCCCTCAATTACAGTTGACATTCAATTTATATTATTTTCAGGTGTTCAGCATAGACCTTAACATAACTTATGAAGTGCTCCCCATAAGTCTAAAACCTACCTGGCACCATACCCAGTTATTACAGTATTACTGACTATATTCCCTAAATTGTCCTTCCATCCCTATGACTGTTTTGTAAAACTGTGCAGTCTTTTTTGAGGCCAGTAATGTCTACATTATCTGTAGCATTAAGAAAATAGGAAAGGAAAGAGAGATGTAGAAACAAGAAGTTATAAAGCTAGTAAAATAAGAGTGGCACATATTTAAGAAACACTGTAATATTCAGATTGAACAGGGTCTTTGAGAGTTTAATTTGGATGAGGATAGTAAGGAAAACAGCTTCAAATCTAATTTGTGGCAGAATAGCACATCACTGGAATCCTGGTCTCTGGCCCCTCATTTAGGTTTTAAATGGCAAAGACTCCTGCCAACTTTCTTAGGTGCCCTCAGGGTCCCCTTCTCACAGACAGTATTCCCAGCCTCACTGCCTGAAATGGTGTAGGTGTGGGTGCAAAACTTCAAAGTCCTTAGGCTCATGATTTGATAAAGACGTTATGAAGACTTTCAAAAAAAGGTGGGTAAAGAAAAAGCACCCCAGATCAAAGGAGAGTGAGAAAATAAACCTTTACATTCAGAAAAATTATAGTTTAAAAAGTCTTCTTTCCTTGTTGGAAATGTGTTTTGTCTACTGTCTACCTGGATGAGGGACACATCATATCTTAATCAGACTACAGGTGACAGGAAGCAGCCAGGGAGTAAGTTCCATGGATGACAAACATCAGGATCCAAGACAATCTCAGGTGGGAAGAACAGGCTAATTTTAGCAACATAAAATGTAACGGGGGCAGACGTAAAATTCCCGCACTGAGGGTCAACAGCACAATAACACCTGGGTACTGGCATTGTCTTGTATAGTAACAATTCTACTTTGAAAAAGATCAGTTTTTTATACCAAAAGCTTCATAATGCTTCTCAAAGTCTTACTTTGGGGATGGAGAAATAATAAATAATTGGGAGAGACTATTTGAAATGTATGATGTTAGGAGTCAGTTATTCAAACATATGGCTTAATTAATAAGTGAATTCCAGTAACTACCAGGGTTGGGCTTGCTTCTAGAAAGGTCCACCAACAAGCAGGGCCAAAATATTTCAAGCAACGTACATGACTGGGCAGGACTCCGTTGGTCCCTATAGTGTCCCCAAGTGATAAGGAATTCAGTCACTGGCCCTCATGCTCCTCACGGGAAGCTGTCTGGACTACCTTTTCAGTGGGTTACACATTGACAGAGGGTCCGGCTTGGCCAGCAAAGCGAGAGAGGGAAAGCCCAGTGCCCAGGGGCAGAGTAGAGGCTGGTCTGGCCTCCCCTCCACACAGGAAGGCTTCCTGCAGGTCTCACGCTTCGTGGAGTCCAGGGTTGGCAGCTCCCTGTCCTCTCCAGCACAGACCTGGATCCTGCATGTGTATCTAAGAATTTTCTTCTGTAGTCAAGGCAGGAGGTATAATTTACTTGACAGTTACTGAGAGCCAGGCTAAGTACTGAGGATTCAAGGATGATATAAACAAGGTCACGGCCCCTGCCAGCTCAGTGCTCACCCAGACTTCCTTTCCGCTTTCCCAGGGCCACTCTGCTCCTTCGGGGCAGCAGAACAGCCCACACGGGGCACCTTAAGAGCACTGCTCCAGGGCATGATGGTAATAAGGTGGGGGTACACCCTCACAGGGGGCCAAACACCAGAGCCACACCTCCAGAACGCAAGGCAGTGGAAAGATTGGAGGGATTCCGGCCTAGGGGGTGTCCCTTCACTGACAGGGCAGGGAGGCACACAACTGATTCCAAGAACCTGGGAGTCTTGGGTTGGCCTGAGGCTGAAGTTGATAAACTGTGGCCCACAGGCCACAAATAGCTTCTAATTATAGCCTTCAGGTATCCCTGCCTCCCCTTTGTACTTTTTTTAAATTAAACTTTTTACTGAGATAATTACAGATTTATATGCAGTTTTAAGAAGTAATACAGAGAGCTCCCACTTCTTTCCCAGCGAGTTTCCTCCAATTACAACATCTTGCAAAACTATAGCACAGTATCGGAATCAGGATATTGATAGTCAAGATACACCACAGCTCTGTCACGAAGGAATCTTCCCGCTTCCCCTTTCCAAGTACACCCACCTCCCTTCCCCAAACTGTCCCCCACCCTCATCCCTAGCCCCTGAGAGAATAAATATTTTTTCCATTTCTCTAATTTAATCAATGTCATATAAATGGAATAAACAGTGTGTAACCTTGCATATGCCGATGGCTTGTTCCTTTTTATTGCTGAGTAGTATCCCACAGTATGGATATATACCATGATTTGTTTAACCGTTCCATCGTTGCAGGATAGATGGGCTGTTTCCAGCTTTTGGCTCTTGCAAATAAGAATGCTATGGCATTTCTTTGTATGCTTTGGTGTAAACATAAGCTTTCATTGCTCTTGGGTAAATGTCCAAGAGTACAATTGCCGGGTCACAGAGTAGTTGCATATTTAGTTTTATAAGAAACTGCCAGACTATTCTCCAGAGTGATTGTATCATTTTATGTTCCCACCAGCAATGTATGAGAGACTCAGTGTCTCCACATCCCTGCCAGCATTTGATGTAGTCAGTGTAGTCTATTTTAGCCATTCTGATAGATGCAGTGATATTTTCTTGTGACTTTAATTTGCATGAAGTATATTCACTGTAGGGTTTCTGTAGATACTCTTTATCATGTTGAGAAAGTTCTCAGTTCTTAGTTTGCTACGAGCTTCTTTTTTAAACCATGAGTGAGGGTTGGATTTTACCAAATGCTTTTTCTGCATCTGTGGATATGATCATATAATTTTTCTTGTTTAACCTGTTGTTATGGACTAAATGTCTGTGGCCCCCAAATTCATATGTTGAAGCCCTATCCCCCAATGTGACAGTATTTGGAGAGAGGGCCTATGGGAAGTAATCAGGGTTAAATGAGGTCATGAATGTGAGACCCCATGATGGGTTTCGTCCTTAAGAACAGAGGAAGAGAAATCAGAGCTCTCTCTCCATCTTGTGTGAAGACCGTGAGTGGGCCCTCACAGGAGCGAACCTGTTGGCGCCTTGATCTTGGACTTCCCAGCCTAGAGAACTGAAAAACAAATGTCTGCTGCTTAAGCCACCCAGACGGGTATTATTTATAGCAGCTCGAGCTAAGACAGCTGTTGATACGGGGATTACATTGATTGATGTTGAACCAGCCTTGCATTAGGGATAAGTTTCACTTGCTCACGGTGTCTAATTCTTTATACAGCGCTCAGTTCAATGAAAATATGGGATAAAAGAAAACTAAGCACCACCACCTACTCACCCATCTGCCCTACATCCTTGATTTATAACAACCTAAACATACTAGTACAACAGCCAACTCTCGTTGGAAACAAATCGACAGGCCTGTGAGAAAGAATTCCCAGTCTACAAATAAATTCCAGACTTAACTATTTTCTGAAACCTAAATCGCTATAGCTTAAGAGGAAGAAAAAAGAGGAAGCAAGAAACTAATAAGGGGCTCAGAGGCTTCACCAACAGACCATCTGCCCTGGCATCTGAGCAGAGGCCCGGTGGGTGACTCGCAGCTTCTAAAGCCCCTTTCCTCTGGCATCTTCATTTACAGCACTCCGAGAATAATCTGCATTAGTGACGATGCTTTGGAAGTCTTACAACAAGCCGATTACTGGCCTGGAAACCAGTAATCCTCCAATGCATTTCGTGCAGGAAAGAAACGGGTACGTATTTATCGAGGATTTTAAAATGCTGACACCCAGCTGTGCCACGTCACAGCGTCTCCTCTGGACTGTTAGGACCTATTAAATATATGCCTTTAGGGGGTTTAACGGGCACATTAATCTGTGTGGAGGCTTCAGTTTTAAATGCAGGCTGCTCAGGCAACAAAATGCAATCTGGCGGATGACTTGCTCAATACCCAGGTGCTAGAAGGGCCTCTGGGCCAACACACCCACCAGGCTGCCCAGAGCTGGGGAAGGAGGGAGGGCAAATGCGGGCTGCCTCCACCCTCACTGTACACCACCTAAAACACAAGCAAGAGGGGGACAGAAGGGCTCTGCAGAGCAAGGCACCACTCCCAAGAATTCCTCCAAGGCAGGGAGGGGAGGGCAGAGCCGTGGAGAGACTCAGGCCCAATTCTGGGGCTCCCCTTCCAAGCAGCCTCAACAACTTCTCCTAAGATGCTTAAGTCAGTTTTGAAGGCCCATCCCAAGTTTTGAGACTTGCTTTCCTCAATTGTAGTCCATCTCCCCACAGGCACAGGCACAGCTAATGTCTGACTACACCGGTTCCCACACTGTCCCTCTCCATCCGAGAGGGCCCTCTCCTTCCTCCAGAGAGCACCTCCTGGCGACCTCCCTACCTTTTCTAGAAACACAGAGTCATTGGGCCGCCAGCCTAATTAACACCCTCATCACAATACATCAACACTGACTGAGATTTTCTTAGCATTGACCCAATAAGTTTCCATGCACTGTCTCATAGGCAAGCCACACAACAATGCACAGCATGTCTGCCTTCCCATATTTGAGACATGCATTATCTCGTGGTGTACTGCAAAGAGCCATGACTTCCAGGCATGTCACCACTGACCTGGCTCAATGCTCAAAAGAGAGTGCTGTCTACCCCACATGCAGGCCCTGAGCCTTCAGGGAGAAATACCTGGAGCAGTGAAGGTTCTCCACCTGGCTGCTCATTCGGTCACCTGGAGCTCTGAAAAACGCCCAGGCTCCAGCCATACCCCAGGCCCATTAAATCAGAGCCTCTGGGTGTGGGGCATGGGCATCAGTATTTTTAAGGCTCTTCAGAGGATCACATTCACAGCCAACACTGAGAAATTCCTGACCAAATGGAATTTCCTGAGGTCAGACATTAGCAGGAGGTCCATGAACTCAAGAGAAAACAGTAATTATAATAGTAACAACCATCCATTGAGTTTCTTCTCCATTCTCATTACATGTACTAAGCACTCTGCATGGATTACTTTATTTAATCCTCACAACAAATCCCTGAGCCAAGTGTTGTTATGCTGATTTTATAGACAGGAAACCAAGGCTCAAGGTAGCTAATACCTTAGCTAAGGTCACAGAGATGATAAATGTGATTCACTGCCTGTACTCTTGCCAAGAAAAAATTGGGAAATATTTTCAAATGGATGACACATTCATAGAGATGGAAAATGAAAACATGGTTGCCAGGGACCAGGGGAGGTGACAATGGGGAGTAAGTGTTTAAAGGGTATAGAGTTTTGGCCCTGGCCAGTGTGGCTCAATTGGGTAAGCAATGTCCCATGCATCAAAAGGTCATGGGTTCAATTCCTGGCACACTGTCAGGTTCCAGGTTTGACCTAACAGTAACTATACACCCTTAACGCCCCCATGGAGTGCATAGATCTACCAACCTGGAGCAGGACCAGCGGACTGCATCAGCTCTGCACAGGCTCTGGCCCTCACTGAACAGGTGAGAACACACTGTGTGTTGCCTCCGGAGGGAACCCTGTTTTCCAGCTGTGAGTGGTGGGTGAGGAAGGGGAGGAGAGGTGTGGAGCACCCCATTGCTCCCCTCCCATCAGCCACTCCCTGGCTTTTCTCCCAGGCAGCTGGCCATAGCCACACCCAGAAAAGGGGAAAAGGAGAAACTCTATGGAACCCATGCTGAAGTAGAGAAGAACAAAGGCTAAATATAGGCTCAATTAGCTACAGCAGAGAGCTCCTGGAGAGAATGCCAGAAAGGCAGGATGAGTTCAGGAGAAGAGGGAGGAGGGAGACTCGGGGAGGGAGAGCCCAGTACTGCTGGTCACAATGCGCTTCAAGGTCAGTCCTCATGGGCCTCTCTCACTCCACTGCAGGAGTGCACACCAGGACAACCTTCACGCACAGCAGTTCCGCCCTGTCAGCGACAAGGGGATGCGTGCCCGACCCAGCAGTGCCACTTAGACAAATCTTTCCCACAGACGTAACCACACTACAATAGGACCTCAGGACAAGCAGCACCAGAGTAACATAGTCTCAATGTCCATCAACAGGGGATAGGTTAAGCTACTTATAGTTCATCGTCTGGTTACTTTTGGAGAAAACAAGAGCAGCAGTGAAACATCCCAAGGACCAGCTTCCAAAAAGTTCTAGGAAAGATGCTCTACCTATGGATTCCTTCAGATTCTCAACTCCAGCTACATGGTCAAAGCTTAGCATCAGGAGCCGTGCAGAGGGTTTTTCCAGACTACAAAGTACCTACTAGTATTGCGGTAACAATATGTATTTTCATCCTCACCCGAAGATATTTTCCCCATTGATTTTTAGGGAGAGTGGAAGAGAGAGGAAGAGACAGGGAGAAACACTGATGTGAGAGAAATACATTGACTGGATGCCTCCTGCACAAGCCCCGACCAGGGCCCGGGCTAGGGAGGAGCCCGTAACCAAGGTACGTGCCCTTGACCCGAATCAAACCTGGGACCCTTTGGTCCACAGGTCAATGCTCTATCCACTAAGCCAAAATGACTAGCACCTGAGGTAACAATATTAAAAGCTATATGTGAAGATATGTAACTAAAATGTGAGGTGATTGTGGAGAGAAGATAATTCATACTAGAGGCCTGGTGCACGACCTGTGCCTCAGCCCAGCCTACATCCTCTCGCAGTCCGGGATCCCTCGGGGGATGTCCGCCAGCTGCAGAGGTGGGAGAGGCTCCTGCCACCACTGCTGTGCTTGCCAGCCATGAGCCCGGCTTCTGGCTGAGCGCACTGACACCAGGGGGCAGCTCCTGCATTGAGTGTCTGCCCCCTGGTGGTCAGTGCGTGTCATACCGACAGGTCGGTCTATCATTTGGTCGATTTGCATATTAGCCTTCTATTATATAGGATAAAACAAAAGCTTGGTTCTTATAAAACCAAGGACTTCTTGCAAAAGAGAACCAATTTTTCTGTTTTTGTATCAAACTTCTTAAGAAGTATCCATGTGGGCACTTAGAAAGGCACAGAGTAGAGAGAAAATGAGGAGGCAGAATGAACAGCACTGGGTCACTGAGAAGATGGGTAAGTGGAGGGATGTTTAGGAGCCAAAAGAAAGGAGCATGTCCTTGGGCTTCTGCTTGAAGGACTGTGCAAATGGGGGTGCTATTCATTAATAGAGACCATGGGATGAGAACCGAATGGGGATGTGCAGGTTGTCTTGGGCATTTAGATTTGAAGTACCTGTGGCGTAACTGTGGATCGTTCATATAAACATGCCCGTGAAGACAGCTCCACACGAGGGTCAGGCAATAGAGCCAAGCTGGATAGGATGGCGTGGTGACCAGCGGGCGGTGGGACAATCAAGGTGGGTGTGCAGAGTGAGAGCAGATAAGGGCTCAGAGCCCCGAGGAAAGTTGGATTTAGAGGCAGGAAGAGCAAAAGGAGATGGAGAAGTGCCTTTGCAGAAGAAAACCAGGAACTGAAGCATCAAGGAGCCAAGGGGAAGTTCAGGGAAGGGAAGGGGAGGCAAGACTCAAATTGTAGTCACTTTCTCCAACAGAACACAAGCTCCTTGATGGCCACGACATTTTTCTACTGTACTGTTCACTGGTGCAAAGCAGGTGCTTAATTAATACTTGTTGGTGCATGAAATAATAGGTGACTCTGGTGAGATCAGTGGCAGAGAAGTGAGGGGATCAGAGACCAATTCCTGGGAGGTCCTGAGTTTCATCTCTAACAGCCAGACAATTTACCCCAGGGGTATGTCTGACTTCTCAGGATACCCAGCGTCCTTGTCAGGTTACCTGTTCTAACTGAAAATGTGTTGGTCAACACACGTGAACATAATTGACCTAAATATGAAAATTATGCAAATGGAAAATCAGAGTTCTCAATGAGCCTTTCTCTTAAAAATAAGAATTTAAAATTTTATGTGTAGTTCTTACACCAATTCCTAGCTCCCGATCCCATTGCCTCTGATGACTTGTCCTGTGCATGACAACGCCACCCCTACTTGGTGGGTTACATATCATAACCATATACTATTAGCCACTAAGTAAAACCCCTATGATGACATAAGAAGCTCCAGATATATAACAGACAGGACATTTGCACAGGAGCCAGGAGTTCCTGGTTCTGGTCCCAGCTTTGTTATTCCCTAACTTATATAAGTCCCTTCCCTTTTGGGGCCTCCATTTCCTCACAACTCTAAAAAGAAAAGTTGTATATCTCATAGGGTTCTGGGGATGAGCAATATATATGTGAAAATAAATTGAAAAGTGTAAAATGTTACATACATATAAATATAGTTATTGGGATATTGCTTTATTAAAGTACCTGGGCATATGAAGTCCTAATCAGAAAATACTTGCAGATTCTGTGTGTAAGATGCCAAGGAAGGTGCTCTAATAAGAAGCAGGCCACAGATGTTCACAGCCTGAAGTTATAAGCCACGCAGGAAACATGGTGGTTAAGAGCAAGGCTGTGGAACTGCTAGCATAGACAGTCAGTAGGAGAGCAGGGAATCTCCCCCACTAGCCCAGATGAGGCAGGGAGAGGTTCTTACACAAGCGTGCTGAAAGCTAGGAAGATGAATGGATAGGGCCTGAGCATGCCAAAAGCTAGAAAAATAAATGGATAGGACCCGAGTGGGCCAAAAGCTAGTAAGATAATTTGATAGAAAAAAAAAAAGCCCTCTCCTCCCTATCCTTATAACGACCACAGGCTTGAGCAGGAGGGGAAGATGGTCTTTCAGATGGGAGTCCATCATTCTTCCTTTCCTTTTGCACTCGCACCTGTCTCATGAATTTGGCTTTCTCTGGGGCAGGCAGCAGAACCTGTGTTTCAGTTACAGATCCAGATGGCCAGGGTGCCATTCTCAGTTCTGACACTTTCGAATAGGAGCTCTGGTTGGATTACCTAACCTCTCTTTGCCTCAGTTTCCTCATTTGTATAATGAGGATAAGAGAGTTGAGGTGAGGTTTAAAAGACTTAGTCATTGTAGAATCCTACAAGAGAAGTAAACAATTTATACTGAACACCATTATTCCCCCCTCATTCAACATAGATGGTGCTTATAGTAGGAGTACTGGGCTAGGCACTGGGGGGATTAAAAAATACACACCCAATATTGTGTGCCGTCTTAAATTCTATAACTGACAATATGTGTTGTTACACTCAGTTCTATGGAAATCCTCTAAGTTTTGTGAGGAAATTGAGATTTAAGAAGTGAAGAAATTTGCCTACATCAGTGGTTCTCAGCTGGAGTGATAATGCCGCCGCCTCCTGGAGGGGAACGTTTGACAATGTCTGGAGCATTTTTTGGTTGTCATGACTAGGGAGGAGGGAGTATTGCAGGCATCTAATAGGTAGAGGGCAGAGGTACTGCTAACCATCCTGCAATACATAGGACAATCGCCCACAACAAAGAATTATCTGGCCCAAAATGGCAATCGTGCGGAAGTTGAGAAACCCTGGTCTATGTCAACAAGTAGTTAATAAGCAGCGGAGCAGGCACTTGACCTAGGTCTTTGGATTCCATATTCCAGTGCTTTTCTTCTGTGTCAAACACTGAGAAATATAAGAGAGAAACTCCGACCCAGGTCAGAGTGGTGGTCTGCCTGGGAGTTCTGAGCACCCTCAGAGCACTCAAATATGAGAGACACAGAGCAAATAAACAGCAAGTGTTTCACCAATTGAGAGGACAGTGAGTTCCATGTAGGGTACTGTTCTCTGGGTGGACTTCCTGGTGGTGGTGGTTCCTGAGCTGGGTTCTGAATGGGCAGGCCTTAATTAAATGGGCAGAGTTTTCCAACAGCAACCCTATCAGCTCAAAGACAATAAAACATTGCCTTCAAAGTTCTGAAGCAAAACAGTTCTTTCTCAGCTTAGGTTTCACACCAAATTGTCAATTAAGTGAGCGGGTAGAATAAAGACTTTTTCCCAGACATACAGAGTCTCAAACTATTTCTCTCCTATGTTTCTTTTCTTAGGAAGCTCAGGGAATGTGAGCTACCCAAGTGATGGGTGACATGGGTTCCAGCAAAAATGATCAACTCTAGGAAAAACAGCAAGTTATAAAAGAATGGAAATGTAATTATAGTATACTTATTGGCTCACCAATGAATAGCATTTACATAATCACACTAATTATGGATCTGTTCAAAATCATGACACAACTGGATTCAGAGAATGAGGGAGAGAAAGGGGCAATAGATTGAGTCTAGTACTAATTGATTTCTCCCACACAATCATTTTTCAGGAAGATATGGGAGCTGTGCTATACAATATGGTAGCCAACACTCACATGTGGCATTTAAATTTTAATTAAAGTTAAATTTAAAATTCAATTCCTCAGTTACACTAGCCACATTTCAAGTATTCAATAGCCGTGAGTTGCTACCGTATCAGACAGTACAGATATAGGACAGCACTGTACTAGAGGTGTACTACATCAAAATAAGAGAGTAAATCAAGAAAGAGAAAGACAGTGGAATCCAGAAAACAGAAAACCAACATATATAAAAGTGGCAAGGGGAAATGCTAGGATACAAGTAAAGTGAGATCCCCAGACAGCTGTCAGTAGGCCCTTGATCTCTAGATCAATCTAGCTCAAGACTTGTCTATTTTGTCACTTTTTCCATAGACCCCACTTTCGGTTTCATTGATTTTTCTGTATCTTTTTTCTACTTCCTATTTCACTCATTTTTGTACTAGTTTTTATTATTTCCTGTTTCCTTCTTTGAATTTGGTACCACATCTTTTCAAATACAGAAATCCACAGATCAGTGGGGACAGGTGGACCTTGAGTTGGTTTCCTCACAGACGTGGGCTCCAGAGTTGCTTTTTTATCAAGTCACGCTCCTCCTGTGGGCTTTGGCCTGAACTGAGATGACAAGTCTCCCTGCTCTGGGTGGGACCCCAGGCTCCTCTAGCAGTATTTGAACTTACTGTTTAAAAAATATATTTTTTTATTGATTTCAGAGAGGAAGGGAGAGATAGAAATATCAACGATGAGAAAGAATCATTGATTGGCTGCCTCCTGTACACCCTCTACTGAAATTGAGCTTGAAACCCCAGGCATATGCCCTGACGGGATTGAACCATGACCTCCTGGTTCATAGGTTGACATTCAACCACTGAGCCATGCCTGCCGGGTTGAATTTACACTTTTAAAGCTCCTAAGTGCAAGCATTACTTTGATTAAAAACAAAACTATTAAAAAGCAAATTATGTTTAAAAAAAGACAGTCAATAACAAGCAATGGTGAAGATATAGAGAAACTGGCACCCTCATACATTGCTAATGGGAATGTGAAATTGGGTAACCATTCTGGAATACAGCTTGGCCGTTCCTTAAAATGTTGAACATAGATTTACTGCGGGACCCAACAATTCCACTCCTAGGTATTTATCCTGAGAAATGAAAACATATCTACACAAAAACTGTACAGAAATGTTCACAGCAGTATTGTCCATAATAGTTTCACACTGGAAACAACCCAAAATATCCATTAACCAATGATGGGATAAGCAAAATGTGCCATATCCATGAAGTGGGATATTGTTCTGTAGTAAAAGAGAATAAAATGCTGATGCTACAATACAATGAACCTAGAAAACATTAGGTCAATTGAAAAGAGCCAGCCACAGAAGACCACACAATGTATGATTCCATTTATATGAAATGTCCAGTAAAGGACAATTTATACAGACAGAAAGTAGACTAATGGTTGCCAGGAACTGGGAGTAGGAATGGGAAATGACAGCTAAATAATACGAAATTTCTTCCTGGGGTGATAGAATGTTCTAAAATTAGAACATGGTGATGATTGTGCAACTCTGTAAAGACATTAGAAGCCACTAAATTGTACACTTAAAATGGGTGAATTTTTTTGCATGTTAAATTATACCCCAATAAAACTGTTTTTTAAAACTTTTTTTAAAAAGCAAATGATGAAGTCTATTTTAAAAAGGAAACTTGCAGCTATGAACTATGTGCTTTAATGTGATTATTATAACAACCCTGAAAGGTTCGTATTGCTATCCCTTTTTTACAGATAAGGAACCTGAGGCTCAAAGAAGTTAAGCAACTTGTACAATTAGCAAACACAGCAGAGTTAAAATGTGTGGGCATGAGCCCTCCATTAGGGAGTCCATGCCCTTTCTCCCATTTGTGACTGGTTGGGCCCTGAAGCACCATGGGTAAATGACACCCTTCACCCTCAAGTCCTCACAGCTAGCAACCTAGTCGCCACATTTGTGTAAAGTGATGTCAGGCCAATAGGGGACCTTGGAGAGGCCACGACTCACTCTCTCTCTCTCTCTCTCTCTCTCTCTCTCTCTCTCTCGCGCGCGCGCGCGCGCTCTCTAGAGCCAGCATCGTGATATTGTGATTTACAGAAACACATATTTGCTCTTAGTCTCCATTCCTGGCTCCCCAAACACTTGGAATCTCCTAAGTGATAAGAGCAATGGGAGCATCTTTTATTATAATAGCTGGTCTGTTGTCATCAGTTCTTGAAACAGCTCCAAAGCCAAAAAAAAAAAGGTGAAAGGAGTGTGTTATTCACAACAAACCCCTTTCAACCACACCTGCATTTATGAGAATGAGGTAACTTTTGGAAAGCCCCGAAGGATGAGGGCTGATTGCCAGGGAACCCAACCATAATTAGAGGATTTGGACTTTCATTTCCAGAGAGGGGAGAGAGGCTGGAGGTTGACCCATTCACCAATGGCCAATCATTTAGCCAGTGGTTCTCAACCTGTGGGTCGCGACCCCTTTGGTGGTCAAATGACCCCTTTACAGGGGTCGCCTAAGACCATCCTGCATATCAGATATTTACATTACGATTCATAACAGTAGCAACATTACAGTTATGAAGTAGCAACGAAAATAATTTTATGGTTGGGTCACTACATGAGGAACTGTATTTAAAGGGCCAGAAGGTTGAGAACCATTGGTTTAGGCAATCATGTCTATGGAAGGAAGCCTCCGTAAAAACCCAAAGGTCAGAGAACGTCTGGGGTGGTGAACACAGGGAGGTGCTGGAGGGTGGCATACTCAGAGATCATGGAAGCTCTGTGCCCTTTCCTATACCTTGCCCTGTGTATCTCTTCCATCTGGCTGTTCCCGAGTTAAATCCCTTTAAAATAAACTGGCAATCTGGTAAGTAAAATGAGTTCTGAGAGCTGCTCTAGCAAATTAATCTAATCTAAGGAGTGGGTCATGGGAACCTCCGATTGATAGCCGGTTGGTCAGAAGCAAAGGTGACAACCTGGGCTTGCCACTGGCATGTGAAGGGGTGGGACTGAGCCCTTCCCCGTGAGACCTGATGCAGATTGTGCCAGCATTAAGTTAACTGCTTGGAATTACTGCTAAAAGCACACATTGGAAGCATGAAATACAGAGACTAGATATGAATCACTGAAAATGTGAGCTGGCCAATCTTTGCCACAGGAGGCCCGAAGTTAGCAGATGCTACTACTTGAAAATTAAACTTTGCCTCTCTCCACAGCTCCCCCGCGGTGGCCTGGAGGGTGGGCCCTGGAGCCAGACTCCGTGGGTACAAGTTGCAGTTCTGCCACTCAGCAGCTGAGGGCCCCAGGGCAAGTTACTTAAATCCCTCGGTGCCTCAGTTTCCTCATCTCTAAAGTGGAGATGAAAAGAGAACCTCTCCTAGAGGACGGTGAAGTGCTTATTTTGTCTATGTACTTACACTGTCATTGAACTGTGCAGAACCTGCCTCTGCTCAGCTTTGCAACAAAACTGCCCTTGGGCCCATTATGTTCTCTTGACCACCCGGGGAGTATCTGTTGGTGAGGGGTGAGCAATGTCCTCCAACACTTACCACACATTCTCACGGACTCCCATGAAATTAAAGCCCAAGGAGGCTGCTGTGGTCATCCGGTCCGAGTCTGTCTTGGTACAGATGGGGATGAGGTTCTGCATAGCAGAGTCCGCCTCCCCAGGAGGCCTATCTAATGTGATTATCAAACAAATACTCTACCCTATAAGCTTTTGTGTCCCGACTTCTCCAGAGAGCTCTCCAGTCCTTGTGGCTGAAGAAGTAAGTAGGTGAGAAAAAGCCATGCTGTGACTTTAAAGACTGTCAAATGCTAATTACAAGTTACTCCATTTGAAAGATCACAATGAAAGCATTTTTAATCCCCCTTCCTTCTGTCCAAACCTCCATCACTGGGGGAGGGGACGGAGCCAATTCTTTGAAAGCTGCGAGCCCAACAGGACAGCTCTGTGGACAGTGGTTAAGAGGGAGGCTTTCCCCCAGGATGGCTAAAGCATTTTCCTCCCCTCGTTACCTTGGTAACTGCTACCTTGGCGCCCTTGTTGATGAGCTGAACCACATTCTCCGCGTGGCCTTTGTATGCGGCTATGAGAAGGCGTTCTGAAAGCGCGGCGACAGCATCCTGCTGGCTCATGAATTAGCAGAGAAAGAGGTTTCCAGATAGAGGTAGACACGTCCCTTCAGCTCCACACGACGTCACTGGCCCGGGCCGGCACCCGCGGGGACAGATGCTCCCGATCATTGGAAGGTGGCTCTATTACTATGCCATCTTCAGGACCTACGGGTTACAAGACAAAGCTGCCATCAGTGCCACTCAGCACACAGGACGGGCATGTGCTGATTGCTCATGGCAGGGGAGGGGAGCTGGGGGAGAGAGGACAGCAAGAAGAACACACGGCATAGCAAAGCACCTGACCTTAGAAGTGCCACCTTCCCTCCTTTCTACCCTTGCAGGGGACTCTGGATTCATCAGAGGACTATGGCCAGAACTTTGAGGTCTGCTTTGCGTTTCTGTGAGGGCCGGCAGAGGCCTGATAGAATCCCCTACACATCACCTGGTTTCCAGGCCCACCTTGGGCAGGTAACTGTGCTATGGAGGACCATAAGGGCTTTCTGGGCCACAGTTAACATGCCAACTCCCCTGGCAGGTTAGGTTCCCATGGAGCACACCCCAAAGACCCGGAGGAGTAGGTTCTCTCCCTGGGATTTCCCCCCCAGCATATACTGTCATTCTCTTCATCCTTTTCTCACTGCAAATCATGCAGTTTCCTGCGTTCTGGAACAGATGGAAAGCTGGGCACAGGCCCGGGCCGTCTCCCGGGTCCAATTGCTGCTGGAACAACCTGCCTCAGAAACAACAGGGATGCCAGACACACTGACAGGGCACTGCCCACTGTGCCAAGAGCGGCTTCCCAGCTTAACCAGGGGGAAATGAATGGCCTACGAAAACCATCTCTAGGTCACTCAGAGCGGAGGTCTGGAGGCATTAACTAGTAGTAAACCTAAGCTCTTCCTTCCACCACATAGACAAGTGAATAGAAGGTTAAAGATGAACTCCTCCCTGTAGCCCTGGGCCACCACACACCACGACACTAAACCAAAGGCAGTGGTAATGACTTCAAAGGCGAAGGGTTCTTCCGGCACAAGAAGAAATGCTTAAGGACCTGATCCACAGCAAGGACGGCAAGGAAGTGAGGGCTTCTTTCCGTTTTAAAACATACTTATTAAAAATACCAATATATGCAAAAGGAAAGAAAATTCTATAGCAGAGGGACACCACCCATTCTTCATCCCAGGCCCCACAGACATCTTTTACAGTTGCTTCCAGGCAAATCCACCGCTCCTTTCAATCTCTAAGATTAAGGAATAGGCCAAGATGTGACTGGGAAAGTTCTGGACAGTACCACGCTGTACCTCCCACTCACCGTGACATCTGGGCAGGCCATCTCCCCAACCACTCTGGGAGGCTGGGGTCAAAGGCTCAGATATAACACAGACACAACCGCAGGACTTAAGGATGGTATTTTATTATGTGACTGTATTGGCCAAATGTGAATATTTTAACTTCAGAAAGGATTCTTCTCTCCCCGCAACTTGTGAACTACCAAATTTCACCTCGTCATCCAAAATACCCAAAATGCAGGTAAAGACTCGAAAGGAAACAGAGAGAAAGAACCTTCACAAATCCTGCTCTGGTCACCAGGCACAAGATGCTGGGACAAGGGTAGGTGCCAAGGCAGAGACGCCTCTCTTAGCCAGAGCCAGAGATCCTGGAACCTGTCAGAAGCCTTTGTTGAATGAATGAGTCAGTGAAAGAATAAAGCTGAGACTCAAAAGAGAGAGAAATGAGCTGGAAATGCTTTTGGAAATTCCCAGGATTCGTGTGTTTGCCAGACTGCATCACTGTTTGGAAGTGGTTTGTATTTGTAAACATAGGACACATCGCCTCTCTTTGTTCAGGGAATCTGTGGTACCTTCAAACCAATTATACTGAGCTTCTGCTCTGCCTGCCCCAACACTGGAAAAGCACTCCAGGCCCAAAGGGCAGGAAAATATAGAATATTAGGTATGGCTTCTTGAATGATCTCCCTACCACAACCACATTCTTCTCCATCTACTCAACTGTTATTTCTGTGCACTGGACCCAAACTGCCACCTCTCCTCTCCCAACTCTCCATTCCCAAACCTTTCTTGCAATGGGCCTGCAAATGTCTCAAGTACAATATCCTGGTTGATACAAATATTATCATGACTAAAATTTTTACTCATTCCACTCCACAGCTTGGCTCCTGGGGATAGAGAGCTTGCTGCAACCTCAGTGCATGCCATCACCTAAGGTCACGAGCTACAGACTAGAAATGCTGTCTGGTCTCCCTGGCAACAGATGCAAGGGGTCAACACCGCCAGCCACTCCCTCCCACCCTCCTGTCCCATGCAATAAATTCAGCCTCAGACACTCAGATGGAAGCACAGTTACAGTTTTTGCCATGGTTGCAAGCTACCGAGTCAGCCTTGCTTACATAATTACCTTTGGTAAACAACCCTGTGCAAATCCAGCGCACATGATAATTTTTTTTTTTGAGACAGAAAAACACGATATTTGTGAGAAAATCTTGGCCAAGCAGAAATGTGGTATTTTTGCTTTTCAGTGACAGCTACTGAATAATGAAATGTTCCCACTCTTCACCCCCCTCCCCCACCCCGCCCCAACCCTCTCCTCCAGTTAGACTCACCTGAGGCCCAGGGCAGCCTCCAGGATAGGTCACTATTTTGGATACAGAAAACTGCCTGCAAAATCTGGAACAGAATCCCAGGATTCCAGTTCCTGGCCTGTTGCTAGCACCATCCCCATGTATTTGGTTATCTCAAGTTCATTCTCAAATCCAGTAATAGCTGTATTCCTAGGGCCTCCAGCATTCACTTGCACTTGTATTTGCAGGGTGGGTGGGGAGAAATGAAAGTGGCTGAGACTTCTTTTCTACTCCCTTTCTGTTTCCTCCTCTAACACTAGCTGTGGAGGGGGGTGCAAGCCCAGCCCAGCTTTCTCCCCACTTCTCTCATGATCACTGCCCTACAGAACAACGATCCCTATCCTTTAGAAGTGAGGAGCTACTCAGCTTCTCATGGGATACTTTGAAGTGACGAATCAGGCCAGGCAGAGGCAGGCTGTGGGACAGGGAATAAGGGGGAACGAAAGACCCCCCCAACAAGTGGGGAGGGGAGGGGAAGCGTGGAGTGGTAACCAGTCTATAATCAACTAAACTTCCCCGCCAACCTGTTGGGTACTCAGGCTGTAGCAGCCCCGTTCCCTCCTTAAATCTGAGCCTCCTCTTCCAAGTGAATCAGCTATCATTCAAGACACTTCCCCCTGCTGACAGTGAGGAATTTTTTCTGCCCAACTCTGTCAATCACATGCCTCTGTCACGATGCTCATTTTCACAGTGTTCTGGAGAGAGACTTAATGGCAACATGCTGCCAGTTCCTTAAGCAGAAATCAAATAGATGCATGATCATAAATATGCAATGAGTTTCCTGAGTCCAGAAAGGGATTTCGCTTCCAATAAAGATTTCCCTCCTTCCTCTCAGCCCACTGCCCCGTTTTCACTGCTCTCCAATTTGCCGATTCTTTTGTCTCCCATCACAAATGCCAGAGGGCCCCACAGCTGTCTGGTCTGTGATGTGATTTGTTTTCTTTTTATAGCAAAAGGTCTCGGAGGTTTGCTTTTCTGTTTTCTTGAGGATTTACAACAAAGTCTCCTGTTTCCAATATTCCAAAGACAATGGATTCAAGCAAAATATATGAGAAGAAACCTGCAAACAAAAGTCCCAGGCAAGCATTATGTACAACCTCCCCAGAGACGATCCACAGGCACCCGGGCACCGGTCCTTAGGGAACGCCATCAGTTACAAGAACTCACTTTGCTCTTACTGCTCCAAACCCTGCATGAAAGAGAGATTGTACTCACATCCGGGGGTCTGTCCTCCCGTTCTACTGCGTGTTCTGTGGCTGGATAACTGCAGTCACTTCTTTCCCGTTGAGATCATTAGCTTCCTAGGGCTGTCACGCCCAGTGGGTCTGCAGTGATTCACCTCACAATGCTTGCTGCCTTCCCCTTGAGCTTCCTCTGCCAACACTGGCCAAGGCACATCTAAAAGCTTATTAAGACATCCGTTCAGCTCACAGTGTTTTGTGGCTTCCTAGTCTGCTCGTCACAGCGTCTGAAAGATTTTGGGTCTTTAGATTTTGTTGGAGAGCTCCCTCCTGCAGGCAGAGGACCTGTAACCCTGCCCTGATGGAAGAGTCGGGGAATAATTCACAGATGGGCAGGAGGCTTGCGAATGATGCTCAGACAAGGACGTTTGCATCCTTTCAGCAGTAATGCCAGGAGGAAAGATGAATATGCGTGTTGTAAAGGAAGGGAGGAGGCAGCAGGTTCAAAATCTGCAACAAACTGCCTTTATGGTAACAGGAAAAGGCTCACGTTGTGGGAAGAGCAGCGACCCAGACGCTCCACCTCCTCGCGCAGAGTCCCGCACAGGGACTGCAGCAGCGCAGACACGGGGACGGCTGAGCTGCCGTTCCTGACGTTTGTAAACCCACAGTTTGTCTCACAAATCCTCCTATGAACAGAGTCTCTGAAGAGAAGGGGGAAGGGAGAAAAAGGGAGCGAGACTGTTTCAAGTCCGGTCATGACCGTCAACATCACAGGTGTGTCCTCCAGCCCACTTGTTGAAACAACAGAAAACAACTTTCTAACTGCAGCCATCAGAGAAAGAAGAGGGCTTCCATTTTATTATCTCCCTTGTCCTCATTTCTAAAGCCAGAATGGTTGGTCCTGGAGCTGGACAATAACTGTCAACACAAACCTTCTGAGCCCCCTCTCTGCCCAAAGCCTTGCCCCCATTCCGCTGAGGGCAGTAGCTCCTGAGGGTGATGGGCTGGGATTCTGCATTGGCCACTATTTGGCTTGTTTCCAGGGCAGGACACGAGGCAGGGACTCTGGCCAGGGTGCCGCAGAGAGATGGAATTCCACCAGGAGACAGTGCCAGTAGAATGATCAGCTAGTTTATCCAAGAGTGGTCACTACTAGGACACTTGGATCACCACTGGAGGACAAGGGGTTGGAACAGAGGTGAATGCGACTCACTTTCTACTCTGAAGAAACTCTTCATCTGGCCCTGATAAGCCTCGATCAGGGCCCCAAAGGCCAGATGGCAGAAGGGAAATGTAAACTGAGGGCGACAGAAGTACAGAGGAGTGGTTCGTCTTCTCAAAGCTCCTGGGACATTCCCTTCCCACAGGTAGGGAGCACAGGACTGTCAGTGAGGACAACACTGATTGCTCCCTGAGCCTGGCATCTATCTGCAAAAGACGGGAATGTCAGAGGAACAGAGGCAACTCTTTTTTTTAAAATCCTCACCTGAGAATATGTTTTTATTTCTTTTTAGCTTGGAAGAGAGAGAGAGAGAGAGAGAGAGAGCGAGAGAGAGAGAGAGAGAGAGAGAGCGAGAGAGAGAGAGAGAGAGAGAGAGATGAGAGAGAAACACGGATTGGTTGCCTCTCTTATGTACCCAATCGGAAATTGAACCCATAACCTTTTGGTGTACAAGGATGATGCTCCCACCAACTGAGCAACCCGGCCAGGGCAGCTCATTTCCTTTTACTACTGAAAAAATTCCATTGTATGGATGTATCACAGTTTATCTACTTACCTACTGAAGGACATGTTGGTAGATTTTAAGTTTTGGCAATTTAGAATAAAACCGCTATACTAGTAAACATCTATGTACAGGTTTTTGTGTGAACATAAGTTTTCATCTCATTTGGGCGAACACCAAGGAATACAATTGCTAAATCATATGGTAGGATACTGTTCAGCTTTGTAAGAAACTGTGATATAAGTGTCCCCCACTTTTCAAAAGTTATTTACCCCAATATGTTTTATAGAAGGCCTACATCAGTACCTGTTTTCACTAACTACAAAAAATTCAAAGAGGATTTTTCACCTTTTACAAAAAAAAGGGGGGGTGAGAAGCGAAAATAGCATTCAGCGTCCGTTTCCAGCAAGACATTATAGAGGTAGCACACACCCTGGGCAGCAAAGGTGACACCACCAAGCTCCTTTCCCAGGAAATACACTCAGCATCTCAGCATCAAGCCGCCATAGCTTTGAGCTGTGTCTATGCTTACTTAATCTGTGCTTTATCGCAGTTTATTTTGTCCGTTCATTAACGAGCTGTGTTCTAAGTTGATTGCTTTTTCGCTTTGTGCCATTTTGGATTGCGAACGGATTCACAGAAAGGCTCTACTTTCAGACAGTGGGAGAAACCTGTATTGTCTTTCAAAGTGGATATAATGTTTTGCATTCCCACCAGCTGGTTTTACATTGACCTAATTGCCAAATACTATGGGAACCTTCAGTTCTTACCTGCTATGATTTCTCTGTTGCACTGGTCCTGCCACCATCCCTCCTTCACCACACTTCATTCTCCCTTGGTTTCTGTGACTGACTCTCTCCACATTTTCCTACAATCCCTTGAACTGTTCTTTCTCGCATTCAAGAGTTCATCTTCCACTGGTCCCTTAAATGCTGTAGGTCCCTAAGATGCTATCCCTGGTTGTCTTCTCTGCCCATCCTCTTCTCCAGATCTCAGTACGGCACCCCCACCCACCTGCTGCTGCCCACATGCTCCTCTGCTGCCTAGATACAGATTGCTCAAAATCTTCTTTAGCCTCCATCACTTTCTCTGAAGCTCCAAGTTCTTAAACACCCAACCATTTCACAGACATCTTACTTGGGTATCCCTACCAACATGTTCACAAGCAAATCATCATCCTTCTGTTCACACCCATTCCTTCTCCTGTGTCCTCATCTTTCACCTATCTACCTACTTCCCTAATCTGGAACACTCCTGCTCTTTTCATTCCCCTTGGTCCCACCCTCACATTCAATAAATTGCCTAATTCTCCTGATCTGAGATAGTAAAACAGGAAGATTAAAAATCAAGCTTCGAAGTCATAGTGCCTGGGCTCAAATCTCAGCTCTACCACTTATTTGGGCAAATTTCTTAATGACACTAGGCCTGTTTCCTCATGTGTTAAATAGAAAGAATGATAGTTCCTACCTTACTGGGTTGTTGCAAAGCTTGAACGAGATAATATCCACCCTATACAGAGCCTGGCACATAGAGTGCTCAGTAAATATAAGCATGATTGTAGGGTTACTGCTTAAATGTTCCATGGTCTGTTCTCCCTTTCCCAGCGGCATTGCCACCGCCCTGATTCAGGCTGCCATCATTTCTTAGCTCAGTGGTCGGCAAACTCATTAGTCAATGGAGCCAAATATCAACAGTACAACGATTGAAATTTCTTTTGAGAGCCAATTTTTTTAAACTTAAACTATATAGGTAGGTACATTGTTATTAACTTAATTAGAGTACTCCTAAGGCTTAGGAAGAGCCACACTCAAGGGGCCAAAGAGCCGCACGTGGCTCGCGAGCTGCAGTTTGCCGAGCACGGTCTTAGTTGAACTATCACAGTGGTCCCCAACTGGATGCTGAAGATGTTTCCTGAAATTGCTTGTGATTATCTAAACTTAGAAAATGGAATAACAGAAGTGAAGTAGATTTCAGCTTGCAAATGGGTTTTGACCTAGGTAAAAGCAGAAGCCAAGGCAAGACCAATGTCCAGGATTCAGATGCTGCGTGCACTCTGGCTTAAAAGGTAACTTTGTAGAAGTGAACAGAACCTGGCCAGAGAGCTGTTGGGATTTCTTAAACTTGACTCTCAGAAAGACAGAGCCTTTGAGCCAACAGTGGCTAAATGCTCTCTCTCCTGTCTGGGCCTTAGAGATCCCCGAGGCAGTGAAAGGTAAGTTCCCCTCTTCTGATGGGTCAGTGTAGAAGAAAAGGAGTAATGAGACACCAACTCTCTTCTTCAGCTTGTTTTAAGATGGTGAAGATGGAGAACAGCTAGGTGAGATGCAATGTAGGGGCCATTAACACTGTCCCTATCTGCCAGGCAGTGGTCTGCGGGTGATGATGTCTGGGCCTTTGGTGCCAATTATTTTGCTTTGTCTATGGACCTCTCTTCCTCTGTGTCTCTTGCCAAAGAGCACTTTATGTGAACAGCCCATGCAGGCATTAGGGAGGCTGCTCATTCTAGGGCTAAAGTTGCATGGAGAACCCATTCTGCCATATTAGTCTCCCTGCCTCACGTCCTGCCCACTCCCTTCTCCACTTCAACTTATGGGGTCACTGATATGAGAACACTCTTCACAGTCCAAATGTGACAGTGTTTCTCCTCTGCTTATTGCCCTCAGTGACTCATATTCCTCCAGAACAAAGGCCAGTGGTACATAAATCCATACAGGGTCTGGCCTCAGCCTGTCTCCAACCTCCCACCCATCCTGCACCCTGGCTTGGCTACAAGGGTGCCCAGATAACCTTGAAAGCACCATTCTGTCATTTTTGCTTACAAAGTTCTTTAGATCTTTCCCAACTTTTTCTTATTCTTCAAATCTGCTCCACCCTCCAGGTTCCCAAGGTCAAAATCCCAGGTACCCGAGCTCAAACCCCAGCTCATTCACTTATTTTTGAGTGACTTACTTAATGAATCTAGCAAAGGGAAGTCTGGGGTTAACATAGGTATCTACTTACAAGTAAACAACATCAACTGTTACTTGGCACTATACACCATACCTTGTTTTTCAGCATCATTGCTTCCAATATATTCCTCAGAGGGCAGAGGCCTTCTCGTGGGGCTGGAGGAAGCCTATGACCCTTCAGGGAGATACTCACATTCCCCCAGCCACTCACAGATTGCATCTACTTAGCAAAGTCTACTATGTGATCCTCCAGAAATGGTTGTTTTTAGTCTACTGGACTCAGCTGTCATATCTGTGGTCCCATTTTATTCAGTTTCTCTGCCAATGAAATATTAATATAACCATCTGATACTAGAAATTCTAGATACTATGATGCATGCAATCCTTCCCTCCTACTCCTATTTCCCCTAACCCACATGAATTTCTGCAATAATTCCTTCTAAAAGCAAGCATGTCTGGGTGAGATGTGATTTGATGGGAGTAGTGTACCTACAAGAGGAGACATCCAGTGGCCTGGAAATGCGGGTACTACGTCAACTCTTTCCACACCGTTTGTAGATGACACACACACAGGTTTCCCATCTCAATTCCCTTCCACGACTGGCTGAGGCAGGAGTCGGTAAACACAAGGGGAGGAGAAGGTCTATTTAAACGCTGCCCACAGAGTGCTTCATGACCTTGGGCAGGCTATAGGTCTTCCTTGGGCCTTAATGTCCTCTTCTGTAAAATGGGGATACTAATGGTAGCTACTGATTTCATAGGGGAGCTAAAAAAATTACCTGTGGGAGTGGATGACAAACATGTAGCGCACACAGTGCCTGGCACAAAGGAAGCCCTTGGAAGATATTAAGTGTGCATGATGCACATATAAAGTCAAAGGGATGCTAGCGTCTCCAATTAGATTTCCAAATACTTTCCAACACTTAATACTCCCTACATCTCTGTTTTAGTTCCTACGGCCTGCTCCAGGGATAGCTTGGTCCCTTGACCTTACTCAGCACACAGCATGACACAGCATTTGGCTTCAGCACAGAGCTTTGCTGGGATCAAGTGTCCCTGAAGGGGAGGGGAATTAGAACATCAAGTAGAGCCGGTCATCGGGGAGGCTGCGGCTCTCGCCCCATACTCGCGTCATCACACTCCAGCAATCAGATATGTGCACGCACAGTACAGGCCTCGGAATCTGTACTCAGACCTGGCAGACTCCAACCTCAGGGAGGATGAGCATGTATGAGGGGGAGGGCAGGCTTCATGGGATGTCCTGCCGGAAGTAATCTCTCCTCCTTCACATTTCGCTACTCCCTAACCCTGGTGATTTCCCAGCTAAGAATTTCTCTCAAACTGGCTATTGTTCACATTGTAAACTTCAGTCACAGATTAACCATGAGCAAGTTTGGTCCACTAAATTCTTTTGACAATAATTATATTACATGACAAACAGACCGAACTGTCATCAGCATCAGTTATGGTACATTATTTGGGGTTAAAATTTGACTACATGTTTACAAGGAGAAGAGGTGCCTACAGTGAAGGCGGCAGGAAGAGAAATGACACTGACCTTGAATTACGTATTATCCACCCAGAATTAGCCCCAGAGACATTCATTCCCAAGAGTTTTAAACAATCATAAAATAGGTCTCGCAGGGTGTTCTCATTATCATCAGTCAAATTATCTCCACAGTGAAAATATACTTAATTAGTTGGGCTTCGGCAGTCTTCAGGAGACGCGGCCAACCTGAGAAATTACAAAGCATGAGACCCCTCAGTGGAAGAATCCCAGGTGAAGCCTGCGCCCTCACTCCTCTGATCACTCCCTCAGAGCACGAGGATCCTTTCTCCTCAGCAAAGTCTGAGTCTGGATTCGCTGTGGTAAGTGTGGGGCTCTCACTCTTGAGCTTGTCTCTTCCTCGCTCTCAGGGGCCTGGCACCCAGACTTGGGGAGAATCCACAGACCTTTTCCTGGGTGGAGATTCCTGTCCCGACGGCCCTTCTCCTGGGGGTTTCTCCCCAAACCCGGGGATGGACATTACCTTGAGTTCTTCACCTTTGGGCAGGCCACCTCTTTGATGACTGTTAATATCTAGCCCAATGTCCAAACAAAGACCATAGTGGAAAGGGGCGATAGAGGGAAAAAAAGGGGAGAGGTAGAGAGAGGGGAGAGAGGAACAAAGGAGGAAGAACAACATGGAGAAACAGTGAGCACAGCAGTATGAGGACACAGTCATTGATAAAAAAACAGGGGCAAAGGGGACTCAAGTTCAATCCCTCTCAGTCCTCAATTCCCAACCTTTCCCAAATTAGACATGTTCCACCCAGCCCAGTCTCTGCTCATCAGATATTTTGGTTTATGAAAATGTTCTGCAACTAGGTAGTGGTGATGCTTGTACACCTTTGTGAATATATTAAACACCACTAAACTGTATACTTTAAAAGAGTAAAATTTATGGTATGTGTAACATAGTTCACTTTTAAAAATGCCCAGTTAAGTGCCAAGGCACCGAAATCAGACAGACAAGGATTTGACTCCAATCTGCCACATGCATTATGCTGTGGGGGAGTCATTTAAGCCGTCCAAGCCTCAGGCTCCTGCTCTGTAAGATGGAAATAATAAAAGAATTATGTCAAACAGCTATAGTGAGACTCAAACAAGGTAATAAACAAAGTATCTAGCACAGCGTTGGCACACAGAAAAGTACCAATGAACCGTCATGGATGTTGAGGTGACAAAAAGAGTTGAAACTGGGTCTCAGCTAACATACCTTTTGACATTCCTGGGATATATTCACTAATGATTTCTACCAGACCTACTAAATGATATAACTGTCTATATAATAAGTAACTGTCTATATAATCTCAGGTAAGGAGGTCAACTGTTGAAGTTTGCTGTTCAGTCAAAAGGAGAAGAGCCTATCTTAAAAGAAGAAATATCAATAAGCAGAGAAATAGCTTCCCAGCCGCCCCTTTGTCCTTGAATATGGGCAAGGGCATTAAAGCCAGGAGTTTACATAGAAGCATGGAACAGACCAAGGAATTTCAGAAAGAAGGCAGGAGAGGGGTATGGAGGGAAGGAATGATTAACTGGGGAACTTATATGCATACTAGTGGCCTGATGCACAAAATTCATGCGAGGGCTTGACTCTCACAGCCACAGTGGCTTGCCTTGGCCCTTGCAGCCCGGCTTTGTCCAGAAGGTCATCTGGAAGGTCATCTGGAAGGTTGTTCGGCTGTCCAGTCTAATTAGCATATTATGCTTTTATTATTATAGATATGGACACAGACAATAAGGGGAATAGTAAAGACCTGTGGGGTGCAGGTGAAGGTGGAGGAAGTCACAGGGGGGAAAAAACATAAATAAAGGGGACATCTGTAATACTTTCAACAATAAGGGGAAAAAAACTATAAACTCTTATTTTCTTGGCTACAACACACACACACACAAACAGGGCTTTAGGCCAAAGAAAAGCAAAGCCATCACACATCTGAAACTGCTCAGCATGCTGGCTCCCACTAGATCAGTAGTTCTCAACCTTCTGGCCCTTTAAATACAGTTCCTCATGTTGTGACCCAACCATAAAATTATTTTCGTTGCTACTTCATAACTGTAATGTTGCTACTGTTATGAATTGTAATGTAAATATCTGATATGCAGGATGGTCTTAGGTGACCCCTGTGAAAGGTTCGTTCGACCGCCAAAGGGGTCGTGACCCACAGGTTGAGAACCGCTGCATTAGATAATGGCTGTAATAATAGTTGTTTCCCACCCCCAAGATTCAACTCTTACCAGATCAACTTTTGCCCCTATACCTAAATCAATTAAACTTGTTGCTGGAACATACATGTAATCCACCAAATAATGGGTTGTGATAGCATCTTTCTAGTTATCATTCTCAGCAATGCCAACAGTGCCCCCATAAATCAGAAGTTTCCTTAAAAGAAATATTTCTGGGATGGCAGTTCAAAATTTACCCTATAATTACCAAGAACTAAAGGAAGGCTGACTGCAGGGGTGTTCCTCTTCCTGGTCCTGGGGCTGCTCAAAGGTGGGGGAGTAAGACTGGATTTACTATGAGAGAGAAGAGCTCACTATCTGACCGTGACCCCAGGAAGGTCAAGAGGTCACTTCCTTCACTAAAGGCACTAGCGAGGGGCGTGGCATCACTGAGAAGTTTGATGGTTTGGTTCTGCTGGCTGGAGTTGACAGTAAGAAATGATGCCATGGTGTTAGGCTCTTTTGAATTAATGGGAGATGACAGGATTCCAAAGTAGCAGAGGTCAGGTGATGACGATTAACCATCAGAGGTTAGATCAGTGGTTGTCAACCTTGGCTGCACATTAGAATCTTTTTAAAATCCTGATTTCTGGGCCTCATCCTCCGGAAATTCTGTTTCTTCATTACTAATGCTGTGGCCTCACACCATAATAAAGAAACAGAATTTCCGGAGGATGAAGCCCAGAAATCAGGATTTTAAAAAGATTCCCAGGTGATTCTAATGTGCAGCCAAGCTTGAGAACCACTGGGTTAGATGGATGTATTTACTATAATTGACAGCAAGAGCGGAGCAGCAATCAGGGTGCTCTGACTATTACGGATCTGTGACAAGGGCTGATCAGCCATGGACAGGATGGGTGGGCAATGACTAGGGTGTTACTTGTATAAAAGAGAGAGAGGGCGCTGGAGAGAAGGCTGCTATCAGCTGGCTGAGAAGAGGCTAGGTCCCCCAGGGAGGGACCCTGCAATACCACCACACAGTTCACATGACAAAGATGTCACCAGTCCTTCTACAAAAGGACCTGCAGCCACTTCCTGGGATCACTGGCACTGGGAAAGGTGGAATGCTGCAGATTCTTCATTTTGACTGTGGGTATGAGCTGACCCTGACCACCTGGGACCCAGAATGTGGTTCTCCAGCTGAAATGGAAGCTTAGGGAGTCTAGGTGACAAATCGAGTTGTGACATGTCTGTTTCAGAGTGGGTCTAATGGGCCCACAGAGACATCTTGTGATGCTTTTGCCAGACTCCAAAGGTAGCTAGCGTTCAAATAGAAGTACTTAGAAACGAGCAGAACCATCACAATGGTTCCCTGAGAAAGAGTCCGGAAACTCTCTCTGTGGGAAAACAAAGACCTGTAAGTGATATTTTTCTTACATCTGTAAAGCAACATAGTATTTTGTCTCTGGGATAATAGCTGTCAATCTAAAAAAGTAAAATAAGAAGTAATATGGACTATCGAAAAGGGAAACTAAGCCTGGCTGGTGTGGCTCAGTGGTTGAGCATCAACCCATGAACCAGGAGGTCACGGTTCAATTCCCTGTCAGGGCACATGCCTGGGTTGTGGGTGCGATCCTCTGTACTTCCAGTGCAGGAGGCAGCTGATAGATGTTTCTCTCTCACATCAATGTCTGTCTGTTGTCTGTCTCTCCCATACTCTCTATACAATCAATTTTTAAAAAACTTAAAAAAAATGGACAATGGACAAAGGACCTGAATAGATACTTCTCCAAAGAGGACATACAATCAATACAACGGAAAAGATGCTTAATGTCACTAGTCATCAGAGAAATTAAAACCACAATGAGATAGCACTTCACACGTGCCAGCATGACTAACATCAATAAATCAACAAACAAGTGCTGGTGAGGATGTGGAGAAAGGGAGCCCCCATCCTCGCACACTGTTGGCGGAAATGCAGACTGGTGCAGCACCCCGGGAAAACCTTCGGGAGAAGAGAGATGCAGGAGAAGCCTAGAGATTAAGACTGAAGGCTTATCAGCCAATTGCTATATACAACCTTCTTTGAAAAAACTTAAAAATGCGACCATCAGAAAAATGTGAAAAATTACTGAATATTTTATGATATTAAAAAGTGATTGCTAATTTCTGAATGTGTGATAAAGATATTGTGATGGGGTTGTGTGGTTTTTTTTTTTAGAAGGATGCTTTTAGAGATGCAAACTGAAATATCCACAGATGAAGTGACATGCTTTCTGGGATTTGCACAGAGTAACCTGGAGCGGGGAGGAGGTATTGATAAAATAGATTGTCCGTGCTCTGAAAATTGTTGCAATTGAGGTACACAGGTCCATTGTACTGCTATTTCTACTTCTGTATGTGTTTGAAATGTTTCATAATAAATGTTTTTAAACAGTCAAGTGGCAAAAGCTAATATGAATAATTGGTATTTTATTACTGATCTAGAGACATTTTAAAAAATACAGTAGGACATATGTACAAATTATCCAGGCCACAGATAATGGTTAGTACAGTGGTGGGTTCACAGAAGACCCACAGTAACTCTGAGACACACATTTTACTCTCTCTCTCTCTCTCTCTCTCTCTCTCTCTCGCTCTCTCTCAAGTCAGCCTGTTGGAGAAGCCTCTGGAGACAAGGCCTACTGGATCAGCCACATTCCTTAAAGAATCCCCAGACATGTGTCTTTCTGCAGGTCAGGTCCACACAGGGGACGGTCACAGCAGCCTCTCCACGAGCGCATTCCACCCGAGACCGAGCAGGGCCACTTCGCGAGTCTCACTCACAGCAGCACACATTCCTCCCAGTAGCACCTGCATTCCCGGGGATGTAGCTTCCATGCTGCTTTACAGAGAAAGGGCAGCTGGGAAAATACAAAAGGGAAAAAGCAGCCCCACCTGGGCGCCAGGTGGAACTCAGTAACCACGATGGCGGGAATGATAAGAAAGCAAATGCTGACTGAGCTTTATACGCTGGGTTATGTATTGTGCTAAGGTCTCCATTTAATCCTCTTGACAACACAACGGGTTGGCCCCATGATGACCCACGTTTCATAAATCAGAGAGAGGTTAGGCCTCTTCATCGGACCTGCACTGCTAGCAAGTGGCCGAGCCAGGATGTGAACCCAGCTGTCAAATCCCAGGCACCTGCGCTGAGCTGCTGTGTGAGGCTGCGCCCTGATGCCAGGAAGGCATCGGCTTTCCATGTTAGGTCACGCACAGGCCAAGTTCTATGGTGTTATTTCAGAATAACTGTATTTTTGACTTAAATTGGATCTCCCTGCAGTCTGTGGAGCAAGGCCCTCTGGTACTGGTCACGGCTGCCAGGGGTTCTCTGCAGAGCTTCCCAGTGAAATGGAAAAAGCGATCCGTGCACTGTGTCCTGGCACAGGGCAGGAGCTCAGCCAGGCCACCATGCATGCATCATGGTCCACATTTATCCATGAAACCAAAAGCACAAACTCCTATCTTTGTATTGATCATTCTGCACTTGCTGGTATGTATGTATGTTTTAAACGCTTGTTTGTTTTAATCTCATTGTCAGCTGTCAAAATATAGTGGCTGGAAAAATATGCAAGAAGACTATGGTAGCACATTTTTTCTTTGTTTTTTAATCCTCACCTGAGGATATGATTTTATTGATTTGAGAGATAGATACAAAGATAGAAAGAGAGAGAGAGAGATGAGAAAGAAAAATCAATCAGTTGCCTCGCATATGTGACCTGACCAGGGATCAAACCCACAATCTAGGTCTGTGCCCTGACCAGGGACATTAGGGGGCACAATTCTCCCCATCTCCTAAATCAAGATGCCTTTAGACATCATGAAGGAATTAAAATGTTATTACTTACACTAAAGTCTCTCTATATAAAATCCTAATATGCAAATGGACAGAAGGACAGAACAACCGAACAACAGGTCATGATGCCATGAGCTGACCACCAGGGGGCGTGCGCGGAACATGGCGGGCACCGGCAGCAGGTGGCAGAGCATGGAATATGGAGGGTGTTGGCCGTGGTGGGATGGTGGAGCAGGTGAGCGGTGGCGTCAGACCAAGGCAGGGCACCAGTCGCTGTCATCGAGGCAAGCCTCTGGTGGTTACTGAAAATTCTGTTCCTGTGTGCTGTGGTCCTGCCTGGTGCTCGCACCAGCTGCCATCACTAGCCCCTCAGGGCTTCTCCACCTCCTCCTGCTCCTGAGGGGCAATCAAGGCAGCAGCTGCCACTCACACCCGCTGCTGGCACAGGCCCCAATCGCTCCACGCCATCAGCAGGTGCGAGCGGGGCCGGAGTCGAGTTGTCAGTGCATGAGAGCAGCGGGAGCGGGACTGCTGGCAGAGAGGGGACTGCGGTGGGAGGGGCCAGGTGAGGGCATGGAGGATGGGCTGAGACCCACCTCTGTGCCCACCACAGCCTCGTGGCCCACAGTTCCTTTCCAGGTGCACGAATTCATGCACCAGGCCCCTAGTTAATTATAAGAAAGTTTTAAATATATACTTAGTTTTAATGAATTTGATTAAGGCAGCGATTGGGGAACCTTACTCTTGTTTAAGACTTCCAATGCTTTCTTCTCTTTTCCCTAAAGAAGCTATATGCTCTACTTAGCTGAACGAGGAGTCCAGAGAGTCCTGCTAATGATTTGCCAGGTTCTTGCAAAGGCTTCTATTTCTACCCGCCAAGTGTGCAGCACCGCCTTGCAAAACCAGGTAGGAGGGGTGGGAAGGGGGAACCTTTCTCAAGCATTCGTGCCACGAGTCCATAATGTTTTGGGCAGGTTTGAATGGACTAGCTGCTTCTTTCCCAACGTCCACACACTTCATCACATTGCCGATTTCTACTTTCTGCACAGCAGTCAACGCCATTAGAATTACCTGGTTTGTGGATGTATTTACTTGTGTATTGTTTGCATCAGTCACCCCATCCCATGGGAGCTCCAAGGCAGCAGGAGCCTTTGCCATGTGCACCACTCTATCCCCAAGCCTGGAACAGTCCCTGGGCACACTCACAGTTATAAATATCTGTTGAATGAATAAATGAGGGAGTGAGTGAATGAATGAATTGGGCATGAGATGTCTAATTAAAAATGTAAAAATAGGCCCTGGCCAGTGTGGCTCAGTTGTCTGGGTATTGTCCCCTGCACCTAAGGTTGAGGGTTTAATTCCCAGTCAGGGCACATGCCCAGGTTGAGGGCTCGATCCGAGGTGGGGGGCAAGAAGGAGGCAGCTGATCAATGTTTCACTTTCACATTGATGTTTCTCTCTCTCCTCCCTTCCTCTCTCTTTAATAAATCAATAATAAAATAAAAACTATATCCCTTTCCCAGAGCTATTTTTAAAAAGAATGTAAAAATGGGATCTAAAGATTGTTCTAAATAAACAATTGCCCTATCCACCAATAAATACTTTACAAAATCACTGGTTAGGAAAAAGAATAAGTCAGAACTCTTCATTCCTCCCTTCTTCCCCCTCTGGATGGAAACATAAACTTTATTTATTTTTAACCTATGTTATCTTTCAAGTTCAGAAAAGAACTTTCCATAAGACATGTTTTAAACTCTTTTCTTGGCAAAAGCAACAACCACAGAGTAATTATAGGCTTCACACCTAACAGAATCGTAAATTAATTGAAAAGCTTTGTACTTCCTACAGCTCACCTGTCCTCTGACTGTCAGCAAGATCCATTGAGAACGACAACATGATATTAGCTCAGTGGTTAGAAACAAATGCTTCAAGTCAGTCATAAAACTGTCTAATCGTCTTTGAAAGTTAAGCCCTTCTACAGCAGAGACACATGTGGCTGCATTATTAATATTGTGACTTGGTATAGAAAAAGAAGCCTGCCTCTCATCTGGGGCATTCATGGTCGGCAAACTCATCAGTCAACAGAGCCAAATATCAACAGTACAGCGATTGAAATTTCTTCTGAGAGCCAAATTTTTTCAACTTAAACTATATAGGTAGGTACACTGTTATTAACTTAATTAGGGCACTCCTAAGGCGTAGGAAGAGCCACACTCAAGGGGCCAAAGAGCCGCATGTGGCTCCTGAGCCGCAGTTTGCCGACCATGGTTCTAGGGCTTCAGTTTGTAATGGAACACAATGAGCAGGCCTTCAGCTAACAGTACCCCCATATTCTGGGAATGCAGGTGCATTTCAAAGTCATCTTGGGAAGACATAGCTTCAAACCATACATGTATATACTGGATTTCAGGAAAGCAAATTTTATTATTTATTGGCACCAGGTGCTCTCTGGCATTCACACACACACACACACACACACACACACACACACACACGCCCCTACCTTCCCAGGTCACTGAAAGGGCAACACAGAGAGCCTGGCTTACCCCACAGCCCCCACCAGGCCAAGCTCGGTGGAAGACAGGGAGAGAGGCCTGCTTTTTGGACAGCACAGTGATCATGGAGAGAAGCCTTTCTCCTTCTGTGGTTGCTCGTGGCAAGAGGGCTCTTGTACCTGCAGGAAGGGGAGAGCAGCATTGTTCCTCAGCTGGACATCTGCTTGGCCAGCCGAATTGCTAACTTTTCCCTTTCACTCGGGCAGAGGAAAAGAGCTGAAAATGGTCCAGAAATGACCACAGGGTGAAGAAAGAACCAGCCGCCCCTCAAATTCCAGATTCCTGAGGCATACAGAAGCGATCCCGCAGAGTAAATACCAGGAGGCAGGGAACACTCCAGGAGGCGGGGCACTTCAGGACTACCTATCTCGCTAGGCTGCTGTAAGGTGTCAAGTGTACAGAATAGTGCCTGACCCTTAAGTGCTGTAAGTGCCAGAGGTGACATTATTGTACACGAAGCCCAGATTTTATACAGTGAGTGACATGACTTTGGGCAAGTCCCTAACCTCTGTGGGCCTCAGTTGGTAACAGTGAAAATAATAATATTTACTTCTCAGGGTTGTATGTGTTAAGAGCCTTGTACTTTGCTTTTTACGAGGATGGTTCTGAAAGTGAAGAAGGAAGCCCTGGCCCCTCCCAAAGCAAAGGCTTTGAAGGCAAAGGAAGCAGTGCTGAAAGGCATCCACAGCCACACAAAAAAGAGGCTCAGAAGGCAACTAAATATCCTCGGCAGAGCACCCCGGGAGAAACAAGCTCGACCACTGTGCCCTCATCAAGTTCCCCCGACTGAGTCAGCCCTGAAGATGGAAGACAGCAATACACTTGTTCACTGTGGATGTCAAGGCCAACAAGCACCAGATCAAACCGGCTGTGAAGAAGCTCTATGACATTGACGGGGCCGAGGTCAACACCCCGTCAGGCCTGATGGCGAGAAGAAGGCGTAAGTTTGACCGGCTCCTGACTGTGATGCTTTGGATTTGCCAACACAACTGGAATCATCTACACTGAGTCCAGCTGCCTAATTCTAAATACAAAAAATTTTACTCCGTAAAAAAATAAAGTCTTGTACTTTGTAATATTTTAATACAGTGTACACTTTCAATTCATTCATTCATTCACTGGATGATCTTTGAACAGCTAGTAAATGCGGGGCTATAGTAACAGCAACACAGATATGCTTCTTGCACTCATGGACTTTAAAATCTAGTCCAGCACTGAACAAACAACTAAGTAACTCTAAGTATGATATTAGGGGTTAGTTTAGTGGGCTCTGGCAACATATGTCTGAGGGAATAAACCTAGCCTGGGAGATCAGGGACATTCTCTTTAAGGAAGCAGAATTTCAGCTGACACATGATGGGTGAATAGAATGGGCCAGACTTTAAAGTACTTCAGGTGGAATAGCAGCAATGAGCAAGGCCCAGAGTCCAGATTGAATGTAGCACATCCTTTTAGTGTGGACAGATGACAAAAAGCAAAGGGAGAGTGTTATAGTTAATTTTATGTGTCAACTTGGCTGGGCCACAGGGTGCACAGACATTTATTTAATCATTATTTTGGGTTTTTCTGAGGTTGTTTTTGGATGAGACTAACATTTTAATTAGTGGACTTTGAGGAAAGCAGATTGCCCTCCATAATGTGGGTGGGTCTCATCTAATCAACTGAAGGCTGAGGTAAAAGAAAAAAACCAGCCTGCCCCATGCAAGACAGAAGTCTCCAGCAGACTGCCTTCAGACTGGAACTGAAACATCAGCTCTCCTGGATCTCCAGCCCACTGGTTCACCCTGAAGAATCTGGACCTGGCACCCTCCATAATCACATGAACCAATTCCTTATAATAAACCTCTCTATGGTTGCATTTGTTTCACCACACACTACACACATATGCAAACACACACACACACACACACACCATTGACATTTCTCTCTGGTGAACCCTGGATAATACAGAGAGTAAAGAGAAATGAGGTGGTGGTGTGTGTGTAGGCCACCCAAAGGCCCAGCAATCCCAGAGAGTAAATCATGGGATGTGAGGGCAAGGAAGATATATGGGGCAATGGGAAGGCAATGGGAGGGCATTTTAGAAGAAGTCCCATGACCCGATCTGTGATTTTTAAATGGTCTGCCATGCTGCAGCATGAAGAGTGGAGAGATGGGGCAGCGGTGGAGCCAGGGGTTATTAATGTGGGCTGTTGCTACTGCAGCACGAGCAGATGTTAGAAGCTTGGACTAGGTAAGGATGGGGAGAAGTTGAAGCAGAAGGATCCATGAAATACTGAGAAGTTTTAATCCTTATGGTTGGACGTTAATGTCTCACTCTCCTTCAAAAAAAAATATTTGCTAGTACAATGGATTCATTGGTTCTTCCATTTGAACATATCTATCTTCCATTCTAATGAGTATTCTATTTCCTTGCCTCAGCCTAACAGTGACATAACTGTGAAAACAGGAGCCAAGAGAAAGAACGGATAGAACTTTGGCTGAATTCCCAGAAAGGAGCACACCTCCCACCCGCTGGGGAGGTGGGAGTGTGGTCACAGGCACACTGAGCTGCCTCTCATTCCCACAGACACAGGTCTCTGGGCGCACAGCAACAGCGGCTGATCAGGTGTCTTTCACTTACACCTCCTAAAGCAAATTGAGGATAAGTTCTCTCATGGATTCCCACAACTGCCTTTTGCATATGTGTGTAGTGTGTGGTGAAACAAATGCAACCATCTTTTAACTTATTATAAGGAATTGGTTCATGTGATTATGGATGTTCAAATGTAGACGTTTAATACATAGATTTGCTCCTCAAAGCAACCTCTGTGGGTTTTCAATGGTCTGCCGCTGTGCAGCACAAAGACTGGAGAGATGAAACGGTGGTGGAGCCAGGAGGTATCGCTGTGGGCTGTTACTGGAAACTCCACCTCCACAAGTAGGCCTTCCAGAATCAGGTTATATATTTATCTTGGGAGCATTTTCAACACAAGCCCTCCTGGCCAAGTGTGCTGCATTCTTTATTTATTCCTCCAACTTGGGCCTTCCTGCTGGCTTTGCCCAACCTGGAGTTGGAGCTCGGTGACTGGTCAGTCTGATGCTGTCTGGACACCGCACAGAGTAAAAATCACTGAGGATCTGTCTCTCTAAATGTAAACGAGGCTACTTACGTCCTGCTGCCATGGAAGGCATGTTGTTGCTCACTTAAGGTCACCACAGAATCAGGCCAAACAACAAGGGGTTCAAAATCAGCCCTCCAGTCCCTTTTCCCACACGATGTTAAGATGGTTTAGAAGTCCTGCCCCATGTCCAACTCAGGAAATGGTAAGCGGGGCGTAAATTCCCCTGCAGAATCTGAACCCCTGGGAAAGGGACAGACTCCCCAGCAGTCCCACTCTCTGCCGGGGCCCAGGGCTACAATTAGAGGAGCCACATCTCAGTGCCTACTGAGAGGGGCAGCTGCTGTCACTCTTTCTTGAGGGTTCATGAATGAAAGGGTGTTGTGGCAAGGCTGAAAGGAGGCGCTGGGCTCCTGGGGTCAGACAGACCTTGGTTCAGTAACCTTGGTACTTGAGCTCTGGCTAAGAAGGAATTCAGAGCCAAGACTCAAATTATAAGAGTAAGTTTATTTAGAAAGTCACACAAGGAGAAGAAGTGAGCTGTAGAAGAAATGGGCCTAGGAAACAAATTAC
>NW_006383008.1:7148948-7169568 GCF_000327345.1 Myotis davidii
ACTGGGTCCTCTGGCTTGAGGGTATTTATCTGCAGGTCTCAGGGGAGGATCCCAATAGAATACTGATTAGCTTCCCAGGTATGTCCTTTCAGGTTCATGGTCTCTAATGATTGGTCAGCGCTACAGTAGGGGGTCACTAGTCCATGCAGCCAGTCCTGAGGCAGCTGTGGCATCACTTGTCTGGTGTTGCTGCTTCTCTGGGCCTGGATGTATTTGATGCAGGTCAGAACCTTATTGTCCTCGGGGCTTAATGTTTAAGGCTATTTTTCTGGCCCCCTTGTTTGTTCCCCTCTAAGGGGGTCTAACCTGCATGACTAGCAACAGGCCAGGGGAGGAAATGTCAGAGGAGGGTCTGAACCGCATGACCAGTGATTGAAAGGTCAGGGGGTCTATGCTATGAAGGAAAGGTTACCCTGGGGTTAGGTCCTTGTGTTCCCAGTTGCTAGGCAACCTGCACTTTCGGCCCTGGTGACCTTTTGTACTCTCTGCCGGGGCCCAGGGCTACAATTAGAGGAGCCACATCTCAGTGCCTACTGAGAGGGGCAGCTGCTGTCACTCGGTCTTGAGAGTTCATGAATGAAAGGGTGTTGTGGCAAGGCTGAAAGGAGGCGCTGGGCTCCTGGGGTCAGACAGACCTTGGTTCAGTAACCTTGGTACTTGAGCTCTGGCTAAGAAGGAATTCAGAGCCAAGACTCAAATTATAAGAGTAAGTTTATTTAGAAAGTCACACAAGGAGAAGAAGTGAGCTGTAGAAGAAATGGGCCTAGGAAACAAATTACAGAGGCAAAAGAAGGGCCCTTGGAGCTTAGGAAAAAGCCCACTGGGGTGCCTGGCCAGTCTGGGTGAGGGGCTGAGGGCCATTTTCAGGCTGGCAAGTGACTGAAGCTCCCAACCTGTCCTTTTCTCCTTTTTTTTAATTCTAGGCCACCAGCTTTAGCTCTGAGGCTCGGCTCCAGCTATGAGACCTCCGCTGCTGAAAGCAGACTGATTAGCTTCCCAGGTATGTCCTTTCAGGTTCATGGTCTCTAATGATTGGTCAGCGCTACAGTAGGGGGTCAACTAGTCCATCAGCCAGTCCTGAGGCAGCTGTGGCATCACTTGTCTGGTGTTGCTGCTTCTCTGGGCCTGGATGTATTTGATGCAGGTCAGAACCTTATTGTCCTCGGGGCTTAATGTTTAAGGCTATTTTTCTGGCCCCCTTGTTTGTTCCCCTCTAAGGGGGTCTAACCTGCATGACTAGCAACAGGCCAGGGGAGGAAATGTCAGAGGAGGGTCTGAACCGCATGACCAGTGATTGAAAGGTCAGGGGGTCTATGCTATGAAGGAAAGGTTACCCTGGGGTTAGGTCCTTGTTTTCCCAGTTGCTAGGCAACCTGCACTTTCGGCCCTGGTGACCTTTTGTAACTGGCTCATCGACCTTGCTCTGCTCATGTCTGTCTAATTGCCTATCGTAGAAGGAATGGGAGGCTTAGAATTCCCACTTCCTTGGTTCAAGAATGTTTAACCATCCTGGCCTGCCCAATGTCAGCACCAGGGTATGGGAAATATAGGATGGGGCAGCCCACTCAAGACCACTCAAAACCTATGGTGAACAGAGTATGTGTGCAAACACACACACACACATTAATACTTTAGAAGCCAACCAGCAGCTCATGGAAGAAAAGGTTGCTGCAGGAAATATTAAAAGTACACAAAAATGATAAGATGGAAATGCTGCCTTCCCAGTGACAGAGAAGACAGGAGAGGAAATACACCTGGTGCCAGCAAAGAGCCCCTGCATCTCGAGGGATGCAGCCCTGGGCACAGGCACTTGCTTTAACTTTTCTTAAAACAGAGCAGAAAGAGCTCCATGGGTACAAAAGTTGAGCTGAGGGCATTTTTCTTTCCTGAGTTCTTTCCTGCTTAAGGTTATAATTCTACTCCTGCTATTTTGATTCCTCTTACTAGGGTGAAAAGCATATGAAGTGCCATTATTCACCTTTATCCAACTGCATAGGAGCTAATTTCATTACAGAAGCATGTTCTGTAGCCGAACAGATTGCACCATTATTAGACACCAGAGGTAAGGAAACTTAGCATTAGAATTATCCTTTGATACTAGATTACCAACTTGGCCACCAAAGATGCATTCATTCTATGAACTTGAGGGCAGTGACTTCAACATATTTATTTCTGTACACTCAGCACCTACCATAGTAGTATCCCAAGTGGTTGTTGAATGATTAAATGAAACCTTATTTGCCAGGCACTAAGGAAACTGAACACAGAAAAATGTGGGGCTGGCAGCCTTGGCACACCGCAAATCCTGCTACAGCACACCTTTCACAGCATCGCTTATAGTAGAAATGAAGAACTGAGATCCAGAAGGGACCTGCAGCTCTTCTCTGAGCAGGATAAGAATGAACCACTGAGGCAATAGACATAAAGAGAACTATCCCTAGACTCTGAGAGGCGGCTTCCACTTGGGATCTCTCATGGAATGGGTCAGAGGACAGCTGGGGCTGAAAGCACCCACTGACATGTCCAGCTGGGGGCTGGGACAGGTGGGGCTCATCAGCCTCTCTATCTCTGCATGATCTTTCCATGAGGAGTGTCTAACTTGACAGCTTCAAGGTAGCATGACTTCTTACGTGGCAGCTCAGGTCCCAAGAGAGAGAAGGCCAGATCCAAGCTCTATGACTTTTGTTCCTTATCTTCCAAAGTCGCATGTGTCACTTCCACTGTACTGTTAGTTGAGGCAGTTGCAAAGGCCCACCCAGGTGGGAGAGTATAGAGACATCCACCGCAAGAGAGAGAAAAGAGAGAAGAGAAGAGAAGAGAAGAGAAGAGAAGAGAAGAGAAGAGAAGAGAAGAAAAGAGAAGAGAAGAGAAGAGAAAAGAGGAGGAGAGGAGGAGAGGAGAGAAGTCAAGTCCCCTTGGGGGCACAGAGCAGTACCTTGATTTTGTAAAGGAAAAAAAAGTTCAATGCTTGGTTTTGCCACTTTTTGTGATATGCCTAAGTATGTATACTACCCCCACCATCCCCAAAAGAACTTGAAGGTCCTCTAACCATAAGCTACTCCAGTAACAGAAAAGCCTTCTTAAAATGCCTTCCCTTTTCATCCTTTGCATGAGTCCGAAGGCAAATTCCCTCTTCATATTCACCAAGAGCAGGCCTTCTCCCCGGCTCCCCCACAAAGGCAGCTGCTCGCCAATGCCAAAAAGCAAACAGCTTCTCAGAGTGAAAAGGGAAGCTGTGTATCTTATCTAATGCAAAACTGACAGCCCGATATGCCCTGCTCTGTAGACACCCTCTTTTAAGATGTACAGTACAACACTTCCACGCACATTAACACAGCTAATTAAGTGAAAACAGTCATGTGCCACATAGCAATGTCTCAGTCAACGAGGGACTACATTATGAGGTGGTCTCGTCCTATATAATAAGGAGGTAATATCCAAACTGACCATCACTCCAACACACAAGATAGCCGCCCCCATGTGGACACAAGATGGCCTGCCGGGGAGGGCAGTTGGGGGGCGACCAGGCCTGCAGGGGAGGGCAGTTAGGGGTGACCAGGCAGGCAGGCAGGTGTGTGATTAGGAGCCAGTGGTTCAGGATTGTGAGAGGGGTGTCCGACTGCCAGTTTAGGCCCGGCAGTCGGACATCCCTGAGGGGCCCCGGATTGGAGAGGGTGCAAGCTGGGCTGAGGGGACCTCCGCCCATGCATGAATTTCGTGCACCAGGCCTCTAGTAATATTATAATTCCTATCCCCTAGTGACATCGTAACCCCCCTAACGTCCTAGACTCTGTGCAACGCATCACCCACGTGTTTGTGGTGATATCGGTGTGAACAGACCTACTGCGCTGACAGTCGTAGAAAAGTAGAGCACATACAATCATGTACAACGTACTCACATACCACCAAGTATTATGTACAGTTGTTCATATGAAAAATAACACAATAATTAACACATAATAATACAAGTAAACTGTTTCCCACACTCACAACTGTACACCTACGTTTGCCCCACCCTACTATTTTTCATATTTCATTTCTTGATCTCCCCTTCAGCAGGTCCTGAGGGAGCATGCCTGCCTCAGCCCACTCTGCAGGAAACTGTTCAGCAGTTCATTCTCATTCTATGGCGTCCTTTTCCTGAGACCACTCAGAGATGCAACTGAGCTCCGCAAGCAGCTCACCAGCCCAGCAACAGCCTCGAAGAGCCCCTACCAGCAGCTGCCTGCCCTACAGTAGAGCTCTGGTGACTGGAGCTTCTACAAAGCATCTCCCAGGGGCCCTTCTTCTATGGCTCACGAGCCAACATATCATGTAGACATTCCAGGCCAGAAATGAACTCCATTCAGGACCACAAATGGCAGGCTCTGCAAACAGGCCCTGGGTCTATCTATATACACTGAGAGGGGATTCTTTCTGGAGAAATGCACAGATTGATACCAAAGCATTTCAATTATCAGCACAGGCCAAAGAACTTACAGTGAAGGCTAAAAGAGACATTCTTAGAAGTACAAGTTATAAAACAATGTATGCAATATACATAGGCTGCAAAACAATATAGGTGGGCAAAAGTAGGCTTACAGTTGTGAGTATGCAAAACACAGTCTATTCTTGTATTATTATTATTATTTCTTAATTATTTTATTATTTATTTGTATTACTACTGGAAACCTACTTTTGCCCATCCCTGTATATAAATCTTATTTTAAAAAGGAATAAATAGTATAAATGCATAAAAGAGAGACTGGAAGGGTTTACACCAAATAAATAATGCTACTCCCTGGAAGATTAGATTGGGTGCCTTATTTTCTTTTTTGTGCCTACACGTATTTTTTAAGATTTTTCTATAATTAGGAAAAACATTATTTTCACTAAGTTAAATACATCTGATCCATCCAGTTTTCTCCAGCCCCACTGCAACCACCCTGGTCCAGGCGCCCATCATCTCTGCCCTGGACTAAAGCTGCCCCTCTCGCCTCTCACCTGTATTAGGAGCACAGTCTGCCAACCAGACTTGTTTCGCCTTCTCTGACTTCTTCTCACTGAGGCCAGAGTGCTCTTTCAAAAACATAGATATGGTCCTGTCACTTCCATTCTCAAAACCTCTCATGGCATATTGGTTGCCCTTAGAATAAAAGTCACAATTCTCACCAAGGTCCAAGGCTGCTGGCCCCTTCACTCAGCCTCACCTCTTGGGGCTTGTCAACACGCTGCTTCCGCCATCTGGACTCCCCGCATTCCCTTCCTCTCGTTCTCACTCACCTCTGAAGCCTGAGCCTAGATGTCCCTTCCCCAGAGAGACCTTTCCCGCACCCCTAGTCCAAGCAAATCCACTTGCACCTGGTGGCGTTCTTTTCCTGACTCTGATCAGACGTGTCATTAATTACTTAATGTCTGTCTCCTAGGATGGACTGTGAGCTCCGAGAGAACAGGACCCCTGGCGCCCCAGCCTGGCAAACAGTATGTCCTCAATAAACGTGGAATCTGAATGCTTTGCTCCTTTACAAATGAAGGTCTGAACACCAGGGCAACATTAAATAAAATCTTTGTATTTCTCAGCATGTCATCTCCTGTGACAGTTTAAGAAGTACATTTCTTAAAAAGAGAATGTGGGAGGACAAATATTTATTGTGCCAACATTTTCTGTATCTACATACCTCTCTTCTCCTAAGACAAAACAAACAGCAACTATCATAACTAAAGCTCATATAACTGGCTGCATTTTAAAAACAGGCACCGCTCTTGTTTGCATGAAACAAGAAAGGCTGGGTTCACACACCCTTCCACTCCACAGCCTAGAATTCAAAGCCCAAGGGAATACTTCTTAGCTCATTTGGCCCTCCTCGGGCTCAGCAAAGGCCATCAATCATCTAGGAAACAGTGTCGTGAAGTGTTGACAGAAGACCATTTTAAGATGACCTTGGGCCCCTATCTTTCTCCTGCTGTGGGGTTTAGCTGTGGTAATTGCCAAGATATTTGTTGAGCCTTTGCTATTTGTTGCGGGGTTGACAGATTTGCAGCCAGGCAGGAGCAGCACACTCCTGTTGGAGCATCTGCGCAGGTAATGGTTCTGTGGGCGACGCAACAACAGATCAGACAGCTGTAAGCCGCGGGGCTTTCAAGAAAATGAAAAGAGGTACCAAATTTCCGCTTACTCTCACAGCTTGAGTTCATTTCCCAATCTCTTTCCAAAATTCTTACTAGGAAACTCAATTACCCACATATAAAATACCACAGTCATTTCCGTTTGCCTGGAGATAACTTCTACTATCTTCTCCAATAGATAACATTTCTCAAGAAAAAATTACGCATTATCCTTAAATCTTGCTCTAGTTCATGGTAATAAAACAGTTTATACCACAAGTTATTTATTTCTTATTTAAAAGCATTTATCAAGAATTTAAAATATGGCCCTGGCCGGTCTGGCTCAGTGGATAAAGTGTCGGCCTGTGGACTGAAGGGTCTCGGGTTCAATTCCGGTCAGGGGTATGTGCCCGGTTGCAGGCTCGGTCCCCACTTGGGGGTGTGCAGGAGGCACCCAATCAATGATTCTCTCTCATCATTGATGTTTCTATCTCTCTCACTCTCTCCATCCCTCTCTGAAAACAAAACATATTTTAAAAAAAAGAATTTAAAATATGCCAGGCAATCCACTAAGTACTATTACCATCTGTAGGCCCAACACCCTCAAATTCGTATCTCTATTCCAAATCTCTCCTCCCAACTCCTGACTCATATACCCAACAGCCCACTCGTCATTCCCACAGGGATGTCTGAAAGCTCCTGAACTCTACAAATCTGGAACCAAACTTACCTCTCTCCAGTGTTCCTGCAAGTCTAAAAATTTGGAGTCAATCTTGAAATCTCCCTTTTGCCATCCCCTCTACTGAATGCTGCAATGCATCATCACTGCATCCTGTTGATTTTGCTTCTAACATCTTTCCTCACATCCATCTCTATTACCACACTCTAATCCCAACTAGCACTGTGTCTTGCCTGAGCTTTTGCAAGAGTCCTGTTTAGCCAACTTGAATCTACTTTGGTTCCTCTATGTTTTCTTAGCTGTACAAAGTGAAACTCTTGATTTGTAAAGTAAAGCCAGTCTCGCCATTGTTTAAAACTTCAATAGCATTATGCTAAGTAAAATAAGTCAAATAAAGACAAATACAGTATGATTTCACTTATATGTGGAATCTAAAAAAAGCTGAACTCATAGAAATAAAAAGTAAATTTGCTCGTTATCAGGGGGCTGGGGTGAGGAAAATGGGGAGATATTGGTCAAAGAGCACAAACTTGCAGCTATAAAACAAATAAATTTTGGGGATATAATGTATAGCATAGTGACTATAATGATATATATAATACAGTACTGTATTATATACCTGAAAGCTGTTTAAAGAGTAGCTCTTAGCCCTAACCTGTTTGGCTCAGTGGATAGAGCATCGACTTGTGGACTGAAGGGTCCCAGATTTGATTCAGGTCAAGGGCTTGTACCTTGGTTTTGGGCACATCCCCAGTAGGGGGTGTGCAGGAGGCAGCTGATCAATGTTTCTCTCTCATCAATGTTTCTAACTCTCTATCCCCATCTCCCTTCCTCTCTGTAAAAAACAATAATATATATATTTTAAAAAGAGTATATACTTAGCCCTGGCTGGGTAGCTCAGTTGGCTAGAGCATCGTCCTGATACGCCAAGGTTTGGGGTTCAATCTCCCATCAGGGCACATACGTGAATCACCAATGAATGCATAAATAAGTGGAACAACAAATTGATGCTCCTCTCTCTCTCTCTTTCTCTCTAAATCAATAAAAACATATCTTCGGGTGGGGATTAAAAAATAAATTAAATAAAGTAGCACACAAAGTTGAAAATAAAATTTGAAATGTAAATAATTCTTAAAAACCAATAAAACAACCAAAACATCCACCAACAGCGGAAGGGAAAAATAAATTATGATATATTCATATTACATAGCACTGTAAATCAAGAAGCTATTATTACCCATAATTGCATGGATGAATCTCATCAACATCCTGCCCAGCAGAAGAAGCCAGACATAGAAAGAGCATACTGCATGATTCTCCATATATAAAACTCAGAAACAGGCAAAACGAATCTATCGTGTTGAAAGTCAGGAGAGCGGTTTGGGAAGAAGGCAGCCAGTGACTGGGAGGACCGCGAGGAAGTCTCCTGGCTGCTGGCAGCATTCCATTTCCTGACCTGGAGGTTAGTTGCATGAGTACATTCACTTTGTGAAAATTCTCTGATCTGTATGTTTAACATTCATGCATTTTTGTTAGTTTAATTGAAAAAAATTTTTTAAAAGAACTCTAAATTTCAGGATCTGAACTTTCTGAGGAGGAACCACTCACTTTTCTAAGAAAAGAAAGGCAACAAGGATTATTATGACTCTTTCCAGAGTAGCTGAGAAATCTCCCCGGACCACTACCTTTGATTAAGATTGATATTGAACGTGCAAAGTGCTTCCCCAGCCACTTGCTAAGCTCAGCGACATTTCTGACAGGGCCGAGGAATTAGTTTCCATGCATCACTAATGCTGGTAAAGCAGTGGAAGTACCTCCTTCCAGGTAAAATCCGAGTGCCCACCAACAGAAACACAGATGCTGCTCCCTGTGCCCACTCTGCCCACAGCCCCGCACTCCAAACTGCACAGCCATCTCCTGGTAACAGATCAGAAATTCAGCAAACCAAAAACTGTATCTCTGCCCCCAAACTTAGGTGGAGACACTCACTGTTGTTATAAAAACAAAACAAAACAAAAAAACAACAGGAGGCTTATATTTGCTGCCTAGGAGTTCATGAGAGAGTGGAGATAGCAGGGTACAATGGCGGACATACCCATCTGACAGAGAAATGTTTAACATCGCCACCTTTGCTTTGCTCATCCTGAGACCCAGCCTCTCTACTGGACATGCTTAGAGTTTTGCAAGTATAGAATGTACTGGTTTTTAAAAAATACTCCTGTAAGTTTATGTTGGGAATAATAAGGATCAAAATGGGAGAGATTTGTTAGATTTCTGTAACAATACTGCATTGAGGTTTCAATGGCTCACATGAGCTTAGAATATGTCCCTGTAGCTGCTTTCAACTTGCAAGGACTACAAGGACAGTCAGGGTAACCCTACAATCAGAACCATCCTGAAGACCAAGCCGTGAGGCAGTGTGGTCTCTGCCTCTGTGACCACCTATCTCCTCTCCATGCGTTTCCTCTCACTTCCCTTACAGGGGAAGACAAGCACAGAACTCAGTTACTTGTCACAAAGTCATCTAGCAAATCTTAGGGCAATTTAGAAAAAAATGAGTTTGAATTTAGTTCTTTTGTTCCCTAGGGAATAACAGCAGGACCCCGTAACACCTCGGTGCATGTCTCTGGCTTCAGGTCTCATCTCTGGCCAGGTATCCGGAGAAGGGAGCCAGGAACAGTAGGTTTCTCTGGAGGGGAGGGAATCCACTATGGTCCTGAGAAAAGTGCGGATCTAGGAGGAGTCTGAGGAGGAAGAGGAATCTGGGTGTGGTGGCCTGCAGCTACTTCACTCCTCAGCTCTGCGGGGCCTATCTTTACATCTTCATAAAAAGCCCTGATATACAGGTTCCTGGATAAACAGGGGGCAAAAATTATCAGCAGGTTATTCTACTGCCCCCCTCATTCTCTATCAAGAGCAATGCTAAGTAACACCTGGCTCTCAACACCCTGCTCTCAGCCTCTGCTATTGGCATCCTTTCACTCATCCAACAGGGATATACTGAGCACCTACTATGTGTCAGGCACTGTGCTAGGCCCCAGAGTCACAGCACAGGACAAAGGTCCCTGTTTTCACAGAATTTCATTCCATGTGATTCTATGTATATAAAATGTTCAGAAAAGACAAATCTATATAGAAAGAAAATAGATTAGTTGTTGCCTAGAGTTGCAGGGTTTGAAGAAAGACAGGAGTGACTGCTAATGGGTAAGGGGGGGGGTTCTTTTTAGAGTGATGAAAATATCCTAATATTGATTTGTAGTGATGGTTGCACAACTCTGTGAATATATTAACAACCACTGAATTGTATACTTTCAATAGGTGACCTGTATGATATGTGAATTATAACTCAATAAAGCTGTTGTATTAAAAAATGAACAAAACCTAGAACTTTCAACATCGAGCTCTATGCTATTTCCACATTACCAGACTGCCTTCTTCATATGAGAGAAAAAATGACACCCAATGAGGCTAAAACATAAATTACTTGGAGAGACCTTTAAGTGTCCAACTTATTTGCTAAAGTATTAGGCCAGCAGAGATGACATCAGTCAGGATGACCTAGGTTACAAACAGACACAACACATCAGTATCTGAACAACGGAAGCCGCACACTCAGGCTATGTCCACCTAGGGCTGGATGGGGCTCTGTCTGCTCTCAGGCTTGCCCAGGCTGACAGAGAAACCACCATCTGGACCTTTGCCAGTCTCCGTGGCACAGGGAAAATGATCACAGGACCCAGCTCAGAAGTGACGCAACACACTTCTCACAACTACTTGGCCCAGAAGTCACATGGCCCCACAAACACAAGGAGGCCAGAATCACATGCCTGGAAAACAGAGAGCTTTGCACAAGCAGTAAATAGCACAGATGTTTGCGCAGGGCATCAGGGCATAGTGTGGTTGAGAACGTGATTGTGAAGCCAGCATGCTTGGCTTTAAATCCCAATGCCATCACTCACTAGCTAGACATCACCTGTCACCTTGGAGAAGTTAACTTGACCTCTCCATGCCTTGACTCCTCATCCATAAAATGGAGAGAGTAATAGTATTTACCTCATAGATTTATAAGAGTTTTATCTGTAAGGAACTTAATAGTACCTGGCAAGGGGGAATACCGTAAGTGTGACATAACTTGTATTGTTTTGGGGGGGAAATTAAAGGCAATTTTAAAATTTTGCAATATAATTAATGGATGGGCACTGTGTGAAGTATCAGCACTACATCCAACACATACAAAGTGAGGACAACATATTTGGCAGCCTTTACTAACAGGGAACCAAGAGGCCCAGGCCCCGCCTGGCTTGGCCTCAAACCAGCTGCCCAGTTTCTTGGCTTTAGGTTTCTTTTTTATCTTTAAATGAGGGGCTGTCTGAGGTGATTTCCAAGGTCTCCAGAATGAAAAGCTTGGCATTCTTTGATTCACGGGTCACTGAGTTGGCCTGATAAGGTATTTTCATTGATTACTCTTTGTTCTTTGACTCTCCTTCAAATCAAGAGGGCACTAATACATCACCCACCTGAAAACAAATCTCAGCCAAATTCTCCCCCCTGGGCAGACCTACTAATCTGGAAAAGCACCCACTAGCTGCCCCCAGCCGACCAGGAGAAAGGCAGGTTCCTGGGTGACTTCAAAGAAAGCACCTCAACTAGCAGGGAGAATGGAGAGTGGTCAGCAGTCTCCCGAGAGAGCAGGGAACCTCCTCTTACCCCTGAGTGGGGACTTTGAAACCCTCCACACACCACTCAGATGTGCCTCCTGCCTTGGCCTGCCCACTGATGTCCTGGTTGGGGACAGCACCTGTGTTAGAGGGGCAGTAGCTATAACCATCATGGTTTAAGGGGAGCCACACAGTCCCAGAGACCTTAGGGAAGTCCAGTCTGGTCTATTCTGGGGTCAGAAACAAAAATACAAATTTAAAAATTAAGATGTTCTGTAAGAGAGGGGAATAAAAGCTCTCAGTAGAACAAAGCTTTTATGAGTAGGGAGGCATTTGCAATATTTCAACCTCAGCCGAACACAATGAATGCATCAATAAAAATGCATGCGTGCCTAAGAAAATAATTCTCTTGGTGCTGCTGTTTTTCAAACGTTAATGACCACATCTAATGATTTGTCTTGGTAGCTGAGGCCCCTCCTTTTTAGGTGCCATTAAAGCCGCCTTCACCTGAGTAATCAATCACCTTAAACCCTTTTTGCCCTTCTGTATGTGTCTCTGAGCATGCTCTCATTCTGCTTTACACTCCACATGAATTTCTCTCTCTGCACCGGTGCTATCACCACTCTTGGAGCTGTCATGCTTATGGGGTCTATATAGGCTCCAGGTTAGTCCCACCTTCAGAACAAAGCCCTCCCTGAATTCCCCAGCCCTCTTTACCATTTCTGGATCACTTACTGTCAACAGCACCCATTTGAGACTGCCTTATGTTGTCTTTAAGGCTTAAGCCAAAAGCCATGTGGGTGAACCTTCCTGGAAGTGGACTGTCCAGCCCCAGTCAAGTCACAGATAACAGTAGTCTTGGCCAATGTCTTGAGAGACCCTGAGTCAGAACCACCTGATGAAGCCACTCCCAAACTCCCAACTCCCAGTAACTATGTAAGATAATATATGCTTACTGTTTTAAGTAAGGTGCTACATTTGGGGTAATTTGTTATGCAGCAATAGCTGACTAACTTTCGGTGACAAAGTACCTATAACTGTAGGTGATCAAGTTTAATAAAATGTTGCTAGCAGAATTTAGGTGGTGGTCATATGGATGTTCACTGTAAAATTATTTCAACTTTGCTGTATGAAAATTTTCACAATCTAATGTTGGGGGGAAAGTATAGAGCGCACAACATAAATGTGGCAGCAGGATCAGTCCGTGACACAGCTGCAGTCATGCTTCCTAACAGAAGAGAATGGTTTAAAAGGAATGGTCCTCAAGGAATACAGTTTTTGGGGGAAAGCAGATGTCTTTAGAATGGTCTTTACTCTCTATATATTTTACAGTATGGATTTGTGTGTATCAAGTGGTAGTAGACATATATATGCTATTTGTGTGTTTTTTTTATCCCAACCTCCAATTTTCAAAAATGCATTGATCTGCCAATTTCAGTTTTATCAGCCAGGATACTTCTCAGGAACCCCGTGACAGGTAAGAAATTACTGTTCTCTCCAAAGTAACCTATTTCTTCACCCATTTGTCCTACTCTGCGCTTTGCTCTCTGTTCGTTCTGATTTAGTTCCCAAACTCATTAGGCTAGCAGAATTCTCCGCTGCTTTGTCAGGTAATGGTTAGAGAAAGCTGATTAACTTTTTAAAAGCATGCGCAACACAAAGCTGCAAGAAACGGATACTTCTGCGCTCCAGAGAACTCGGACTGGTCAGACCAGTGTCGATGCCAGTTCATGTTTTCCTTAGTATTTACCTGGACCTCACACCCTCTCCTGCATATTTTTATCGTGACAATAGGCTGCTAAAATTGCTTTTCATATCAAATGTTGGTAATGTATTTTTAGATGAGTGATGTAATTAGCCTAGTCTTTCCACGTAATGACATGAACCATATAAACATTTTGTGATAAACAGAAATCCAGACTCATTATTTTCTCCAAACATAAATAAACCGAAATCTGCCTGCCAGTGATACTTTATAGACATCAGAGAGGATCATCTGATTATTAGGGCTCCTCTATTACAAAGTACACAGGTTTGCTATGAAGATAAGCTTAGAAAATACTGTTGGATTCAGTGTTTAACATCAGACTTCAATGTTGTGTGTGGTATCTTCTCAACACTGGCCAACACCAACATACCTGGAGGGAAAGGGCCCCCCACAGTATGCACCACCAACTAACAAGATGTGAGGGGACTGGCTTATCTAACCTCACCTCATCCGCCCAGTTGGAGGACAGGAAAATAAAAACAGCGTTTTGCAGACCCCACCCCTGCAGCTATGGATGCAGATGGGATCCAACTAGAGGCACCTGTGCAGCTGGCAGTGAAGCAGAGGCTGTGGCTGGCAGGCAGCTGTGTGAATGGGAGGTTTCTCCAGTCACATTCTAGGACAGTGATGGCAAACCTTTTGAGCTCGGCGTGTCAGCATTTTGAAAAAAATCTAACTTAACTCTGGTGCCGTGTCACATATCGAAATTTTTTGATATTTGCAACCGTAGTAAAACAAAGACTTATATTTTTGATATTTATTTTATATATTTAAATGCCATTTAACAAAGAAAAATCAACGAAAAAAATGAATTCGCGTGTCACCTGGCACGCGTGTCATAGGTTCACCATCACTGTTCTAGGACCATACTCTTGGGCGCTGGAAGGAATGCTGGTGGCAGCCTCCTCTCAATTCCGGGTTCCTGATCCCACAGCCTTGCTAATGTCCTCTGAGTCGGGAGCCCCCTGATGGGCCAGTTCTTCACTGTCCCAGGGATGGCTCCAAGGCTCAACCTCTGCCTCCTAGGGGCTCCGGACTTTCCAGTGAGTCTATAAGCACTCAGTCCCCCATCTCTTCTTGCTTAAAATAACCTAGACTGGTTTCTGTCTCCTGCACTCAACCCTTATTCACAACAGAAATCCTGTATCTTTTGAAAATACTAAAAAGTACAAATGGAGTTATTCCCTCCTAAGTTCACTCTCCAAACACTCAGTCTCTCAACACTTCAGGATGGGTGGCAAGTACTGAAATGTCCACGTCAGGCACATGGGGAAGGACAGCACACATCCCTGGAGAAACAAATGCAAAGACCTGGCAAGGAAACGGAGAACTAGCTAGTGTACTGCCGGGGTCCAAATTAGGCTGCAGAGAAGGGAAGAAAGGAAGAGAAAAACCGAAGCCAAATTAAGTAGATGTGATTGGCCCATCAGCCACAAAGCCCGCCTGAGGACACTGCGTCTGAGGGAACCCAGGCTCACGGCTTTGCAGCGAAAGCTCACACTGTAGAAGGTGGGACTAAGAAGAGGTGTGAACGCAGCAGTTCTTTTTATGTGTGCGATTTGACTGAGCACTTCCAGGCCGTGCTTGCACAGGGATTTAGCATTTCAGTTAAAGGGAAAGTCAGGAAGCAATGTATTTGGTTCAAAGCCAGCATTTCTGATTTCCATTCCCACCACTGCTGCTGCTGACTGGATGAACAAATCCTGACCTTTTCCCCGTATGTCCTGACAGTCCCACAAAATATCAAGCTTCTCAATAACAATAGTAGCAGCTACTTTTTCCTGAGGACCTACTATGTGCCAGCACTCTACATGCTTCTCATGTAACCTCAGAACCACAGCACCCGGTGAACAGTATTAAACTGATGCAGAATCCCACCACTTGCCCTCTCTGTGGCACTCCCATGTCGTCCAAGCCTCCATCCTGCCTCACCTGAACCTGCATAGCCACTTGCCTGAATTTCTGTTCCTGCTCTTCCCCTCCCCCCACTGACTATTCATCACAACTGCCAAGGTGATCCTGTTAACAAACCTTAAGTGACAATCATGTCACTCTTTCAGTCAAACCCACCTCCCACCCCTACCCCGAACATGGCTTCTCATACTTCCCAGAACAGAAGCCCAAGGATTGGTACAATGGTCTGTAAAGTCCTCTGGGATCTGCTCCTCCTTTCCTCTCCCATCACCTCTCCTCTTAGTCCCCTGGTCCTCTCTGCTCCAGCCACACTGGCCTCCTCGCTGCTTTCCAACACACCAGACACAACCCTGCCTCAGGACTTTTGCACTGTCGTCCTCTACACAGAATATTCTTCTTCACCCAGATATCTAAATGGCCCTCTCCCTTAGCCCCTGCAGGTGTTTGCACAAATGCTACCATATCAACGAATGCCTCCTCTGATGACCTTGTTTAAAACTGCAGTCTTAGCACTTAACACTATATATATTTCTTTTGTTTACTGTGATTTTCCCTCCTCTAGCTCCATGAGGGTAGCACTTGTTGTGTTCAAGGCTGTAATTGTCGCACAGTCAGCACTGAATAAACACCTATTGAATTTAAAGAAGACGTGAAGAAGCTAAGGGATTAGGCATCTTGCCCACATCTACACTGGTAGCAAAGAGCAGTTCTGAGGCCTCCTCATCCCTTCAGAGTCAGAAGCCCGTCCAGGGCACCCAACCACCCGGACCCACCCACACTCCAATCCCAGGGGCTGTTAGAGATGCTGCAGGCATAAGGTTTGAACTGACGTGAGTCTAATGGCTTCCTGTCCTCTTCTCTACCCAGGAGAGGAGCTCACCTTAGACGCCCTGGGCCCAATCAACACTGCTCCCTAACTGGGCAGAGAAGCAGTGGGAATCCACTTTCTGAAGACTTCCCTTGTCCTTCTTCCAATCCTTCCCTGAGAGCCCAGCAGCCAAGAAGCCCTTTGTCCACCTACTGATCTAACCCAAAAAGCTGGGCACAGCTCTCCGGACTCTGCAGGTACAGCCAGTCGCTAACCTCGAGGAGATGGCTTCTGCAGATTCCCTCCCATCAGGCAGAAAGGAGGACAGGGTCCGAACCAAGCACTGTGCGCCCCCCGGATGGACGTGAGGGGGAGGGCTCCTGCCGTACAGGGGTCTTGGAGGGGGGAAGGAGGTTACAGTCAGGGCTGCACAGAAATAGGAACAACAGCAACCTCCCTACCGGCTCCCCTCGCCTTGCTGAGTGAAACATGTCTTTGAGTAGGAGGACCATTAGCTAGAGATTGGCAGTCTTTCCTGTTTCACCCTATTTTGAGATCTCTGTGGTTTTTAAATTAAGTGAATTAATATAAGTAAAGACTTAGAATAGCACCTGCCACTTGTAAATCTACATTTATATGGCTATTATTATAACGGGATTTAATTGCTATATTTCCCCCACAACAGCCGAAAGCTCAAAAAGGTTTTTCCAGGTAAGGAATATAAAGATCAATCTTGCTTTAAAGGGTGACTTTTAAAATATTTATCAGCCCAGACTGTTCTAAAAAATCAGTAAGACTAGGCTGTAAGCTTGGTAGACAAGGATCTGGACTTACTTCTTTTCATATCTCTACTGAGATGTTGAAATGATTATTCTGCAGGATAATTAGTTAGGTAATTTTTATTATGGTTATGTTAATTACGGGAATGTTATATTATTAAGATAAAAACATAGCCCTGGACAGTGGAGCTCAGTTGGTTGAGTATCACCCTATGCACTGAAAGGTCGCCGCCAGTTCAATTCCCAGTCAGGGCACATACCCACGTTGCAGGTTTGATCCCTGGTAGGGGTGTGTGCATGAGGCAACAATCAATGTTTCTCTCTCACATCAGTGTTTCTCTCTCTCCCTCTCCCTTCCTCCCTTTCTAAAATCAATAACAACATATATATGAAACAAAACAAAAATGTTTAAAAGTAAACAGGCGCAGTGTAAATCCCTTATCGGACTACAATCATAACTTCTGTTGTTGTAAAGAACTGTAGTAGGCCTCATGAGAGAGTCACAACCATCTGATAAATGGTGAAAGAAGTGGAATAAAAAGAAATTTTAGGGCAAATGTAATTTAATGTTACAAGAATGCAGGACCTAGATGACTGCTGAGTACAGTAGCTACTAATGAGAACTTTCAGTGGAAACCACAGAAACCAGCAAACCAGGCCCATTAAAAGAAGAAAAATCCTTGTGGGTCAGTGATAGGATGGGGCATAATGTTATCTGCACGCTCAACTCATGGCTTCATTTGTTTTTTTGGAGATGACTTCCTTCAGTTGAAGGCCCATCACCACAAAAGACACCAGCACCACAAAGCTTTTTCAGTGAGAAAGGAATGAAGAAGCACCTTAGTTACAGCACTAAATATGCAAAGCACCTCCACCTACTCACTCCAGGGAGAGAAAGGTTGTTTTCAAGCATCTCCAAATGGATGTCGCCCCAAAGGCCCTCCCCAAGTTACTGAAATAAGTACTTTGCTTTAATGCAAAGATTCTGCAGATACACAGTTGACAGGCATTTTATGTTTTGTTTCCTTCCAGAGAGATGCCTGTGGGTTAGTGAGGAGGGTGTAAATGCCTTGCTCTGAATATGGGGAACATTCTCTTGGCTGGGGTCCTGCTGAGCTCTTCAAAGGAATGTGTTTCTAAAGAACGTTGTAGGAGAAACCAAGATGGCGGCATAGGTAAACACCGGAGTTTGCTGCCTCGAACAACCACTTCAAAAATACAACTAAAAGACGGAACAGACATCATCCAGAACCAGAGGAAGGCTGGCTGAGTGGAAATTCTACAACTAGAAGGAAAGAGAAAAGCATACCGAGACTCAGAGGAGGCGCAGTGCGGAAGTAAAATACTAAGGTACAGAGGTACACACAGAGCGGACTGGCAGCTGAGGATGGGTTGTCATTGTCAATAGGGAGGGAGTCTCAGGCTCTGAGCTCCAGTTCCAGGGGAGTCTCTAGGGACCCAGACTCAAACGGGAGAAGCGGGACTGTCTGGCATCGGTTGGAACTCGAGGGCAGCTTTCTCTCCGAAGGGCTTGCAGTGATTACCAGCACACTGAGAAGCAGAGCCTCTGAGGGCTGGACGGAGAGCAGCCATAACTGCTAGCCCTGCCCTGTTGATCCTGTGGGACCTGCCCCACCCAAGCCCTGCAGGGAGGCTTTTTCTGGATAGCCTAAGGCAGAGGCTAGATTAGCCCCTCCCTAGAGATCCAGGAGCCAGGAAACCCAGAGGTCCGATGGGACCATCCAGTTTGCAGCCCCGTGGAACCATAAAGGACACACTCAGGGGGCAGATTCAGCAAGCACCAAAGCCCCATTGAAGCAAGTCTTGCCCGAGAGGGGTGTCTCCAGCACAAAAGTTCTCCCACTGCAGACATAGCTGATTCTCACAGCCAATTGGCCTGGAGGTCAATTCCTCCCAGTGATACCTACAACAATCAAGGCTTAACTACAACAAGACTGTGCACAAAGCCCACAAGGGGGTGCACCAACAGTGTCCACCCCAGGTAATTGGGGAGGCTGAACCACTGGGCCCTAGAGGACACTTAGTACAGAAAACCACTTTATCAACACAGGGAAGCATAAAAAATGCGGAGACAAAGAAAAAGGACACAAATGACAGAAATGGAGGAAAGCAAACTACTGGATATAGAGTTCAAAACCACACTTTTAAGGTTTTTCAAGAATTTTCTAGAAACTTAATGAGACCTACAAGAAATCTAATGAGACCCTCGAGGTTGTGATAAAGGACCAACTAGAAATTAAGCATACACTGACTGAAATAAAGAATATCATACAGACTCCCAACAGCAGACTAGAGGATTGCAAGAATCAAGTCAAAGATTTGAAATGCGAAGAAGCAAAAAACACCCAACCAGAAAAGCAAAATGAAAAAAGAATCCAAAAATACGAAGATAGTGTAAGGAGCCTCTGGGGCAGCTTCAAGCGCACCAACATCCAAATTATAGGGGTGCCAGAAGAAGAGAGAGAGCAAGATATTGAAAACCTATTTGAAGAAATCATGACAGAAAACTTCCCCCACCTGGTGAAAGAAATAGACTTACAAGTCCAGGAAGCGCAGAGAACCCCAAACAAAAGGAATCCAAAGAGGACCGCGCCAAGACACATCATAATTAAAATGCCAAGAGCAAAAGACAAAGAGAGAATCTTAAAAGCAGGAAGAGAAAGAAACTCAGTTACCTACAAGGGAGTACCCATACGACTGGCAGCTGATTTCTCAACAGAAACTAGCAGGCCAGAAGGGAGTGGCAAGAAATATTCAAAGTGATGAATGCCAAGAACCTACAACCAAGATTACTTTATCCAGCGAAGCTATCATTCAGAATGGAAGGTCAGATAAAGAGCTTCACAGATAAGAAAAAGCTAAAGGAGTTCATCACCACCAAACCAGTATTATATGAAATGCTGAAAGATATCCTTTAAGAAGAGGAAGAAGAAGAAAAAGGTAAAGATACAAATTATGAACAACAAATACACATCTATCAACAAGAGAATCTGAAAATCAAGTGAATAATCTGATGAACAGAATGAACTGGTGATTATAATAGAATCAGGGGCATAGAAAGGGAATGGACTGGATATTCTTGGGGGGGAAAGGGGCGAGGGGGATGCGGGAAGACACTGGACAAAAATCGTGCACCTATAGATGAGGACAGTGGATGGGGAGTGAGGGAGGAGGGTGGGGTGGGAACTGGGTGGAGGGGAGTTATGGGGGGGGGAAAAGAGGAACAAATAAAGATTTAATTAATAAAAAAATTGGAAAAAAAATAATAAGATTCCCCCCGCCTCCCCCACCCCCAAAAAAGAACATTGTAGTTAGCTTTAGAAGTTCCCAGCAACTGCCACTGACGTGTAGGGTGTGGTGTGCAGTGTTTTCCAACAAGACATTTCCCTTTGGAATGCAAATGTGATCGAACCCCACTGACTGGAGCTTAAGCTGTGGAGGGAAGAAGACACAGAAACTTCTTGCTGAAAAAAAGTATTTGTTTTTATAAGCATGGGTTCCTTAAAGGGCAAACACTGGAAACACTTAGAAACAAGTCTGGTGCTTCTACTAGAGAAAACGATTAGACAAGCCTAAGTCTTGATTTCGTAGGTAGGGTTTACGCACTGTGTAAAGAGATGCCAACCTCGATCAGAAGCATTCAGATGATGATGTGCTTTGCAATCATGATGTGTGTGTGTGGGGGGGGAGGGGGGGGTAGGCGCGGAAAGCTATTCCTAAGAACTGGCCTCAACTGCAAGCCCCATCTTAGTGCACATTCCCACCAACGTTGGCGTCTCTTACATACGGTAAGAGCTGTGCTTTTCTGGGCTGGAAAAATTATGACTAAGCTGGGTCAGTGTCCTCTTCTGGCTTTGCTAAGTGCATCCCTATTATCTGTATTACTTATTCATCCCACTGCCTTGGCCT
>NW_006383008.1:7169623-7199786 GCF_000327345.1 Myotis davidii
ATACACAGGACAACAGAAACCTAAACTATGACCCCACAGTCTATTATGAATGCTCAAAGCCACTAAAAGCACCACTGCTCTAATGAGAACAATAATAACTTGGGTACAGCCATCTGCCAGTTCCAAAGTGCTTTTCATCCCGGATCCCCTTTAGCCTCCACTTGGGACCTGGGACCTGGGACCTGGTTGCTACGCTATCAAGCCTATTACCGGTGAGAACACAGAAATGCAGAGGCTCACAGAAGACGCACCTGGTGACAGAGCCAGGACCTTTCCAACGCCAGTTCTTCTTGATGTTCAATGCATTTTTTCCTTATTAAAACAGTATCTCATGATATTGCATTTCTCTAACGACAGTAGATCCCATTTCCACTATTTGGTGCCAGGAACTACAGGGTAGCATTTCTATCTTGGATACAGCAGGGCCAACAGCCTCTGACCCCTGGCCTTGGGGTCTCACGCTGCGTAAGGGGAAGAAAAACAAGAGCGTGGCACCTGGCTGTCTCCTGGGAGGCAGGGGTGGGAGCTCTCCTCAGGGGACCAGAAGCTGTCCAGTGACAGGGGCCTCTGCTTCCAGCCCTGGAATTTAAGGAAAGTCTGTTCACTGTCGCCTGAAAAACAGACAGTAGAATTTAAATTTCAAAATTCCCGAGGACACATCCCTGAAAGAGACTGATTTCCTGGGTCTGGTCCCAGATAGCGCGGCATCTGCCTACCTGTCAGAGTTTACACATTGACTTCAGTTAGTGTCCTGCAGGCTCATTATAAACAGGATTCTGGCTGGTGATTTCTTCTGCCCTCTGACAGTCTTTACTCCAAGACAACCACACCTTCTACATATCCCAGATGACCCCACACTCCTTCATACACAATACTCTATTCTGCTATTCAACTATTATCTTCGCAAATGAAACTGCTAAGTTAAAAAAAAAAAAGCCTACTAACTCCTCTTTTTAGTGTTCCTAAAACCTATCAAACAATATTTTAGTGCACATACCCAGATTTCAGATTCGATCCCTGTTCGGGGCACGTGAGGGAGGCAACCAATCAATGTTTCTCACATCCACGTTTCTCTCTCTCTCCCTTTATCCCTCTTCCTTCCTCTCACTCTAAAATCAATTAAAAAACTGCCCTATGCCAAAACCGGTTTGGCTCAGTGGATAGAGCGTCGGCCTGCGGACTGAAAGGTCCCAGGTTCGATTCCAGTCAAGGGCATGTACCTTGGTTGTGGTCACATCCCCAGTAGGAGATGTGCAGGAGGCAGCTGAATCGATGTTTCTCTCTCATCTATGTTTCTAACTCTCTATCTCTCTCCCTTCCTTAAAAACTGCCCTATGCCGAAACCTGTTTGGCTCAGTGGATAGAGCGTCGGCCTGCGGACTGAAAGGTCCCCGGTTCGATTCCGGTCAAGGACATGTACCTTGGTTGTGGTCACATCCCCAGTAGGAGATGTGCAGGAGGCAGCTGAATCGATGTTTCTCTCTCATCTATGTTTCTAACTCTCTATCTCTCTCCCTTCCTCTCTGTAAAAAATCAATAAAATATATTTTAAAAAAACCCCAAAACTGCCCTAGCTGGTTTGGTTCAGTAGATAGAGCATCAGCCCACAGACTACAGGGTTCCGGGTTCAATTCCGGTCAAGGGCATATGCCCAGGTTGTGGGCTCAATCCCCAGTGGGGGGCATGCTCAAAGCAGTCGATCAATGATTCTTTCTCATCATTGATGTTTCTCTCTCTCTCCCCCTCTCCCTTCCTCTCTGAAATTAATAAACATATATTTAAAAATAAATAAAATCAATAAAAAACAAAAAAACATTTGTGACTCATGGGAAGAGGTCAAAATATCAGCATTAACAGGAGTTTGGAAGAAGCTGATTCCAACTCTCCTGGATGACTTTGAGGGCTTCAAGACTTCAACAAAGGAAGTAACTGCAGATATGGTGGAAACAGTAAGAGACCTACAATTAGAAGTGGAGCCTGAAGATGTGACCAAATAGCTGCAATCTCATGATAAAAACTTTAACGGACGAGGAGGTGCTTCTTATGGATGAACAAAGAAAGTGGTTTCTTAAGATGAAATCTACTCTTGGTGAAGAGACTGTGAAGATTGTTGAGATGACAACAAAAAATTTAAAATATCACATAAATGTAGTTGAAAAAGGACTGACTCCAGTTTTGTGGGTAAAATGCTATCAAACAGCGTCACATGCTACAGAGAAATCGTTCATGAAAGGAAGAGTCAACTGATGTCGCAAACTTCACTGCTGTCATATTTTAAGAAACCGCCACAGCCACCTCAGCTTCAGCAACCACCACCCTGGTCAGTGAGCAGCCACCTATATCCAGGCAAGACCCCCCACCAGCAAAATGATGATCATTTGCTGAAGGCTTAGGCGATGATTAGAATTTTTTAGCAATAAAGTATTTTAAAGTAAGGTGTATTCACTGCTTTTTAGACATAATGCTATTACACACTTAATAGACTACAGTGTAGTATAAGCATAACTTTTATGTACATTGGAAAATCACAACAATAGTGTAATTTGCTTTACTATGATATCTGTTTTATTGTGGTGGTCTGGAACCAACTGAACCCGCAATGTCTACGAGGTGTGTCTCCCCCAGAAAATACTCTGAGAGCAGGGCCTCTCGATCCCTGGAGCACCAACAGGAGCTCCTCAGAGGGCTGCTGAGCTGATTCCGTTTGTTTACGACCTGTCTGGGGCAGGCCAGAGGCCAGCATCTACTTTCTCAGAAGTGAGTCCGGCAACAGATCTGGACCTGCCTCAGACCTGGTCAATCTGGGGTTTGGGGCAGACCCCTCCTCCCTTGCTACGGAAGAGATTCCCCCCACATCTCTTTCCACAGATGCCTAAAGTTGGGCCAGCTTTGCCCCCACCCAACCCCACCTCCAGCCACGGGGTTCATGCCAAATTGGGTCCTTGGAATGGCCATGGGGCTTCTTATCAGTTGCCAAATATTTCCAGTCTGGGTCCAAAACCAGCCATCAACTTCCTCTTCCCACAGAGTGATTTATCTAAAATTCTCTCTGACGTTGCAGAGTTTCCTAACTTTGGTCCGCATGGGCGTTTTATTTTCCCTGTAGACTGAATCCAAACAATAACATTCAGGCAGAGCCAGGTGCTGCTTTATAATGGGAGGTTGGGGACCACAGTGATCTGTAGTCTGGCCCTCTAACAAAGGTGGCATGTCTGCACTAGGCTGTCTGGAGAGGCTAGAGAGAGTGCCGGCAGGAGAGAAGAGAGTCCAGCATGGAGCCACTTTCCAATTAGGCAGGTGCTGCACGGAGTTCCAAAGTTCCCCCACCAGCACAAGCGGGGTTGCTCATGACCTGAGTTTGCTTTTACGGTCTTTCTCAGTCTAAAAAACACTGCGTAGGGGATTGTGACAAAGACCTTCTCCTTGACCAAATGTACCTTGGTCCCAAGTTTTAGTAAGAATCCTGCTATGTCAATTCAGAGAGAATACTCCCACCCTGATATCTGATTACCTTCAAACTCTGATCAAATTCCTTATCCCTCCCCATTCCTTATATGATATCTGATCACCCTGGCCTGCCTTCAGGAAGAATCCTGTTAATTTAGCTAGAATACCCCCTACCCTTAGTAATTTTTCATCTCTCCCCAACCCCTCCCCTCCCTTTTCCTTGGCTATAAATCCCCACTTGTTCTTGTTGTATTCAGAGTTGAGCCTGGTCTCTCTCCTCTATTGCATTAGTCTTGACACCTACCATAATAGTCCTGAATAAAGTCTTCCTTACCATTGTAACAAGTGTCAATAATTTTTTCTTTAATGATGGTAGCAATTTAAATGGTAGCCCCAAAAATGTTATGTCCATGTCCTAATACCTGGAATCTGTGAGTATTACTTTATATGGTGAAAGAGTGGATAGAACTTTATTGGGCCCAAATGCAGTCACATGAATCCTCATAAGAGAGGCAGAGGAAGTTTTGGGACACACACACAGAGACACAGAAAAGGAAACAGCAATGTGGAGACAAAGGCAAAGTCTGGAGTGTTGTGGCCTCAAGACAAGAGATCCCTGCAACACCCAGAAGCTGCAGGAGCCAAGGAACCAACAGACTCTCCCCTTGGGCTTCGGAGGGAGCTCGACTAGCCAACCCCTTGAGTTTGGGCTTCTGGTCTCCAGAACTGTGGGAGAAGGAATTTCTATTCTTTTACGCCATCCAGCTTAGAGTAATTTGTTCAACAGTCACAGGAAAGTAACACAGGGATGGAGGTACGTCACAGCCTGTTCAGGCTGCTATAACAAAATACCACAGACGGGGTGGCTAATGACAACAGAAATGTATTCCTCACAGTTCTGCAGCCAAGGTCAAAGCAGCAGAGCCGAAGGCTGGTCGGGGAGAGCCTGCTTCCTGGTTCATAGATGGGCCTTTTCACTGGGTCCTCAGCCGGTAGAAGGGACAAGACAGTCTTTATTAGAAGTGCAGTAACCCCACTCATGAGGTCTCCACCCTCATGACCCAGTCACTTCCCAAAGGCCCCACCTTCACCACCACACACTGGGCATTCAGCTTCAACATACGAATTTGGGGGGAACACAAACATTCAAACCATAGAAAAGTGAGACGGCGGTACTGCAACCAGTCAAAGGGTGAATGAGCCATATATTCAAACCTTACTGACATTTGACAATAAGCTTGAATTATTTTTATAATAAAAACTAATCATTAAAAATTATAAAACATGTCTTGGCCAGTGTGGAGCATTGTCCCCGTGCACCGAAGGGGTCACAGGTTCAATTCCCAGTCAGGGCAGATATGGGAGGCAACTGATGGATGTTTCTCTGTCCCTCTCCTTTCCCTCTATCTCTAAACAAACAAACAAATAAAATAAAAATCATAAAACATGAGTATACCTGAGATTTAGGGGGTGGGGAGAGTGAAGACACAAGAAGATATCAATGCAGGTCGGAAAGACAGCTGAGTAGACCCAAGACCTTGAGCTGCTACTCTCAACCTAAAGAAATAAAATTTAATTAGGTCTCAAAATGTGCTCACTACTAAATCCTATCTCATTAGAGAAAATAAAAAGGTATCCAATGTCCAGGTCTCCCAGAAGAAAGCATGTGATGTGGAGAGGGTCTGTTCTAGAATAGGAACTCATGGATCTCTGAAAGCAGCACCAGACTAGTTTTGTGTTTCTTTATCTGGTTTAAAGATGTTTATTACATGTCACAGAAATTATTTTATATTAAATGATCATTTCAAGGACATAAAATGCCATGAAAATAAATCCTTTTAGGAAAATTCAGTGAGAAAGACAAGTTCAAAAACAAGATGTAGTGAGTGACTAAAGCCACCTTTCCAGGGGGGCAACAATCAAGAACATTGACCACCCCAATAAATTGAAAAAAAAAAGAAGAACATTTACAATCTTCATATATCCACACAAGAGCGTAGCCACCTGAGCAACCAACAAACCTCATCCTGTATTATTTGCCTGGTCACCAGTGTTAAGAGACACTACCTAAGAGGCAGTACAGTGAACTAACAAATGATCCTTTACAAACAAGGCATTACTCAAACCACCACAAAGGCAAGGAGTCAGACACAAGCTTTCTAGCCCTACTTCCTGTGACTCCCTTTCACTAAATCTGAGCTCCAGCCGCACCGCTAGCTTCTCTCTTCTCAAACAGGGCTTTGCCCCCAGTCCCTGCACTCTCTCCAGAAAAGGCCCTCCCTTCAGAAGTTCCTGACTATCGAAATCTAGGCTGCATTAGTCTGCTAGGGCTGCCATAACATATTACTCAGAAAGTTGGCGGCTTAAAACAGAAATGTATTCTCTCACAGTTCAGGAGGTTACAAGTCCAAACCAAGGGGTTGACAGGGCCGAGCTCTTTCTGGAAGCTCCTGTGGAAAATCCTGTCCTTGCCGTTTGGTGGCTACAGGGTTCCTCGACATGTGGCTACCTCACCCCAACTCTGCCTCTCTGGACACCTGGCCTCTTTGTTCTGTCTGTGTCACATCTCTCCCTGATCACTCTTTTTTAAAAAAATATGTTTTTAATGACTTTAGAGAGAGAGGGAGAGAGAGATAGAAACACCAACCGGCTGCCTCCTGCATGCCCTACTGGGGATCAAGCCTGAAACCTAGGCATGTGCCCTGACCAGGAATCGAACCAGTGACTTCTTGGTTCATGGGTCAATGCTCAACCACTGAGCCACACCAGCCAGGCACCCCTGCCTCACTCTTAAAGGACACTTGCCATTAGATTTAGGGCTCACCCAGATAATCCAGAATCATCTCATCTCAAAATCTCACTTAACCACATCTGCAAAGACCCTTCTTCCAAATAAGGGCAAATTCATAGGTTCCAGGGATGAGGACACAGACGTATCTTTCTTGGGTGCGGGGGAGCTGCTATTCAATCTACTACACAATCTGAGAAAACAGCATTCACCAGAAGCCTTCCTGGTCTTGTTTCCTAAACTTCAGAGGATGGCTTTCTGTCCTCTCACAGACACCCTGTAACTGCTGTCAGCTGTGCTGGTGCAGCAGAATCCAGTCAACCCAGTGTTTTCCAAAGTGGGGTCTCCCAGAGTGAGCGCTCACCAGGGTAAGGAGGAGGAGCCACAGCTCCCCATCACAGGAGCCACCACACTGTCACCGTGACTGTCTGTGCCTGAATCCCTACAGCATCTCGGAGGGCAGGGTCCACGTTTCACTCACCTTTGTACCTCCAACCGCAGAACTTACAAACAGGAAGTGCTTAATTGACAACTGATATTTGGCAAAGAAAAGAATGAATACGTATATCTATATCACTGAAATGTATTGTGTATGTTGCTACTCATTAGGAAGAATCGCACACCTGTATTCTGCACAATGCGTGATAGGGAAGATCAGTATTTACAGGGTTCTCACCCAGTCAACCAACAGTCTCTATCAGTAACTTATAAACAGTAAGTGCTGATTTAATGCCCACAGGAAAACACTTATCCAGGTGATCGCTAAGGTCTTTTTCAGCTCTAAATTCTATGATCACCAATAATTGACAAAACAAACTGGCATGCAAGGGAATGCAGTGAGCTGACCAATCAGAAAGCTAAGGCTCCTTTCTCGCTCCCCAGCCACCTTGGCGGCTGCTCACCTTGCCATCCCACATCTAAGGCAGGAAGATGGTGGCCGCAAAGAAGATGAAAAAGTCTCTTGAGTCCATCAATTCTAGGCTCCAACTTGTTATGGGAAGTGGAAAGTACGTGCTGGGGTACAAGCCGACTCTGAAGATGATCAGACAATGCACAGTGAAGCTGGTCACCCTTGCCAACACCTGCCCAGCCTTGAGCAAATCTGAAAGAGTACTATGCCATGTTGGCCAAGTCCTGTGCCCATCACTACAATGGCTATAAGATCACTACAGTGGCAGCGTGTGGAAAATACTTCAGAGTATGCACACTGGCTATCGTTGAGGCAAGGGGTTCTGATGTTAGAAGCATGCCAGACAGATGGGTGAAAAGCAAATCATGCACAATTTTTCTTTAATAAAACTGGCCAGTTTTAAACTTGGTTTAAACACAAAACAAAATAAAGCTAACACTGAGGGGAAATGGCTAAATAAATGCAAGGTCCTTGCAAGGCATTAAGCAATACAATGTGAACCATGGGTAGCGTGCTTTAGTCGTGTTGTCTACACGGAACATATTTCTTAAACAAAACACAACCCAACGGACAATGCAGGCCTCGTAACCCCTGAGAAGGCCAAATGATCCTAAGAATTCTGGTCTCCTTTGGGGGATGTCAGTTCCCTCATCTCTAGCCCTACTCAAGTCCACCCCAAGCCACCAGGTTCTTCATAAAATTCTCATTAAAATGTTTAAAGAGCTCAATAATTTCAAGTAGCTTTCGAATTACCATTAGACACAAACTTGCTCCATTCCTGTTTACAGACCTGTAGGCTCCCTATGCCCGCTCCTGCACCCCCTCCCTTGTTCTCTCTCAGTGGTTGTCTAAGTCCCCATTAAATGTTATCTGATACACTCCTAAGGTATTCTCTTTCCTAAGGATATTTTTATATTGATCTGGAATTCTGGGAGACCAAAAAACTAAAAAGATTTAAAACAATGGACTTCTAATAATAAAATTTTAGACGCAGGGAAATGAGTAGACGTTTTAAAGAAAATCTTTCCTGGATCCCTTCAGAACACACCGACTGGGGAGCCAGCTTTCTACCTTCTTGAAAGTGAGCCAGCGCTGGCTACAGATATATCAATCCATGGGCAGCTGGCAACCTTAATAATGAACAACTTCCTTCTCTTCTGTCAAGAGCAGAGACAAAGACATGATTCAGGGGCCCTCAGAGTGAATTATCGCCTTTGTTTAAAACTCCCCTCTAGCGCAGAGCTGTCAGCTGCAGCAGCCAGTCCAGGGAAGGATGAAAATTAAAGCAAAGCTGTTGAAGTGCCCAGGCAGCCAACACAAGGGACTCTGCCTCCACTTTGTGCCCAGCCCCAGAGAACTGAGACTGCTCCAGAGGCAATGTCTGGGCAAGGACCGCCTGCCCTGGACCTGGCACCAGGAGGAAGGCAACATGCTTCTCCAGTGAAAAAGGACGCAAGTCCCTGCCAAGGTTACCATCAGCTCGCACCCAACAACAAATCACCCTGGAACACAATTATAAACTGCAGGTCAGGCCCATTTGCAGGTCATGAAATAAGTTAGTGGGTCACAAGCAACATTACAAAGAATGAAATAGAAAATGTCAAAATACACTGCATGTATTTTGGGAAACACTTGTTTCATTTGTGTGTTTATATTTGTACTAGAGGCCTGGTGCATGAAATCGTGCATGGGGGTGGAGGGTCCCCTTAGCTCGGACTGCACCCTCTTGCAATCCGGGACACTGGCTCCTAACCACTCACCTGCCTACCTGCCTGATCACCCCTAACCACTCTGCTTGCCTGCCTGATCGCCCCTAACTGCTTGCCTACCTGCCTGATCACCTGCCTGCCTGATCACCCCTAACCACTCTGCCTGCCTGCCTGATTGCCCCTAACCACTTACCTGCCTCCCTGATCGCTCTAACCACTCTGCCTGCCTGCCTGATCCCCCTAACCACTCACCTGCCTTCCTGATTGCCCCTAACTGCTCGCCTGCCTGCCTGATTGCCCCTAACCATCTCTGCCTCGGCCCTCGCAGTTGCGGCTTCATCCAGAAGGATATCTGGAATGATGTTCGGAAGGTCGTTCAGCTGTCTGGTCTAATTAGCATATTACACTTTTAAGATTATAGATATGTACAAACTGGGTTATAACATAAAACACATTTCTTACTGTGGGTCACAAACCAAAGTGTGAATGCCATTGTTCTTGAGCAAAAATGAAACAAGTGTTCAATTCAAAGACATAATCAAAAGATTACCTATATTTCTTTTTTAAATGCCAATAATTATCAAACAGTACCTTGGACGGTGTCTGTCAACCATGTCAGTCTTTCCTAAGCATAGTTCTGGGGTCTTAAGATGTATTTTCAGAAATTTGAGAATTTTTACATTTTGTGTTATTGATGAGAATCCAAATGGAACATATTTTGAATCATCTAGATGTCTCCCTTATAATTGTGTTAGATCGTGTGGTTTAAATGTTCACACTGGCATTTGTGTTTATAATCAAATGGAGGTGGGTGGACTGCTGAGAACAAAACAGAAGCAAGCTTCCTCTACATCACTGCCCCAGATATACATCAAGGCCAAGTAGGCTGTACCAAGGGGTCTCAGTCATCCAAACAGAGATGGGTGTGGGTTGAGTCATCACACAACAATTGGTAGCATGACATGCTGAACAAGGCACCTGGGCCAACCACTCACTACCAAGTCAGGTAGCACAGGGTGCACTATGGATCCCGTCTTTGTAAATACCAGTTTGCAACAACTTCTTCATGCTAAATGTAAAAATGCAATGAAATAAGTAATTTTCACATATCACAGAATAAAGGTACTAACTTAATGTTCTACAAATTATATATAATTTTGTATACATTTCCTATCATGTTACTGAAGGTAATTTTTTTCTTTCCAGTATGTCTAGAGGTTAAATGGGGCTGGGGGGAAAAGAGCACTTATGAGTTACACATTCACATATTTTCACACAAAGGATTTTCAATCAATGGAGAGAAGCTGGAGCATAGAAAATACCAGTGGCAGGTGATCCACCTTGTCTTTTATTTGACTACTAGAGGCCCAGTGCATGAATTTGTGCACGGGTGGGGTCTGGCCAGCCTGCTCTGAGGGGGCAAATCAGGGCCGGGCAAGCGGGGGACAGGGGACACAGAAGGTTGGCCAGCCCTGCCCCAATGTGGGGGTGCTGATCGGGGGCCGGGCCAGACCGGGGAGTAGGGGCTGCAGGAAGTTGGAGGGGGCCAATCAAGGCCCTGATCTGGCAGTTGGCCGCCGCAGTGTGCGTCATAGCAACCAGTCGTTCCGGCATTCTGGATGCTTGGCTTTTATATATATAGATGGAATGCTTTATTGAATTTGTCTTGTAGCTCATTGATTTCCTTAATTATGTTTGCCCTAAAGCAATATTAACTGAGTGTATATTCCCAATTATTGGGAAAAGGAGGTCTTAGAGCAATGGGACATTCAAAGCAAGCCAAGCTGAATTTTTTAATTCAGCTAAAAGTTGGTAGAAGTAAATATCAAGATAAGCTCCTGGAAAGAAATTCAGCAATATGTATCCAAAGCCTCAAATTGTTGTGTGCTCTTTGACTCAGAAATTCCTCTTTTAGTAACTGATGTGAAAGTAATTACTCTGGATGTCAGAAAGGATTTAGTTGCAAGAATGTCTAATACCAGAGGATTGGTTAGCAGAGATGGTATAGTCATATAAGGATGCTGAAGTTGGCAAGATAATGATATCTCAGATACTGAGTGCTTACTTTATGCAAGGCTCTATTCTAAGCACTCTACATCTATTATCTCATTTAATTCTCCCAGCACCCTAATGTAGTATTATTATTATTATTCTCCCAATTTTTTAAAAGAGTAGAATAAATTAAATAATTTTCCCAGCTAATTACAGGCAGGGCTGAGGTATAAACCCAGAGTCTGATGCTAGAGTTTATATCTATGTTATAGAAACATGTTCATGAGATAGTATAAAAGCAGATTATAAAACATACACTGTAGCCTGGCTGATGTGGCTCAGTGCTTGAATGTTGACCTATGAACCAGGAGGTCACGGTTCAATTCCCAGTCGGGGCACACGCCTGGGTTGTGAGCTTGATCCCTGGTGAGGGATGTGCAAAAGGCAGCTGATCAATGATTCTCTCTGATCATTGATGTTTCTATCTCTTTCTCCCTCTCTGAAATTAATAAAAATACATTTTAAAACAAAAAACCTCCCATCTACACTAATAAAAAAGAAACATGCATATTAACCATCACTCCATCACTCCGCTACACCCACCAGTCAATCAGAGCAACTATGCAAATTAACCCAACAAAGATGGCAGTTAATTTGCATATGCAGGCACAGAGCGAAGACTGAAGACCACTGAAGATGGTGGTGGCCACAGAGCTGGAGCGAGCAGGAGGCTTGGGTTGCTCCCGGCCACAGAGGAAGCCAAGCTTCCTGCGGGCCCTGTACTCCGTTCAAGGAGGGGCTGAGGACCTGGGGCCTGGGGGCAACCCAGGCCTCCAGCCTGCCTTGAGCTCTGCTCGAGGGGCTGGGAGCAGCCAGAGTGAAGAAGCCAAGCCTCACTGCTGCGGCCAGAGCGAAGGCCTGGGTCCTGGGTGCCAGAGGAAAACCGGTGCCGGCAGCCAGGGGAAGGAAGGCCCATTGCGTGAATCTTTATGCAATGGGCCACTAGTACACTATAACCTCGTTTTCGTAAAATTTTAAGACTGGCAGGATATATGTCAAAATGTAGTGATTACTGATACTTAATTATTTGAAATTTCTTTAATAAATAAATAACTTTTGTAATTAAAAACAACACATCAATTAGATATATGTCCCAGGTAATCTTACACTCTAGTTATTAAGTGTTACATAGATGTACAACATCACAGCAAATTCTGGTAAGATTTAATAGCTCACTTCTCTACTGCTTTCTAGCAAAAGATAATCCTGAGAGAAGCTTTCTTGCGGGACTTTGATTTAATAGCACTTCACTGTCAAATAAAAAGTAATTTAATCACACTGTCAAATAAAAACTATGTAAGAATTCAGACTTCCCAGAATCTTTTTTCCAGCCCAACACCCTTTCCATCTCATCAAAGCCTCTGGCCTGTGACAACAGGTGGGTGGATCTGCCGGGCAGCACCTGCCTGCATAATGACCCCCTTCCCGACAGACAGACACGTCCCAGCCACAGAGCAGGTCTCAACCGATGAGACAGCTGCTGAGGCAGCCGCCGGCAGTTTTCTACAGTGAAAAAGTTCAGGCCTAGAGGCCAGGCTTGTGGCCACAATGAACCCACTATGTCCCTGTGAGGGAGGAGGACATGAGGGAAAAGCCAAAGCCAAGCACAAAACCCAGACCAGGCTCTGTACCCCGTCTTGAACAGTAACAGTGAGTTCCTGTGCTCAGAGCCGGGAATGGCCCCAGCAATAAAGCTCTGAATCCAAGGGGCCAATCCATGAGTGTCCTCAGCCAGCATGACCAGATCTGACTCCACTCCCAGAAACGAGTTTAATGCTAAGTGTGAGATGCAGACACTAAATGCAATAGCTCAACATCAATTTAGAAGTTTTCGATGCCCACTTATAAACTTGGGAGAAATAGGGAAGAACCGTAGTGATCATCTGGTCCAGTGTTTCTCAGTGGGGATGCCATTGGCATTTGGAGTGGGCCAATTATTCACTGGCCCGGTGGCATGTCAAAATTTCTAGTAGAAATCTCGTCCCCATACACTGTGACAATTTAAAATGTTTCCCCTGAGATCAACCAAAGGACTTATATGCAAGCATATAGGCCTAACCAATGGACACAGACAAAAGGGGAGTGAGGGTATGAGTTGGGGGGTAGGGGGTAATGTGGGGATAAGGACACATATGTAATAACTTAATCAATAAAAAATTTTTAAAAAAATAAATCTGTAAGAACCTCAAGACTGAAATATTGACACTTCTTTCAATTCAGGCTAAAATTTTTATTGAGACCAGGGTGTTAGGCGCTGAGCGAGACACTGGGAAATACAATAGAAGACACGATGTCTTCCTTTCAGTGCCTTGCAGACGTGGAAGGTGAATTATTATTATTGCCAACAGCTCATATTCATTTAGGGCAGACCCTGTGCCCAGTCACTGTGCTAAAAGCTTTGTCTACATTATCTTATTTAATCCACCTAACAAATCAATGAAATGGGTACAATTAATATCCCACTGTGCAAATGAGAAAATAAAATCTTCAAATGGTAAAAAAAATAAAGTGTTTCCCCTCAACATTTCCAAGAGCCCGTGGTAGAACACTGCCATCCCTGGTGAAAAACCACTGAAGTCCATCACTGAGGCCCGGAGAACTTCTTAGTCATTTGCCAAGGCCACCTTGGTAGCCAGAGAAGGATCCCATGCCTCATGACACTTAGCTTTGTGTTCCTTCCACTGCACCAAGCTCCCCTAATTATGCTCATCACAGCAAGAGACACTTAAAAGTTAAGAATAGAGTTCCCACTTAATGATAGGATTTATGGCGTCTGGATCTAAGAGTGATTGTATAAACTATTTTTTTTCAATCTCATTATGGGTATTCTGGTATAAAGACAATTCTATTACTATAATTACTTTAAAAGAGCAAAAACAGTGTCTGATCTAGCAACCACCAGTCCATATTCAAAGCTTCAGGATGCACTACGTACTGAATTCATACTGCAAAGAGTTTCTATGAGGGGAGAGAGAGGAGAGGGGAAGGGGCTAGAGGAAGGGAAAGAAAGAGAGATCTGGAACCATTTGCATTTTATTAAGAAAATGTTTTCCTAAAAAGCACCATCTCTATAAGCAGTCAGGGAAGTGAGTCCTACATAAAGCCTTTGACTTCAAGATTTTTGTCATCAAGATTTTCCTCTGAATGTGAAATCTAAATTTAGATTTTAAATAATTCCTTGCTAGTTCTTAAAGGGCTTGTAACAAAATCAGTCCAAAGCATGACATATACCCTCACCATGCGGTACCAGCACCACAAATTTTACAAGTCCCATGTTCATCTGGGGACACTAGCACCATGTGAGCTCTTCCACTGAAGTTTCAGAAGAGACTCTGGCATAACCATTCCTTGGTAGTAGTTTATTCATGATTCTTCTAATGGTGAATAATTTTTCCTTCAGTTTTCTAACTTGTAAAAGCACACAGAGACACTTTTATGAGTGACAATTTATCATCACTGCAAGGAAAAGGAAGGAGAAGGGAAGGGAAGGAAGAGATAGGAAAAAAGATAGGGAGGGGAGAGAACTAGAGGGAGGGAGAGGGACAGACAGAACAGGACTGCAGAAAACACAGTGCCAAAAATAAAATTATTCTACAGAAACTTCAGGTAAAATTCCAAAAGTATTTTGAACCTAGCATCAAATCTTGTATAGGTACACACACATGGGCAAATAGGACTCTGTTCCTCACATCAAATCACAGTGCTAATTACTTAGTATTCTTTTTCATTTCTAACAATGAAAACCCTTACAGGGCCTAAGTCCACTCCAAGACAGAGTGTATTCCAAAGAGACCACTCCCATGGCATGTGGCTGGGAGAACCTTCCACTCCACAGTCCCAGTCCCAAACAGAACAGCCTAACAACAGAGCTGATAAGGGGACTTACCTCTGCGGCCAGGATGCTGAGGGCCTCACAAAGACAACCCTGGGCCTTTGTGTGGTTGGTGGGAAGGCGAGAGGGTCTGCCGGGTATCAGCCTCAGCCCCTCGCCATTTACATGTCAATGGTCAAACCAAAGCTCCTCTGACCCAGGGTCGCGCAGGCGCGCCTGGAGCAGCCAGGTCCGATGTTTTGTACTTCTCCCTTCTCCCTTCTCCCCAGGGATTCAGGCTTGAATCCGCTGGCTGCCAGCAGGCACTTGGCAAACCTCGTTATGAGGGATTTGTCACCCTCTTCAAGCCCTGAGCCTGGGTAAATACATCAGCAGTCGGCAGGCAGTCTTTTCAAATTATCCGACGACATCAGACTGGGAGAGATGAATGCTTTAGATAAGATGGACAGAGTCAGAATTCCAAGCATGATCTGGGTTGAAAAAATGTGCTGAAAGGGAAAAGATTTCAGAAGAACAGATGTTCCATCTTTCACTTAAGATCAACTCTGGGGGTTTTTGTTTGTAAACTACACATGAACAGACCTAATTTAAGGATCCATTATCAGAAAGCCAGTATTATGAACAAGGGGGGATGGGTTGGGGCTGGGGTAAGGGAGGCTCGATGGTCTGCATACTATTCTACAGAGAAGAGTGGGTAACCAGGACAGCAAAAATTCTAAGAATCCTGTGTGATGAAAAGGAAATGACTTGAGCAGGGTGGGGCGAGGGGTGGCCATCCACAATACATGAGGGTACAAAGAATAGATACATTATGGGGGCTCCAGACAGCTGAACAAAGGTTTGTTGGCTGGATGGGGAAAAAAACGCATATGCATAAGCTCAGAGAATTTTCTAACGATGAAAAGCTCTGGCTCCGTGAGTCAGGAAGTGGGCAAGGGAGTGGTCCTGCAGGGCCCAGGACCGGGAACCTTCCTGGTCCTGCCTGGACGCCAGCTGGGCTTCAGTGACTGACCTCCTTAGCATCTGAGGGGAGAAGACGGTCCTGAGTACAGATTCTCATGGCTGTACAGCCGGAAACAACATGTCTCTAAAATAAAAACAGGGATTTTAAAAGTCACATAATCTGTGTAATACAGAAAGACCGACTGATACTGGGATGAGGCCCCTCTCACAATGCTCAAAAATAGTCCGGGCATTAGTCATTTCTGAAATTACATAATGCAGGTCCGTGGCCCATTAATTACGGTTTGAAAATGGCAAGGCTGGCTCCCTGCATCCCATTCCCTTAAATCCCTTTTCCTTGTTCAATTTCTCAAAAAGCTGTTGATACAACTTGGATCACTTACAGCACTTACATTTACAAAGTGTTTTATGGTCAATTGAATTTTATGAATATTTCATAGAGCAGAATCTCACTGCTGGACTAGGACCCAGAAGCAGAGGAAAGGAGGGAGGTCCTCGGAGGTGCCTTCCCAATGTCTGCAGGGGCCTGAGTGACCCTCCGCAGTTTCCACCTTACAAAGGACAGTGGTAAAACCTTTCGTCCTATGTGGTGAAAGAATCATGACATTTACTTTGACCCACATTGCCCCCGGCACTGTTCTGGGTATGAAGCCTACTGGAATGTGGCTTCATGGAGCTTCCTCAGAGTAGAAGATACCACCACCACCACCTAGACACTTAATGACATTATTATGAAACAGCTATCAACATTCTTATTTTTCTAAAGTCAGCAGGGGAAATGCACAAGATAGGTGCATATAAAACTTTGGTAATTACTGATAAATTACATCCAAATAGATGTTACCAACTTGGACTCCCACCAACATCCAAGGGGAATGCCCATTTTCCTACCTGTTCACCAACATGGATATAATCAGTCTTTCTGTGATTTGATCTCTGAGAACTTGCTTTAAAAAAAAATAACATTGCCCTAGCTGGTTTGGCTCAGTGGACAGGGCGTCGGTCACAGACTGAAGGGTCCAGGGATCGATCAAGGGCACATACCTGGGTTGTAGGCTCGATCCCCTGCCTTGGTCAGGGCACGTGGGGGAGGTAACAATTTGATGTGTCTCTCTCACATGGATGTTTCTCTCTGTGTCTCCCTCTCCCTTCCTCTCTCTCTAAAAATCAATGGAAAAAATATTCTCAGGTGAGGATTAACCAACATTTCCTTCTTTTGAAGATGGAACCTTTCCTAGGAAGTAAAGTGTGGTTTGTACCATTTGGGATGGAAGAACCCCTCCCCCTTTGGTTCCTTCCTCCATCGGGAAAAATCTGCTTAAAGGGCACTGTACCACCAGAGTCACTAATACAGTCAATATGCTGCCAACAGAAGTGGGATTTAGAGTCTAGGAGAGTGGAGAGAATACAGAAGTCATTTTGAAAAAAAGCATGGGATAGAAGAAATAGCTCACTTGGAAGGCTGATCTTTTGGGACAATTACATTTCAGACAGACAATGACCTAAGAGAGTATAAAAAGATGCCAATGCGCACGTCTGCTATTTAGAAACCAGCACAGAAATTGTGTGGGCAAGACTCTGATGGTACAATGCCCTTTAAGCAGTGTTGTTGTTTCCAACGGAGGAAGGAACCAAAGGAGGAGGGATTCTTCCATCCCAAATGATACAAGCCACACTTTACTTCCTAGGAAAGGTCCAGTCCTCAAAAAAGGCAAATGTTGAGCTGTTTTAAAACATCCCAAAGGATATAAGACTATAATAAAACAAACTGATTTGTTAATAAACTTCACTTAATTATTAATTGGAATGTAAATCATCATTTCTGAAAAACACTTTGACATTTTTAAGACTATAATTCTATTTCTAACTACCACTAAGGTAAGAATTCTAATTATGAAAACAGCGTTATGCAAAAATATATATACTCCACGGTGTCTATATATATAAAAGGATAAGATGCAAAGTGTCCCCTTGGGAGTTCGACCAGGAATTCAATTGCTCACTATGATGTGCGCTGACCACCAGGGGGTGACACAAAATGAAGGAAGGCCCCAGCCGGCAGCCAGAAGGCCCTGATCGACCCTGATCTCCAGCTAGGCCTAGGAACTCTACCTGTGCACGAATTTTGTGCACCGGGACTCTAGTTATCTATACTAGCAAAACACTGGAAACAGGAAAAGAAGACTTCTACCCAATAAAAGAAAGATGAGTCAATAAACCAGAAAAACCTCCATCTTGCAGAATATTACACTGCCTTCAAAATGATGTTTCAAGGTTCACATACTTGTCTCAGTAATGCATTACTGGGAATCTATTTTTTAAAAATCCTCACCCAATTATATGTTTTATTGATTTTTTTCTTTTTTCAAGAGAGAGTGAGAGAGAAAGTGAAAGAGAAAGAGAGAGAAACATCAACCAGTTGCCTCCCATATGCACCTGACCGTAAATCGAACCTGCAACCTTTTGGTGTATGGGACGCTGCTCCAACCAACTGAGCAACCCAGCCAGAGCTCAGGAAATCTATTTTAAAGAAATAATCCAAAAACACAGGAAACTTATGTTTGAACAAATGGAAAAAGATAAAAAAAGAATAAAATGGCAACAAATACATATTTATCAACAACTGAATCTAAAAATCAAAATAAATGAGCAAGAAATCTAATGAACAAAATAAACTGATGAACAAAATAGATCCAGAGACATAGAAGCATGGAATAGACTGTTGAATCTCAGAGAGAAGGCAGGTGGCTGGGGGGGAGAGATTAACTAAAGAACTTATATGCATATATGCATAACCCATGGATACAGACAATAGTGTGTATGTGTGCGTGGGGGGGGTGTGTCAATGGGGTAAAAGAAAGGGGGACAGCTGTAATACTTTCAAAAATAAAGATATTTTTTAAAAAAATAGAATGTGCAGTTTAAGTATTTGGCTATATATTAAATATTCAATATTAAGGACTAAATTAGCAAATTATGGTAAATAACAAAATGCAACATTATACAGCTTTTAAATGACTATTATGAAAGATATGTAGGAACAGGAAACAGCTTATGAGACTGTTCCATGAAAAAAGTAAAATATGAAAATACACTAATTATAATTGATAAAATATATACATATGTAGATGATAATTTGCAAAAATAAGTTATTAAGAGTAGAATTATGTATTATTTTAAAAAATTCTTTAATATAACAGCATTTTCCTTTTTAAAGTCTATGGCCCTGGCCCTGAACAGTGGTTAGAGCATCAGCCCACAGATAGAAAGGTCATCAGTTTGATTCCTGCTCAAGGACATGTACCTGGGTTGCAGGTTCAATTTCTGGCCCTGGTGGGGGTGCATGCAGGAAGCAACCTTTCTTACATCCATGTTTCTTTCTCCCTCTCTCTTTTTCTCTCACTCTCTCTCCCACTTCCTCTTCCACTCTCTAAAATTCAATGGAGCCCTAGCCAGTTTGGCCCTGTGGATAGAGTGTCAGCCTGTGAACTGAATGGTCCCGGGTTTGATTCCAGTCAAGGGTACATGCCTGGCCCGATCCCTGCAGGGGATCCTGGCAGTCGGACATCCCGAGGGGTCCCTGATTGGAGAGGGTGCAGGCCAGGCTGAGGGACCCCTCCCCCCCCCCGTGCACGAATTTCGTGAACCAGGCCTCTAGTCTATACTAATAAAAGCATAATATGCTAATTAGACTAGACAGCTGGATGACATTTCGGACAAAGCCATGGCAGTGGGGGCTGAGGCAGAGGCAGTTAGGGGCGATCAGGCAGGCAGATGAACAGTTAGGAGCAATCAGGCAGGCAGAAGCGGTTAGGGGTGATCAGGCAGGCAGGAGAGTAGTTAGGGCGAGGAGACAGGTAGGCAGGTGAGCAGGCAGGTGAGCAGTCAGGGGCAATTAGGCAGGCAGGCGAGTGGTTAGGAGCGATCAGACAGGCAGGGGAGTGGTTAGGGGTGATGAGGTAGGCAGGCAGGCAGAGTGATTGGGGCAATCAGGCAGGCAAGCGGTTAGGAGCCAGTGGTCCCAGATTGTGAGAGGGTGCAGGCTGGGCTGAGGGACACCCCCAACCCCCGTGTATGATTTTTGTGCACTGGGCCTCTAGTGAAAAATAAAATGCAATGGCCAAAACCGGTTTGGCTCAGTGGATAGAGCATCGGCCTGCGGACTGAAGGGTCCCGGGTTCGATTCCGGTCGGGGGCATGTCCCTAGGTTGCGGGCACATCCCTAGTGGGAGATGTGCAGAAGGCAGCTGATCGATGTTTCTCTCTCATCGATGTTTCCAACTCTCTATCTCTCTCCCTTCCTCTCTGTGAAAAATCAATAAAATATATTTTAAAAAAAAATTAAAAAAAATAAAATTCAATGAAAAAAATAGCCTTAGGTGAGGATTCAAAAGAAATAAATAAAAGTCTATTAAAATGTTCTTTTCCAAGAATATCTGTACATTGTTTTACCCTATCTAAAACAGCTTATAACCATTCCAAGAATCAACTTCTTGAGTACAAAAAGTCTGGCAAAACATCAGGGCCGTCTGGCTCCCCACAACCAGTGGAGTACTGCACCAGTGGAGTGCAGTACTTCACTCCAACTCCTCGGATAGTTTCCGTTTCACTGTTAGTGAAGTGCACAGGGACACAACCTTCCTGGAGGACAATCTGGCAGTACCTATTACACTATAAACGTCCACTCCTTTTGAGCATTTCCCACCTGGGAATTTGTCCTACAAAAACATTCCACACATGTGCAAATGTAAAGGCAACAAGAACGAACAGCAAGTCTACTTAGGGGTGGCCTCCTCTGGGAGGGGCGGTTTCATTTTAAAAAGCTACAGAGAGAGAGACCTAGAGTGAAGAACCCATGCAGCTTTGATTTGTTGCCCAGTTTACTATTTCCTTTGATGTCTTTATTTCTGGCAACTGACCAGAAACAAGGGTGCTGATTCAACTCTCCACGTTCCAATCACATGCATGCCAGTACAGATGCTAACACACAGAGCCAATTGAAATAAACACGTTTTAGATCGTTCTCTCTTTTGCTCCCAGCTTCACAAACAGAATTTAGAATGTGGCAACTCATTTTGAAAACAGTCATGGAATGAGAGCCACATGTGTACAGCTCTCAAATTGATGCTTAAATTTAGGGTCAATTTCCTTTAAAAGTTCATGTTTACATAGAGAGGCTTGGGATTGTTGCTTTTTGACAATTTATAGATGAGACAATTATCTGATTTTTGCAAGGTCTCTCTTTATGGTTCACTCAAAGTACAAAAACTCTGACCAGGTAAACAATACAGGGTAAGTCTGTAGGTTGTAATGGAGCCAGAGGAAAAGCACAAATAACCTCAAGCCGAATAACACTTTAGTGGACACATTTCAGATTAAAAAAGAGAGAGAGAAATCTACAAGTTATTAATATTAGAGTTCCTCAGATGATAATATCCTTGTGAAGCCTGATGATATCTGTTTGTGGACCACTGTATATTCCGTGTCCCTATCTCAAACTAATGATAGCGTTAGAGGTGTGAAGAAAGCAGACAGAAGAAGTTGGGTGAGCTGTGCAGTATCACAGTGTGGGCTCCTTGGAGAAGTCTGACACATCCGTGCCACCTCTGGCACCCCCTTTCTCTCCTGCATTCCAAATTACAAGCTGTCCATTTTGAGCTTGGAGTTTCACTGTTAACTGGACTGACATTTCTTTAGAAAACAAAATTTAAAAAAAAAAACCCACACTGGTAATATGAGGTGTTACTTTACAAATAACATTACTGCACTTGATTAATCAACACTACACCTTTGGCACACAGACATTTTCTGGTGAGACTTAACACTGGGCAACCTCTAAAAGATAAGAATGACGATGAGATTTAAAAAGGGGAGAAAAACCCAAAAGCTATCCCTTTAAAGTAATGGTTTTTTAAAAATATATTTTATTGATTTTTTACAGAGAAGAAGGGAAAGGGATGGAGAGTTAGAAACATCGATGAGAGAGAGCGATCAGCTGCCTCCTGCATGCCCTCCAGTGGGGATGTGCCCGCAACCAAGGTACATGCCCTTGACCGGAATAGAACCTGGGACCCTTCAGTCCGCAGGCCTATGCTCTATCCACTGAGCCAAACCGGTTCAGCTAAAGTAATGTTTTAAAAGATGTCAGAGACACGCATTTTGATAAATTCTCTAGACCAGCCGTGGGCAAACCACAGCCCGTGGGCCGGATCCGGCCCATTTGAAATGAATAAAACTATTGAAAAAAAAGACCATACACTTTTATGTAATGATGTTTACTTTGAATTTATATTAGTTCACACAAACACTCCATCCATGCTTTTGTTCCGGCCCTCCGGTCCAGTTTAAGAACCCATTGTGGCCCTTGAGTCAAAAAGTTTGCCCACCCCTGCTCTAGACCCACAGCAATGATTACAGAAATACAGGGAGGAAAAACTTGTAATATGTATAAGCTTGAACTTTAGGATGCCGGGTTAGGAAAAAACCCAGTTATGTCTTATTTACAGAAACTATTAAATACAAAGAAGAACAAGCAGTGCACAATGACAACACAGCGCAAAGGCAGGGACTTCGGGGACGGATGGGAGGTCAGGGAGCAGGCAATGGCCTCTCTTCCTAGGGCTTTTCCTCACCAGCTGTGACCCAGAGACCTTCTCAAAGGGCGGAAGCTGAGTCACATGCGGCTCTTTGGTCCCTTGAGTGTGGCTCTTCCACAAAATACCGATACACAGCAAGTTGGCCTGAGCAATCAGCAGACCTGGGGCAGAGGACTGAAGCACTTCCTCTGCTCTTCGGAGGTAGGCCCTGAGGCCCGCAGCATCAAACGCAATCTGCCGTGGCCTGCAGAGGAACCCCCACAGCACAGCCGAGGAGCCAGCAGCGGGGAGACCTAGTCACACACTGTGATGGTGGCAGCAACATGGCCCTCACGTCAAAACCTGGAGCCGGGGTGTATCGGCACCTATCACTCTGAGGTTTTCTAGAAGAATGCACAGGCGACACATTCACACACCTGGCACAGGATATCCTGAGGGGGTCTGGTAAAGGACCTAGCACATTTTTGACAGGTACACAGAGGAGCAGAAATGTTGCCAAGGAGAAGGGAAGACCTGGGGAGCGCAAAGACCTCCAGTTACCCCTCGCTCCTCTGTGGGTCTTCCTCACCGTTGGGCACCTACAATGAATTCACTACCTCTGGGCAGAATCACAGTTACCTAGAATCCGACTGCATGAGGTTGTTCTGGAACTTTAAGTAATAAATATGTACATATACATGTGTGCAGTTATATTTGTGCACGTGGAGATGGGAGGAAGGAAGGGCTGCAGGGGGAGAAGGATATTCCGCATTTGAAAAAACACGTGGAACTACATGACCTCTTAGCTAGTCCATTATCAACGGGATCCTCCGCAAACTTCTATACATTACCTTGAAAGAAAAGTCTTCCATGAGACTATTCCAATAGGCACTGTGTTCTGTGCAATAGACTCTCTTGGGTGAAACTAATTTTACTACAAGAAAATTCCTATAAAAACTAATTGACAAAGGAAAGAATTGAGATTTATCCTATTAAAAACTGCTGAAACCAGTTTGGCTCAGTGGATAGAGCGTCGGCCTGCGAACTAAAAGGTCCCAGGTTCGATTCCGGTCAAGGGCATGTACCTGGGTTGCGGGCACATCTCCAGTGGGGGATGTGCAGGAGGCAGCTGGTCGATGTTTCTCTCTCATCGATGTTTCTAACTCTCTATCTCTCTCCCTTCCTCTCTGTAAAAAATCAATAAAATATATTTTTTAAAAAACTGTAACACGCCGAAACCAGTTTGGCTCAGTGGATAGAGCGTCGGCCTGCGGACTGAAAGGTCCCAGGTTCGATTCCGGTCAGGGGCATGTGCCTGGGTTGCGGGCACATCCCCAGTGGGGGATGTGCAGGAGGCGGCTGATCGATGTTTCTCTCTCATCAATGTTTCTAACTATCTCTCTCCCTTCTTCTCTGTAAAAAATCAATAAAATATATTTTAAAAAAAACAAAAAAAACCTGTAACACTAGTAAGCCAAATAGTACATGAGATAAAGTTTCTCTTTACATTTCAGCTAATAAAGAAAGAAGAAATGATACAATCAAAGCATCCATTCAGCAATATCCAATGGTCTGATGCAGTGGTCGGCAAACTGCGGCTCAGCAAACTGAGGCTCACGAGTCACATGCAGCTCTTTGGTTCCTTGAGTGTGGCTCTTCCACAAAATACCGACTTCTGCGCATGGGCCACGAAGTTTCAATCACACTGTACGTGCGCGCCCGCACATGGTATTTTGTGGAAGAGCCACACTCAAGGGGCCAAAGAGCCGCATGTGGCTTGCAAGCCGTGGTTTGCCGACCACACGTCTGATGGATCTAGACACTAAACATCAATAGCTGCTAATAAAGAGAAACAACCAGACAGTACATGCCTCCTGATGAAGGAACACACCACCATTTACGAAGCCGTCATGTCAAAATAAATTGAACCTGAACGTGATCAAGCTTTGAGACCCAACTGCCAATTTACAAGAAATACTGAGGACATCAAAATATGTGAAATGACACCACAAGGATACAGCCAGCAAAATCCAAACGGTGTAAAACTCTACAGGACAAAGAACCTGGATTCATCAAAAAAGCTCACAAGGAAAGAGAGATAAAAAGAAACTTAAGAATCATACTGACTGCCCTGACCGGTTTGGCTCAGTGGATAGAGCATCGGCGTGTGGACTGAAGGGTCCCAGGTTGGATTCCGGTCAAGGGCATGTACCTTGGTTGCCAGCACATCCCCAGTAGGGAGTGTGCAGGAGGCAGCTGATCGATGTTTCTCTCTCATCAATGTTTCTAACGCTCTATCCCTCTCCCTTCCTCTCTGTAAAAAAATCAATAAAAATATTTAAAAAAATCATACTGACCAATCCAATCGGTGGATATTATTTAAATTCTTATTCAAAATAAAATGTTTTAAATTCCTATAGATATTAGAAATTTGAATACTGACTATATTTGATGTTATTAAAGAATTGTTATTTTTCAAATGTGATAAATGGTAATGTGGTGATTTTAGTAAGTCCCTATCTTTTAGAGCCACACACTGAAATATTTAAAGATAAAATAATGCAATGCCTGGGATTCACTTTAAAATAATATGGAAGGAGGGAGTATTTGGGAGGTAGATGAAATAAAATTGACCATTAGTTGAAACTGGGTTATAGGTACAACAAGAGGGCTCATTATATATACTATTTTATCTAGTTTCATTTCTGTTTTAAATTTTTCATAATAAAAGGGTGTGTTTTGTCCTGACCAGTGTGGCTCAGTTGGCTGGGGCATCATCCCATATATCAAAGGGTGACGGGTTCAATTTCCGGTCAGGGCACATACCCAGGTTGCAGGTTTGATACCCAGGGAGGCAGCTGGTTGATGTTTCTCTCTCTCCTTCTCTCTCTCTCCCTCTCTCCCTCCCTCCCTCCTTCTCTCTCCAAAATCAATAAAAATAAACAAAAAATAATACAAATATAAAGGGTGTTTTATAAGGCTCTGGGAGACCACTGAAGGCTTACTAGTAAATCAAAAGATAATCATTGTAAAGACCAACTCCTCTCTGATCATTCAACTGCCATTTATGAGCTTTCTTCAAAATATCATTTAACTCTAAATGACTTTTTCTCTCATATTTTTAATCTAATTCTCTATATGATTATTCAGACTAGGGTGAAAGTTCTGCCAACAAAAACTACAAGCTTACCACAGCCCAGGTCCACGATCGGTGGACCAGGCAGAGTGCTTTTAGTGGGTGGGAAAGACCCAGAAGACAAGAAATAGAAATAATCAGAGTAGTCAGATTTATTATGGACATTAAAGTAAAATGAAACTAGACAAGAGAGCAAAATTCAAGTTACAGATTTTACAAAGGAGGAAAATAACCTAATTTACTATTATTAAAATTTATATATCGTATATCTCAGAGACCCAAGAAAGTAAAAAACAAACACAAAAACAAAACTATTTGAAACAAATAAGGAGCTTAAAAGGCTAAGGACTGAATTGTCTCCCCCAAAAAGATATATAGAAGACCTAAGCCCCAGTACCTCAGAATGTAACCTTATTTCCAATAAGATCTTTATGATATAGTCAAATTAGGGTGGGCCCTGACCCAACATGACTGGTGTCCTTATAAAAGGGGGAAATGGGGACACAGAGACAGACACAGTGAAAACGTCATGTGAAGATGAAGGCAGAGAACAGGCTGATGAGATCTATAAGATAGGGAATAGCAAAGATTTCCAGCAACCACAGACACTTCAAGAAAGGCATAGAAAACCCTCAGAAAGAACCCTGCCTGCTGACACCTTGATCTTGGACTTCAAGCCAAGGGAGCTGTGAGACAATACATTTCTGTTGCTTAAGCCACCCCAGCTTGTGGTACTTTGTTACAGCAACCCTAGCAAACTCATACGGTGGCTATTTACAAAATTAATTCTAAAATTAAGTATCTTTGATTACACCATAAAAAATCAGTCAAAAATATGATAGATGATGCTATTCACAATAACAATTTTTAAATATTTTTATTGATGTTAGAGAGAGGAGGGGAAAGGAAGAGATAAACATCAATGATCGCCTGCAATCTGGGCATGTGCCCTGAGCTGATACTCAACCATTGAGTCATACCAGCCAGGCCAAATAATTTTTTAAAAGTACAACACACCTAGGAATAAATTTATTAAGAAATATATATGTAAAAACTACTGAGGAATGCATGTGAAAGATGAGTTAAACAGGAAGACAAATCTTGTTCTTAGTAAAACTCCTTAAGAGAGTTGTCTATACCTATGGCTCCAATTTCTCTCCTTTTCTCTCTCGAATCCACTCCAATCAGGCGTTCACTCTATTATTCACTACGACTGCTCTCAGCAAGGTCACAGGCGATCTCCACTCCACACTGCTAAACTCCAACGTCACTTCTTAATCCTTGACTAACTTGACATTAGCAGCGTTTGAGAGAGTGACATACACACTCGTAGTTCTCTTCTTATCTTTCCAGCCACTCCCACCTGTAATATTAGGTAACTCGGCCCTTGGGCCTCCTATCAATCTATACTCACTCTCCAGGTGTCTCATGCCTTCTCTTGGCTTCAGTTACTTTCAAGTGCTGATAACTCCAGCATTTGACTTTCCAGCCTGGATTTCTCCTCTAAACTCCAGGCCTCCCTGATCTTGTCTCCTGCTCCTCTCTGTATTGCTCTTACCACAAGGCCTCTCCTGCTGTTCTTTGAAAAATACCAGTGCGTGCTTACCTCAGGACCTTTGCACTTCCTGTTCCCTCTGCCTACTTTCCCCAGACATTCACAGGGCTTGCTTCCTCTTTCCCAGCACTTACCCAAGAGCCTCCACAGTTGAGGCCTTCCTGGCTGCCTTACATTGAACACACAGAAATACTTACATTCCTTTTTTCCTCTTTAGCCTTCCTCTTTAGTACTTTTGACTATCTAATATTTTATATTACACATTTATTTTGTTCATAGTCAGACTCTCCTTTAATACACATCTCCCAAACATACTCTAGAACAGGGGTGGGCAAACTTTTTGACTCGAGGGCCACACTGGGTTCTTAAACTGGACCGGAGGGCCGGAACAAAAGCATGGATGGAGTGTTTGTGTGAACTAATATAAATTCAAAGTAAACATCATTACATAAAAGTGTATGGTCTTTGTTTTCAATAGTTTTATTCATTTCAAATGGGCCGGATCCGGCCCACAGGCCGTAGTTTGCCCACGGCTGGTCTAGATCAAAGTTGTCCAACAGAAATATAACGTACGCCACATATGTAACTTAAAATTTTCTAATAGCCACATTAAACACATTAAAGTAGGGGTCCTCAAACTTTTTAAACAGGAGGCCAGTTCACCGTCCTTCAGACTGTTGGAGGGCTGGACTATACTTTAAAAAAAAAAAAACTATGAACAAATTCCTATGCACACTGCACATATCTTTTTTTTAAGTAAAAAAAAAAAAAAAAAAAAAAAACAGGAACAAATACAGTATTTGTATTTGCATGTGGCCCACGGGCTGTAGTTTGAGGACCCCCGCATTAAAGCAACAAGCGTAACATCTGAATCAGTAGACTGAGTAAAGCACATTGCTCTCCCAAATATGGACAGGCCTAATCCAATCTGGGGAAGGCTGGAATAGAACAAAAGGCTGAGCTACAGGGACTGTGCTCTCTCCCTGATGTCTTCAAGCTGGGACATCAGTCATCTCCTGCTTCAGACCCAGACTGGAACTTGCACCATCGGCTCTTCTGGGTCTCAGGCCTTCAGTCTGCAGATCTCGGGACTTCTCAACCTCTATAATCACATGAGTCAATGCCTTATCAGAAATTTCTCTCTGTGTGTGTGTGTGTGTGTGTGTGTGTGTGTGTACTTTCTATTAGTTCTGTTCCTCTGGAGAAACCTAATACAATTACTATGTGTTAGCTATATGAGAAAAAAAAAGGGTATGCTGTCCAAAAGGGAGTAAATAATTTTTTATTCAATGGAATACTTTATGGCAATTTAATGATAAGGATTAGCAAAAAACTGGCTTGAAAAGATGTCCCAAAGATATTAATTATATATTAATATCAATTAAATATTAATTATATTTATTAATTATATATGTATTATTGTATATTAAAATTATATATATAATTGTGAGAGCAGGTTCCAGAACAGCATGCATAGTATAAAATCACTGATATAAAACCGTGTATTGTGCACGAGAGTGTATAGTATGTGTGTGGAATGGAACAGGATGTTTAGTAAAAGACAATTTATTTTTGAGTGGTGGCATTTGGATGATTTTTACTCTCTTCGAATTCTGTATTTGCATTTTTCTCCAATGAGCTTATTTATCAGGCAAATTAATTACATTATTCTGTTTCATTAAAAAAAAAAGTTCATAGAGGGAAGAAGAGAGCTACAATCCACTGTAGCAGGAAGAGAATTTGGGTAAAGAAAGAGTTTGTGTGGTTGTTGTTTTACAACAGGAGAAATGAGAAAGTTACTGGGGGGAAAAACAGAAGGAAATGAAAGACTGAGCCAGCCAAGCTGGAGTATGCTCAGGGGACCCAGGAATGAATAAGTTGGTTCCTATCCTCAGGCAAGAGAGATAAGGGCCTACAAGGTAAAAAGAATTCCAGATGAGTCACAGGGGAGCTACAGAATGCGGAGGAGCACTGCCACCCGGGAGGGAAAGGAATGCTGGGGGAGATGCCGTCACTTCCAAGGTGGGTTGGGTTCCCCTGCACAGAGACCGGAGGGAAGAACAGTGCTGGCTGCTCAAAGCCTGCCAGGATGCTCACTCAGGGCATAATTTTGGGGTCCAGGGGCAGCAAATGATGAGACAAAAATTAACCTGAAGCTTATGGTAAAGGAGCTTGAAGAGGGTAAGGACTTTGACCAGAACTCAGCAGAAATTTCAGAGCGCTGGGCCGTACACTCACCTGCTCGCAACGGTGCTCAGGACATAGGAGTCAAGTGGCTGCCTGTTGGACTTTCAGACTGAAGGAACTTGACCATGGGGCAGGAAAAGCCCAGAAAAAAAGCTAATGTCACAGAGATGTGAGCTAAAATTGTGAATTTAAATGGTGGCAACAAAAGTGGAGAACGACATGAAACGCACTGTGGTAGCAGCCTGTGTATAGTGGGAAGCAGGCATCTACAACCTCAGGAAACCGATCTGAGATGGCTGTCCGAGGTTCTGCTGTCAATCATTTTGCAATACAAATTTTACTCAAATACCACATTTTATGAACAGGTATTTCCTTTTCTCCTTCTTCAACTTACTTTTGTGCTGGGTACAAGAAAGTGAGGAGATAATAAATTAACAGTCCTAAAGAAAATCCAAAACCTAACAGCTTTAGAGCCTCATTTAAAAAGGACTGAATTTATAAGACTAGAGGCCCATTGCAGGAAGATTCCTGCAAGAATAGGGCTTCCAGTGGCTGGAGCCAAGCAGAGAGGGGAGCGAAACCAGCTGAGGCAGGCTTCGCTCCCACTCCGAGCTGCTCCTGCTGGGTTTCCTCTCCCTCTCCCAGGTGCTGTGGCGGGTTTCCTCTCCCTCTCCCAGGAGCTGTGGCGGGTTTCCTCTCCAGCTCCCAGGCGCTGTGTTGGGTTTCCCCTCCCTCTCCCAGGCGCAGTGGTGGGTTTCCTCTCCCTCTCCCAGGTGCTGTGGCGGGTTTCCCCTCCCACACCCAGCCCCTCCTGCTGGGTTTCTCCTCCTGGGCACAGCCCCTCCTGCTGGGTTTCCCCTCCCACTTCCAGCTCCTCCTGCTGGGTTTCTCCTCCCACTTCCAGCCCCTCCTGCTGGGTTTCCCCTCCCGCTCCCAGCTCCTCCTGCTGGATTTCCCCTCCCACTCCCAGCTCCTCCTGCTGGGTTTCCCCTACCACTCCCAGCCCCTC
>NW_006383008.1:7200006-7207451 GCF_000327345.1 Myotis davidii
CCCCGCCGCCGCCTCTACTTGGCTCCCTTCTGTGCCACTCGGCCTCCATTTTGTCCTCAGTCTTCCCTCGAAACTGGTGTATGCAAATTAACCACCATCTTTTAGCTCTATAATTGAAACATTGTATCTTTTGGAGCTGTTGCTTCAGGAGCTCAGAGGCCGGAGCGGCAGGCGGGTAACGTTGTAGTCCTCCGTCACTGAAGCAAGCAAGCCTCCCTGTTCGCATCAGCTGCCTGGCTGCCTGCCGCCATCTTGGCTGCCAGTTAATTTGCATATCTCGCTGATTAGCCAATGAAAAGGGTAGCGGTCGTACGCCAATTACCATTTTTGTCTTTTATTAGATAGGATAATCATTACTCATGAGGCAAAAAATAAACAGACCCAGAAATGGGGGTTGCGGTTGAAGAGTCAAGGGATAGAGGTGGGACAGGGAGAAGCTAGGGAGAGAGACTCAAGGAGAATCAAGTTTGTAATACAAATTTTTACAAAATGCTATGCCTTGGAAAATTTATCAAAATACTACTAAAAACTCTAAAGACAGATTAAGTGGCCAAATACTATAAAAACAACTTAGGTTAGCTGAAAACAGTCATAGCCACTCAGAAAAATTAAAATAAAAAATTTAATTGTAGCCCGGCTGGTGTGGCTCAGTGGTTGAGCATCGACCTATGAATCAGGAGGTCATGGTTCAATTCCCGGTCAGGGCACATGCCCAGGTTGCGCGCTCTGTCCCAGTAGGGGGCGTGCAGGAGGCAGCCAAATCAGTGATTCTTTCTCATCTTTGATGTTCCTACCTCTCTCTCCCTCTCCCTTCCTCTCTGAAATCAATAAAAATATTTTAAAACAAAATTTAATTGTAAGTAAACCTCCACCTTCAACCATCAAAAAAGAACAACTTTGCCATGCCCAAGTAAAGAACACCTAAATATTTATAAATAATTGGTAAGCACTCGATGTTTGCTCTCCTGATTTATGCAGATTTTACATATTTTTCCATTGTCTGTTCTTACTTTCAAATAAAAGACTATAGGTATTACAGAATAGTTCATTAAACTTTAATTTTAAAAAATAATAATAATCTAGACATGTAAGATAAGCATCTTCATTATCACCCATTAGGTAAAATGCGAGTATTTAGACTCTCTAACTAGATACTAGAACTTCAGGAATCTCCTTAGAATGAGAGGATAAACTACAAAAAAAAAAAAATCTGTAAGACCCAAAGCCATACATGTTTGGTGTGAGTCACCCAGGGGTTTTTGGAACACTCTTCTGATTTTTCTTAAACAGAGGAAGGGGAAGCAAGGGAGGGGAGGGGCTTACAATGGGGACAGTTTGAGAAGTAAAAAAGGTGGGGTGAGAGACACACTGCCTTAGGAACTATCTGCGCAACAGGAATTTTTACAGGAATATTTTACATTCCAAAAGGTGTTTGAAGGTATGAGTAGTTTCAAACTGCACTTCAGCTCCAGGTTTCACAAAAATATGTGCTTCAGGCTCAAGACTCCAAATGCTACACGGATGAATGAAACCCTCAACATAAGGATACATTCAGGAGTTGTATGTGCAGGAGGCATGAGCAACAGTGATCTGCCCTGTACCGGGTGAACTCTTGTGATACTCTTCAAAGAGAATCAGTGAAGCATAAATCTTTTGCAACGGCTCCAATCTTTCTAAGAATACCACCTTTCAAGTCATTGGGATACTAAGCATGATGAACTCAGCTCCACAAAAATCTGTGGGTCTTTTGATGATTCTACATAGGGAGTCCTTGACTAATACAGGGCATAAACAGTGTGGCTGACTGGAAGAGTTTAAATACTAAGACAGTGTCCAGTAAATAGGAGAGGAGTGCATCAAGATACCATACTGGTAAGTGTAAACACAAAACAGGATTCATGATATCTAATCCGAATGAAGTACATAGCCCCCACAAAGCAAACTGTAAACCGTAAGTCAACTCACCAACAAGTATCTGATATACTCAGAAGGAAAAAAAGGGACTTTCCTATTATACATAAATAATATACTTTGGATACTATAATATTATAAGTATCAACTGTTTTGTAGTTTGCTTTTAGAGACCTCATGGATAAAGCTTAATTGACCAATCTTGAGGATTAGATTCATTTGCCAAGTTGTTGAAACTTTACTCCTTTGGGGAGAGAGCGGGGAAGCAATGAAGCCAACCAATAGCCTTTTTACCTAAAGAGCTCTCATGAATTGATATTTTACAAGAAGGTGGATACTTCAAAAAAGAGTGCACAAGGAATTCAGAGAGGCAGAAAAAGAAATGCAAGAGTTAAAACACATTTATATACCGAGTGGGGCAAAAGTATGTTTACAGTTGTTCTTATGGTAAATAATACAATAATCTATAATATGAAAAACATTATACAAGAATAAACTTTCGTATACTCACAGTTATAAACCTACTTTTGCCCCATCCTGTATATAAATGTTAGGCCTTCTTCATAACCAAACAATAATAAAAACAATGAAGATACAATCTTTTTACCTATCAAATTGAATATAAAAATTAGAATAGTCAATACCGACAGGAGGGTAAGAAAACAAAATTTCATGTATTGTTAGCAAAATTTCTAGAGGGCAATCTGGCAATATGTGTCAAAAGCCTTAAAAATATAAATAAATACTTCTAGACCAGCCATGGGCAAACGACGGCCCGTGGGCCGGATCCGGCCCATTTGAAATGAATAAAACTAAAAAAAAAAAAAGACCGTACCCTTTTATGTAATGATGTTTACTTTGAATTTATATTAGTTCACACAAACACTCCATCCATGCTTTTGTTCCGGCCCTCTGGTCCAGTTTAAGAACCCATTGTGGCCCTCGAGTCAAAAAGTTTGCCCACCCCTGCTCTAGACTCAGCAATTCTACTTCTCTTCATGTAAAGTACTCAAGAGCAAGATTAAGGTGCAAAATGCTTGTTAAAGCATTACATGTAAACCTGAAACATACCTAAAGCTTCAACACTATGGTAACAGTTTAATTAACTGAAATACATGCACACATTAGATTGGAGATGGTTATCTTCTAATTTCTATATTATCTATGTTTCTACTATGAATATGTATTAATTTTGCTAGCTAAGAACTTTACCCATAATGACGTAATGATGTAGATACTATTATCCCCATTTCAAATGTGAGGAAACTGAGGCACAAAGAGGTTAAATAGCTTGCCCAGGGTCACACAGATAGTATGTCATGGAATCAGAATTTGTCTTAAGTTGACCTAGCTCCGGAGTCTGATCATTGAACTACTTTGCAAATATTCACATTTTTAAAATAACTTAAAGCAAAATGCCAGATAATCTAATCTAATAAAAAGAGAAACATGCAAATTGACCACACCTCTGCTACGCCCCAAGCCACACCCAACAGCCAATCAGAGCGACTATATGCAAATTAACCCAACCAAGATGTTGGCCGGCAGCCAGGGAGCTGGAACAAGCAGGAGGCTTGGTTGCCCCAGAGATGGAGGAAGCCAAGCTTCCCTCCTGCCGCGGCCGGCTCTGAGCTCCTCTCAAGGCAACAAAGTTTCAATTATAGAAGATAAATAAATCCCAGATACCTGCTACCACCCCCCCCTTTTAGTCAGATTATTTGAAAAGTTATCTACTTCCTCCTCATCACTATCCTCTCTCCCCTCAACACACACAGAAACACAGCGTTATCAAATTCTCATGCTGCAACTGGCAACACTCTTGTTCCCTTCCTGGCCCCAAGAATTTCTTTCCTGCTCCTAAAAGCCAAGATAGGTCCTACACAAACAACTCCTTGGGTCTATCTAGACATATTAAAATTTAACTCACAATCCAGTATAAAATAAAGTATCTTCCATTTCCCTTACACACAGAAATGTATTCTATTTTCCAGGACATTACAAGGTAATTTGTACAGGAGTAATGTAAGTTCTTTAAAAGGTGTTTTTAAAATACAAAAGACTCTTAACAAACTATGGTGCATCACATATGAATAGGCAGGATTACAGGATCCCTTCCTGTGTATCATGTGACATTCCTGTTCTGGCCTCCAAACAAAAGCCTGACAGATGTAAGTGCTTGTAGATAACACTCTGAACCATCTAGGGCACTTTGAGATTTCTGTAAGGGTGCACAGACGATTGAGTTGCAAGGGACTAAAGAAATGTTTTCTATATCTTAGAGGAAAAAATATTACTAATCAGTATAAAGCAAGCTCTAGCCATCTGTTGTTCTAAAACTGGACACTTGATCAGGTTCAAAAGAAGTGAAGTTCCTGCCGGGGGAAGTAGGAATTTAGAATACCAGATAAAATATCACCACTAGTGATGAAATTATCTTATTAAAGAACAATGACAGCTTTCTAACTTCAGGAACCGATAATAATTCTCCTCAGTTACAGTTCATAAAGGAGTATGTTATTCTGTTATCCCAGACCTTACTAAAGACAAGCCTCTCTTACTGAAGGGTGGTTTTACACCTAACTGACAAGTTAGATTAGTCCATATTTCCAGTAGCCAGATAGATACATTATCATATCTTTTTCTACAAAAGTGGACCTAACAAAAGATTGCCTTTCCTAGGAATGAGACTAGTTAGTATGATATTCTTCAATAATAAAGATTTATCAATAAACAATCCTAAAATTCACTCGGAACCATGAAAAATCTCAAATAGCCAAAGCAATCTTGAATAAAAAAGAACAAAGCTGAAGGAATCAAACTACGTGATTTCAAAATATACTACAAACTACAGTAATTAACTGACTGCAAAACAGCCTGATCCCAAATGAACACAAACACTGCAAACTTCTTTCGCTACATTTTTAAAAACTAGCAGCTACTCACTTCTAATGAGCCTATGAAGTAAGGTAGAATATAGATGTTAATTTTAGTGATGTTTTTATGATATGAATTTTATGAAACAGTGTGACAACTACTCCATATATTAGACTCAGTATAGTATATTAGACTCCATATATTCTACTCCAATGATTAGACAAACTTACAGGGGTGTAAAGATTCAATAACATCATTTTTAATATTCCATTCACAAGTTGGGGTTGAATATGGCACTCATTTCTGCAGACATGTGAAACCCAATCCAACTACAATATATTAAAAGGCTTATAGCCTTACCATGTTTTAACAATGTTCCTAATTTCCTTTACGAATGACTCTAAAACGTCGTTATGAATGAATGAATTTATGAACAAATCTAAAACATATATAGATCCCCAGAAAGATGAACCAGTAGGTTCTAGAGCAAATTAAGCCTGAAATATCCTTGGAGGCAAAAATGACAAAACTGACCCTGCCCTATTTGGGGCACATCCTGAAAAGGAAGGGTTCTTTGGTAAAGACAATGCTGGGAAAAGAGAAGGCAGCAGGAAAAGAGGAAAAACAAATATGAGACGTATTGACTCTACAAAAGAACCCAGTGACAAACCCACATAATATTTTATCAAAATGAACAACTGAAAGAGGAAAGTGGCCAACAAAGAAGTGCAGCAAAGAAATGAAAAGTGTTAATATTTGGAAGTAAAATTAAATGGAATGAGATGGAGTTACAGAAGAAAGCTGGCCATGGGACTACTACCACTTGAAAAAGCTAGATGTGCAGCCAGAAGAACTTAAGGGAACTTACCTACATGAATGAGGAAAGTGTTTGAGGTGAAAGGATGAAGAGACAATGCTGGCAAAAACTTCACATTAAAGTAACTCTTGGAGCCCTAACCGGTTTGGCTCAGTGGATGGAGCGTCAGCCTGTGGACTGAAGGGTCCCAGGTTCGATTCTGGTCAAGGGCATGTACCTTGGTTGTGGGCACATCCCCAGTGGGGGGTGTGGAGGAAGCAGCTGCTCGATGTTTCTCTCTCATCGATGTTTCTAGCTCGCTATCCCTCTCCCTTCCTCTCTGTAAAACATCAATAAAATATATTAAAAAATATATAGTACAATTTAGTGAAAAGAATGTGATGCTATGAGGGAGATGCTGAATAAAGGTTTAATCCTCAATGTTGCTAATAGTTTAAATGACAGTGTACTAAAGTTTACTACTTTTTCATTTCCTAATTGACACTAATAAAAGAGAAACATGCAAATTGGTGTCACTCCACTACACCCACCAGCCAATCAGAGTGACTATGCAAATTAACCCTACAAAGATGGCGGTTAATTTGCATACACAGGCGCGAGCGAAGACTGAAGGCTCCGGCCGGAGTGCAGACTGAAGACTGAAGACTGATAACTGAAGACCAAAGACTGAAGAGGCTTGGCTTCTCCGCTGCTGCCGGACCAAAGGCCTGGGTCCTGGGTGCTGGAGGAAAACCGGTGCCAGCAGCCAGGGGAAGGAAGGCCTATTGCTCGAATCTTCGTGCAACAGGCTTCTAGTCTACATATATAAAAGGCTAAGTGTCTGTCCATCCGACTGGTAGCTATGATGCACATTGACCACCAGAGGGCAGACGCTCAATGCAGGAGCTGCCATGATGTGCACTGGCCATTTAAAAATAAACAGCACCACGGACATGGCGCCGACAAACCAACATTCAGCTTCCCCCAAGTAGGACACAGGCCCTGCCACCACCCGAGAAACACCCCACCAAATCGCAGCCAACACTGCCAAGACCCCATGGCCCAAAATGCGGCCCACAGCCCAGCCCAAAACAGTTGCTGTGGGCTCTGAGTAATGACATCATACAGCAACACCCGGCTTCCCCTCCCTAGCGACTAGCCTCCTTGCATTCTTCAGCCCAGGAACCCGACTTGCAAACATTTTAGCAAACATTTTATAGCCAGGTGCAAACATTTTACAGTTTAACCAAATGTTTGTGAAGCATTTTCCCGTGCCTCATTTCATTTGATCTTCACAGAAGTCCTGGAGTAGATAGATAGGAGACTGGGTAGAATCCTATTTTCTTTTCATTAGCAAGATGTGAATAGAGATATTAAAGTATTTCTTCTAATTAATTTCCTTTCAATGTGCATGAATCCATGCACTGGGACACTAGTACAATTATAACTAAGGGTTTTTAATGTTTTCACCAAATGTTTAAAGGTCCCAGGACAATTGCAATTTCCCCCACTGATTATTGAGATAGCTTATAGGGGGTTCAGCTGCACTGTTAACCTTCATAGCACCCTCAAAGTGATCAGTGCCTGCAGTTACTTTGCAAGGAGGGAGGGATGCAAGACAGGCAGAGTTTCTGGGCTGACTGGCGAAGTTCTACTTCCCCACCAGCATGGCAGTTATAAAGGTATTTACCTTATAATAATTTGTTGCTGAAACCGGTTTGGCTCAGTGGATAGAGCGTCGGCCTGCGGACTGAAAGGTCCCAGGTTCGATTCCGGTCAAGGGCATGTACCTGGGTTGCGGTCACATCCCCAGTAGGAGATGTGCAGGAGGCAGCTGATCGATGTTTCTCTCTCATCGATGTTT
>NW_006383008.1:7207599-7215412 GCF_000327345.1 Myotis davidii
AAAATTGTTTCTGTGACTCAAATCCATGAGCGCAGGGGACTAGTCAATGAGGAACCAACCATCTGTGGTCACCTTTCTAAGAGAGGGGGGAGAAAAGTGGGAAAGTGAATTGACAGAGGGCACAAAAGCTGCTGTCAGACATGAAACCAGAACCCAGGCCTTCCTGGCAGCCAGAGCTGCACTCCTCTCTTCAAAGCCTGCCAGTCTCCCATGAAACAGACTTCCCCGAAAGGGCATCTTTATTGTCCATTTCCAAGAGAGGTAATTCAGCTGGGTTTGAATGCGGAGGCCTGGCGTTTTAAGCTACATTACTTAATGCTAACCACAAAGAAAAAGACAAATAAATAGGGAGCCCAAAAGAAAGCCATTGACCATAAAAATTTTTTCCTAAATTATTTTTCAGGTGGAGAAGTTAGGCTTTGCAGAGAACAGTAAAACATTTTGCTTCCCTGGTCTTAGGGCAACAATACACTCAAACTTAATGAATGCCATTTATTCTGTGGGCCCAGGCAGTGCTGCTGTGGATTTATGATAACGGAGCTGGTTACAATCAATACTTGTCTTTTCTTCTAGACTTAGCACAGTAACATAACATTTCCCACCTCACTTAAATACCCTAGTAGCCTCTAATGTAGCTTTTTACATACAAAATCCATCATGGCTTCTATTTGCTTACTGCATTGAGGAATGTGTTTTCTGCCCACTTTATACACAGCTTTCATTAACACTACCAAATATACCTTATATAACTGGGATATTAACTTTCATCCAATTCAGTTGGCTAGTAAATTCAGAACAAATACTAAAAGTCTCTAGTGATTTATTCTCCTACCCCCCAAGTAAATACCCCTGACATTAAGGCAATGTCAAAAGGCTGGAGAAAGAGAGAAATAGTAAGAAAAACATTTTATACTCTCATACAATATTGTATAGTCTATTTTTAAATGCACAAACCCATGGTTACTTTTAACACAATCATTCAATTACAAGCACATTGTTGTATTTTTGAGTCTTTAAACACTCAGAGAAGAACATAAATTAGTGAATTTAGGATTCTAAAAGACAGAAATCTACTGAGCATCAAGACAATTTGTTTTAGGTGGATCAAAATAATAGTTACTATAATTAAAATATTGTTAAGTTATTATTATAAAGATATTTGTAACTATGTGTAGTGATGGATGTTAACTAGACTTTTGGTAAAGATCATTTCACAATATATATCAAATCATTATGTACACTTGAAACTAACATATCTCATTTTAAAACACACACCAATAATCTAAAAAATGAATTTTTAAAGACATAAACTTTATTTTATTCAAAATGGCCTTTTCTCAAGGATTTAGTAAGAAGAAGGAAAGAAATTCTGGTGTCTAAAGATCAGTTAGACCCATTTCATATTTTGGAGAAGGGGAAAGGAATGATTTAGAGCTATCATTTTAATAACAATAATATATGAGAAAAGTGTTCCACAACAGTATTCCTAACCTTCCTGGCAATGATGGGCTCCTAAAAAGAGGGTATACTCTGAATTTTATTAATTCTAATAATATATTATATATCTAGATCTAAGGGAACTATTTAAAGGAAGTTTTTGATAATCTCATAAAGGATATTTGAAATATTTTTGAAATAAATTTCCCTAGATTGTCCCGACAGGAAGGCATCTAATTAGCTGTAAATCCCTCATTGGGTAATAAAGTGTTTACTGACATTTCCAAGTACAAAATACCCTGGCTTACATCCAATCAAACATCCAGATTTTATTTCAGCAGGGTAGCAAAGATGAAAACTGTTTAAAGCACCTGATCTTCAGTTTTAAAACAGTGTAATATAGCTGTATCACATCAAGAATGACTGACTCTCAAGTTTTTATTTATGTATTTTTTGGTTGGGGAGCTTGGGGGTGGAGGGGGAAATGGGGGCGGGGGAGTGGGTCTCACTTTTTTCTGTCTTGTTTAAAACCCACCAGGTGCTAGGGAATCTAGCTATGATTCATTACTGGTTTTACAGCTCTTTACTAAGTTTTTGAATAGCAAATGCAAGAAAACAAAGGCTTCAGTGAGCAGGCCATTCATTAAGTATCCCATAACCCAGGATAATACATTGTGGAGATTAAGGAAATTATAAACAATTAAATAAGCATCCGCTCTTAAAGTACCTATAAAGCACCAGGACTTAGGTTCTTCCTCTCTTGGTAACTCCTTCTGCTATTAGCTTTTACCTTGATTTTAAGGAGAGATAGCCTATGCTAATTTTAACTTTAATAGGTGTCCTGTGTTCCCATGTAAACCAGTCGCATTTGCTAAAGCCCCGGCGCCAACTTTCCTATCATTATTTCTATTTGGAAGCAGAGGCACAGATGGCTCTATAGGTGGTGAAGTCAGGCAGTGAATGGTTTGATTTACAGGATAAGCCCCCTGGCTGGGTCTCTCTGCACATGTTCAGAATGCTGATGATTAACGCCCGCTGGGCATTCCCCTCTTGGTCCCAGGCCCTCCTGTCAAGTAGGCAAGGCTTCAATACTGGGCGAGACAAGAAGATAGCTAGAACTGGTAGAGAAACTATTTCTAGGGACCAAAAGACAAGTTGCCACAAGGGTCTGAGCTGCTTAAAGGATAGGCCACCGGCACCACCCTCGATTCCGATGCAGGTGTTATTAAATGTGCACCTTCCCGGACCTACCAAATCAGCATCTAGGGAGGAGAGAGGGGATCTTGGAATTTTAGTAGATTCCCCAGATGATTCTTATGCATAAGTTTGAAAAGTATTGATTTAAGGAAGATAGATAACTAGAAGATGCATTTAGTAACTTGCCTGAAATAACCTATACTAATAAAAGGGTAATATGCTAATTAGACCGGGAGACCTTCCAAATAAAGCCATGGTGGTGGGGCCAAGGCAGAGGCAGTTAGGGGCAATCAGGCCAGGAGGGAAGGGCAGTTGGGGGAGAGCAGGCTGGCAGTGGGGGGTAGTTGGGGGTGAGCAGGCTGGTGAGGGGCAATTGGGGAGGATAAGAAGGCCGGCAGTTGGGGGTGAGCAGGCAGGCAGGTGAGCGGTTAGGAGCCAGCAGTCCCGGATTGCGAGAGGGATGTCTGACAACCAGCAGTCGGACATCCCCCAAGGGGTCCCAGATTGGAGAGGGTGCAGGCCAGGCTGTGATTTTGACATGCTTGGTAGTGCATCTTTAATTCCAACATGGGCACCATGAAATAGTTTTTCCTTAAATTAGGACTTAAAATTGTAAATATTAATTATTTGGACCCTTTTCTTAGGTAACACAGCCCAATCTCAACCAGTAATGGATAAATGAAGCATTATTAGAGTTAGTGTACACTGCTAAAGTTGTGGACCATTTTTCAATGACTCCAACCGAGTACTGGGATCTTTCACATGATCTTTCATTAACCCCTCAATATGTCCCAGATGCTGGACAGAGCCAAATGGCATGCTCCTAGGCACAAATTTACTTCAAGCAAATAAGATAAATACTAGGTCCAAATCTTATCACTAGTTTCTCTTAAGAGCAAATAAGTACAAGTGACACATACATTTTGTGATTGTGTAATACATTCCAAGGCAAAGACTGCTTTTTTTTTGAGAGGAAGAAAGCTTCAATGTCTATTACCAGTCACTGAAAGTAGTTTTAAACTGTTATGATAACATTCATGAAGCCAATAAGACATGCATATTCTTGTTCTCTGCTAATCTTCCTCTGTTCCATTTTTCTCAAATGTACATTTCTCTACATGGTTGGATGACTTGGAGTAAATTAAATATGCTTCATTTCCTAATAAATGTATGAACCTAAATGGCTTAATCCCATTTTTATTTGCTTACAAGGCAATTATGATACAATTGTTTCCGTATAGGGGTCTCACACTACAAAAATAACATCTTATATACAGACGTTTGTAAAGTGAGAAATAAATTATAAGAAAACGGTTATAATTAACAGACCAGTAAAAAAAACTAGCACATTGGTGTTAGGTCTGATCAAATAATTAAATCAATACTCCCTCCTCTGGGAACTAACCTTTTGGCCACTTCACAACAGACATTCCACTTGCTAAGACCATCATCTGCCCCCTCTGGACTTTCCCAGAATCCGGACCTGCACAGAGAATTCTCTGCCCAGAAAAAGCCTGCTTAGAGTCCTTTAAAAACCTCTGACTGCCCTAGCTGGTTTGGTTCAGTGGATAGAGCATTGGCCTGTGGACTGAAGGGTCGCAGGTTCAATTCCGGTCCTGGGCACATGCCAGGGTTGCGGGTTCAATCCCCAGTTGGGGCGTGCAGGAGGCAGCCGATCAATGATTCTCTCTCATCATTGATGTTTCTGTCTCTCTCCCTATCCCTTCCTCTCTGAAATCAATAAAAATATATTTTTTAAAAATAAAAATAAAAAACTCTGACTCCTGGTCTTTGGGGGCTGACGCCATTTTGGGGCTCAGCCCATCTGGTATCCAGATGACCTAATAAATTCGTAATTCTTCACTCCTTTTGGCCTCATACATTCCTCCTTTGGCGACCCTAACAATTGGTATAAAAGACAGCTACATATCCACCAGAGTTCTGTTCCCCTTCCAAAGTAAATGATTATTGCTCAGAAGCAGCTGTCCAGCCAGGACTACATTTCCCAGCCTCCTTAAATTGAGGTTGGACTAAGAATTGGCTCTGGACAATGAAATGTAAGCAGAAGTGGTGTTTTTACTCACTGGTGGAGTCTGGGTTGCCTTTTCCCTACTCTGTTCCTTTCTGTAACACTCACTGGAGGCTACCTGGTAAAGATGGTGGCATTACAAGAGATTTTTTTGTGTTGTTTTTTTTTTTTTAATCCCTGAGTCACTTACAGAAGAGCTAACTAGCCCTGGCTGGTGTGGCCCAATTGGTTGAGCATCATCCCATGCACTGAAAGGCTGCCAATTCAATTCTCAGTCAGGGTACATACCCAAATTGCAGGCTCAATCCCCAGTAAGGGGCGTGCAGGAGGCAGTCAACTGATGTTTCTCTCCCTCTCCCTTCCTCTCTCTCTAAAATCAATAAAAACATGTTTTTTAAAAATTAAAAAAAAATAGTACAGAGTTCCTGTGTACCCTACCTCCCACTGATAGTATCTTACATAACCACAGTACAACGATCAAAACAAGGAAACTGGCATTGGTATAATATATTAACTATAGACCCTATTCGGATTTCGCTTGTTCTTTGTACTCACTGTGTGTGTGTGTGCACGTGTGTGTGTGTTCTATGAATTTTATCATATGTACAGGTTTGTGTAACCTCCACCACAATCAGGACACTGTTTCAAATCCCCATTTTACAGATTAGGAAACTGAGGCATACATTTTTACAACCAAATCGTCAAAATTTTTAAAACTAACAGATGGCAGAGCCAGGAGTCAAATCCAGTAAGATCAGCTCTGAAGCCGTGCCTCTTAACCAAAGGTGGCTATCAGTATTTAAAGGGCCTCTCTGTGATACTCAAATGCATCCATATGTACCACTCAAGAAGTCTGTTCTCCAGTACTTTGATATTTTACACTATATATGGCATAATATAAAGTAGATACAGTACATCTCAGCATTCTACCTAAATTGGGCCAAATTCAGAATTTCATTCTGGGACTTACAGTTAGCTCACTTGGTATTTTCTAGCTAAAAAATAAGTTTTTAAAATGACATGAGACATATTATCCCTGACAAAGAAAGAAAAATAACTTTTAGTTTTGTGAAAAATCTGTACTGAAATTTTTCAAGTTGATTGTTTATAATTAGGTTTATTTTTTATTCTCAATAATAAATTCAAATCGATATTGTATAAGTATGCCATCATAGGTCACCTTATGTCACTACATTTTTACCTCTCATTAAGCAGATATTTTAGGTAGTAGAACATCTAAATAATTTTACTATGGGGCCCTAGCTGGTTTGGCTCAGTGGACAGAGTGTTGGCCTGCGGCCTGAAGGGTCCTGGGTTCGATTCCAGTCAAGAGCATGTACCTCGGTACCAGGCTCCACTCCAGCACGGGCCCTGGTCAGGGCCCGTGCAGGAAGCAACCAATTGCTTTAACAAGTAAGTGACAGAGTTGTGAGGACTGGGTGACCCTGAAGAAATGACTTGAAACAAAGTCCATAACACAAACATCATAATCAGAAAAAGAAGAATTTGTGTTAAAACCATTTTTAAAGGTCACTCTCAAACAGCTAACTCCTTCAAATCCCAAACAATGTCCCCTGGATAATTTGTATATATAAAAAAAAAATTCTAAGACACATGCATGCAAATTACTGTTTTTTTCCAATTCTTAGGGACTCGAGCAGAGATTTTAAAATTATAGGCTCCAAGCCATGTTGAAAGAGACTGGGCTTCCCCTACACAGAGAGAACACACCCTTCTGCAGTAAGGAAAGGGGGCGCCTGTGCCAAGGTGAGGGGGAGCAGGGACTTGAGAGACTGCCCCATCCCAGTACTTTGATACGTTCAGCTTTTCTGTGGTTTTCACCATACTCTCAATAATTGCTCTTAATTTCTATAAGACTGCTCCAGGGTATTGTGTAAATCCTAGCTTGGAAACTTCCCTCCCCCAGAGTTGTCCATATGTCAACCAATGGTCATTAAAGCAAGTTTGGTGCCAACAGGAATCCCCAATTTGGGGTGTGGTGAAGAAGAAAATCGAAAATTCTATTCAGTGTAAAGAGCTCAATTGTGACACAGCAGAGCTGAGAACAGCACAGCCGTGAGCTCAATAGCGTTAACTCAATTATGAAATAGCACAGCTGTGAGGCCTGGCCTCCCTGAGGTCCCTCTCTGGCTTGAAAGCTCTACCCTGCTCTTCAGAGACAACTGTGTTTCAGCTTCAGCTCCAACCTGGGAAAACACCAGCCCTCAGTGACAAGAGAAAGTTAAGGACATGCACTGAGGGGGGACTGGGGGGAGCTGACTTATATAGAGAGAAGTCTCTACCCTGATCCCTGATTGATCCACCCTCATGCAAATGAGGGCTCCAAATCTTCACAGTTTGATTGGGCCAAAAAGCACCATCCTGGTTGGTCAAAATAGAGCTGCTCTGATTGGTCAGTAAAGATGCTAATGTGGATATAGCTGTGCAGTTTCTATTGGCCAGGGAAAGTCTCAGTCCTATTGGCTGAAATACAATTCCAAGAACTCCTTTATAAGGGATGGCTCAGGCAGGAATACAATGCAGGCAAGCAGTTCAATGCAGGAGGCAGCTAATGTAGTGCAGGCTTCTCCCACTGTTAGAAACGGCTGCTAGGCTCTGTTTTTTAATTTGAGTCCAGTTAGCTACCAGGAGTCCTTCTTGGTAGTTATCTTCTTTCTCCGGATCAACACATATCAAATATTAAGTACGAAAATCAAAGGGAAATGAGCACAAATCCAAACGAGTGGTTCCTTATGGGGGAGAATAAGTGAGTAGATGCCATGGGGAGGGGTACTAGGGGATCCAAGGACCTGGACATGCTCCAATTCTTCAGCGGGGCGATGGATACTTGGGTGTGTGTTCTGTTCTTATTCTTTAAATTGTACCTCTAAGTTTTATACTTTCTGAATGTGTATTTCACAGCAGCAACACCAGAATTTCTATATAGAAGGGCCTTAGGAGTTGGAGGTGTGCCTTATCTCTAAGCCAGTGGTTCTCAACCTTGGCTGCACATTAGAATCACCTGGGAATCTTTTTAAAATCCTGATTTCTGGGCCTCATCCTCCCGAAATTCTGTTTCTTTGTTATGGGGTGAGGCCACAGCATTAGTAACAAAGAAACAGAATTTCCGGAGGATGAGGCCCAGAAATC
>NW_006383008.1:7215838-7217261 GCF_000327345.1 Myotis davidii
CTTTCAGCTCAAGGGACAACACTCAATCAACTGAGCCACACTGACCAGGGCAACAAATTAGCATTTCTTATCACCCTTGATCTATACCTTCCAACAATATGCAAGTAGTTGTTCTTTTGTCTCTTTTATTCTTCTTCATCCTCTTCTACTCTCTCCTCCCCACTTATGACACAGAGGATAGAAAACTCTTTCGATTTTAATTTATACCTTAACTTTAAAAAAATGTATTTGTTGTCCATATGCTAAGCACCTGCCAGGAATGATACAAGCTAAACATGAATAGTTGCACCTAATAAGGGTAAGAACAATAGGCTGCTATTGCTATTTTAAGGCTGGAAGAGCCTCCCTCAGGGGCCATCAGTGGACCCAGGTGTGTGTCTTCATTGCCCAGGTTATTTCCATTGACCTAAACACGAGTGAGTATCACCAACCAACTGGTTCACAAGAGGGATGCCTAACGTTTCGGAGCAGTACGCCAGGCATTTTACTCGCATCATTTCATTTCCACGATACTACCGGGTTATGCATTACACACCAATTTACCGTCCTAAAACCCGAACTTCACATAAGTGGGCTTTCCAAAAGCACACACCGAACAAGTGGTGGCATCAGGACGCAGTCTCAAAGCGGGTGTCTTCACCACTCCCTGAACCATCTTCCCGAGGCTCAGGGAAACCGTTCTTGACCAGCTTTACGAAACTGGAGCCCCTCGCTGGTGACAAACAGCGCTCCGCTTCCTCCCCTCCCGCCCCCCAAACTACCGGAGGCACCGCACCGAAATTCCCAAGGCAAGCGCGCGCGGGCCACATCTGAAGGCTGAGCCCCGGCCAGCGCGGTCTTCCCGGGGCAGGACAGCCCCCGCCCCCGCGCCCCGCGCCTGCTCCTCTCCGGCGAGGGGAAGGGGGGCGGACTGCGGCGCGCCCGGGCCCAGCCTGGTCACTCTGAAGCCGGCCCGAAGGCCCGAGGACAGCGCGGAGCGCCAGGCGACAAGAGGGGATCCTCCTCTGCGCCTGCACTCCGCGTCCGGGAGCCATACCTGGTGACCCCGCAACTCCACCATCACCACTGACTTCAAACTCTTTGAACTCACTCAAGAAAGAGGGGCGCGAGCAAAGGCGAGAAAGTTCTCTGCTGCCCGCTCCCCAACCCCCCAGTCTATATTCTAGGGAGGTAACCAAAGCAAAGCGATAAGGGAGGGGCCCCAGGAAGACCCCCTCCGGCCCTGGCTTTCCCAGAGGCCGCAGGAAAGAAGGCAACGCGTTCCGTTTGAGTCTCTTCCCCAAGCAGACAGCGGTCTGGGCTCCCCCCCCGCATCCCCGACGTCGGACCCCGCAGATCACAGGCTCCCGGGAGTGGGGGCGCCGGCGCGCAGAACGCACGGTACCTTTTTCTCCTGCGCTGGACGTCCGCGCTGCAGGAACTG
>NW_006383008.1:7219137-7220630 GCF_000327345.1 Myotis davidii
CTGATTCTTTCTGATTTCTGGGCCTCATCCTCCAGAAATTCTGTTTCTTTGTTATGGGGTGAGGCCACAGCATTAGTAACAAAGAAACAGAATTTCCGGAGGATGAGGCCCAGAAATCAGGATTTTAAAAAGATTCCCAGGTGATTCTAATGTGCAGCCAAGGTTGAGAACCACTGCTCTAAGCAGAGTTGGATCACAACCCATCTGCTTTTACTTCAGCATATGCTTATCTGGATGGGCTATGGAGGAGTTGATGAGTTTAAGTGGAAAGCTGTGGTTACCTTTGGTGTTACTAACCACAAACAAAGAGTTAACAAATTAGCATTTCTTTTTTTTCATATATATTTTTATTGATTTTTAGAGAGAGAGGAAGGGAGAGAGAGGAACATCCACCAGTTGCCTTCCATGTGCACCCTTACCAGGCATCAAGCCCGCAACCTAGGCATGTGCCCTGGCCAGGAATTGAACCAGCGACCTTTCAGCTCAAGGGACAACACTCAATCAACTGAGCCACACTGACCAGGGCAACAAATTAGCATTTCTTATCACCCTTGATCTATACCTTCCAACAATATGCAAGTAGTTGTTCTTTTGTCTCTTTTATTCTTCTTCATCCTCTTCTACTCTCTCCTCCCCACTTATGACACAGAGGATAGAAAACTCTTTCGATTTTAATTTATACCTTAACTTTAAAAAAATGTATTTGTTGTCCATATGCTAAGCACCTGCCAGGAATGATACAAGCTAAACATGAATAGTTGCACCTAATAAGGGTAAGAACAATAGGCTGCTATTGCTATTTTAAGGCTGGAAGAGCCTCCCTCAGGGGCCATCAGTGGACCCAGGTGTGTGTCTTCATTGCCCAGGTTATTTCCATTGACCTAAACACGAGTGAGTATCACCAACCAACTGGTTCACAAGAGGGATGCCTAACGTTTCAGAGCAGTACGCCAGGCATTTTACTCGCATCATTTCATTTCCACGATACTACCGGGTTATGCATTACACACCAATTTACCGTCCTAAAACCCGAACTTCACATAAGTGGGCTTTCCAAAAGCACACACCGAACAAGTGGTGGCATCAGGACGCAGTCTCAAAGCGGGTGTCTTCACCACTCCCTGAACCATCTTCCCGAGGCTCAGGGAAACCGTTCTTGACCAGCTTTACGAAACTGGAGCCCCTCCTAGGGGAGGTAACCAAGCAAAGCGATAAGGGAGGGGCCCCAGGAAGACCCCCTCCGGCCCTGGCTTTCCCAGAGGCCGCAGGAAAGAAGGCAACGCGTTCCGTTTGAGTCTCTTCCCCAAGCAGACAGCGGTCTGGGCTCCCCCCCCGCATCCCCGACGTCGGACCCCGCAGATCACAGGCTCCCGGGAGTGGGGGCGCCGGCGCGCAGAACGCACGGTACCTTTTTCTCCTGCGCTGGACGTCCGCGCTGCAGGAACTGATGCCAGGCACAGGGTTGGGGTGAAGGGAGATGCTGGGGACGGGCT
>NW_006383008.1:7220869-7233736 GCF_000327345.1 Myotis davidii
GCCGGGGAGGTGGGGCCGTGGTCGGCAGCCCGCTCACAGATGGGGCCGCTACCCCTTCGACCAGGACCGAGAGGTCTCCTTCGCAGAGTGGGAGGAAAGGGGGCTGCGCGGGGTGAGGTTTTCCGGGCAGCGGTTGCCCCGAGGTCTGTGGGAGGGAGAAGGGAATTGGGAGGAGAAACCATCCCTCAGCCCGCGGCCAGTGGGTGTTCAGTATCCTCGTAGTTCACGGAGCTGTGGTCGCTCAATGGAAGCGAACGTCAATGCCGACTGACCCAGCGAGCTGGGGAGGGGAAAGCCAGCCTTTATTCCAAACAGCTGGACCGAGCCAGCCTATGAAGCAGGCAAAACCGGCGAGCCTTCCTGACTCCTATATTCAAAGCACACTTGGCATGCCATTAACTCCTGTTTGTGTTTGTCAGTTACTTCTTCAGGATCTAGACGAGTTCCCGAACATAGTGAGCACTCGATAAATTATCGTTGAGCAAATGTATGAATAAACGGGACCTCAACCTTTTCAAGAAGCAGGGCAGGTATCTGCTCTCCAAACATAGAACTCTTCCGGACAAGCTTATTTTGAACCTTTTTCCTTATCCTCTCTGAAATAGGCCTGGTTGGGGGCGGGGGCGGGGCGGGGGGCAGGCTCTCCTTTTTCTTAAGATATTTACCTCCCTCTCTCCTTCAGGGAACATTAGGCAGGGAAAATCCAATGAAAAGCCTCTACCCAAACCAGGGAAGGGTAAGTGCTTCGGAACTCCCCCACCCCTAATCAGTTGCCTTCTTCAGATTTGTTCCCACCTCTGTCACACACACACACACACACACACACACACACACACACACAATCTAGAGCTATTAGAACACATTTCCTTCCCCTGAATTTCTCTGTGGACAGGTCACTAGGGAGTCTAGGTGGAAACCCCCAAAATCAAGGTATGTATGCATGACCTTTCAACCAGATCATTTATTGCTATACTTTTCCAAATTCAAGAGTTTTCCTAGTTAGTTTCTTCAATAAACTTTCAAAGATCCAAAGTGCCCCATTCCTGTGGGAGGCTTTTATAGCCTCATCATAAAGTCACAGTGAGGTGGAGTTTTAAGTTACATTTATGAGCAGTCAGAGTAATCACACATTAATTCTGCTGAAAGGAACAGAATGCCCAAGCCAGCCTGTAAGATATGTGAACGCTCTTGGGAGCTAACTGGTCTGCATTTGTTCCCAGACCTTGATGAATGGGAATTCCTGGCAGGGGGACCTCACGAGTGCCAAAGCAAGCAGCGCATAAGGGCTGCTTGGAGATCTTGCTTGCTTATCTCCAAGTGGCCACTCAGTTCCTGGGCAACTAATGAAAGGACAATCCTAAACCTCCCTCTATATGAGAAAGGCTCCCAGCCTGCAGTTCCATTCTCACCGCTCTGCTCAGCTCAATCACAGTCAGCCTCATAAGTCTACCCCACCAGCCCCTCCTTCTGCCTCTTGAGAAAGAAGTCTGCTCTGCCAATAACTTTAACTGCTTTCTGAGAAATAATCTCGAATTGCCAGCAACATTTCTTTAATGAGTTGACTGTCCTAGCTGTCTTTTATGTTGATAGCTTCAGTTCATCCTTCAGCCCGCTAGTCTGGCTTCTAGCCATGCTACTCCCTGAAACTGCCCTTGCTAAGGCTTCCACTCAAGAAATCTTCCACGTGCCCTTCCATGATCATATTCTCCTTCTCCTCCAGAGGAAACCACCTGAATTTGTGGTAATGATTTTCTTACCTTGAATATACTTAGTGTCCCTAAACATGACGTTGTTCAGTTTTGCCTGGTTTTGAACTTTTTGTAAAGGGAATCATTCTATGTGGCTCCTATGCAACTTACTTTTTTCAATCAGCATTCTCTTTCTACGATTCAGCTATTCAACTTCTCTGATACACAATATTTCATTGTAAGAAGATATCACAATTTGTCTAGTCTAATTTTGGACATTGGGTTGGCTCCAGTTTTTGCTATTGTAGCTATGAGCATTATTAAATATTTATCCTGATGCATGTGTGCAAGAGTTCTTAGAATATATATGTAGAAGTGATTGGGTGTTAAGATATGTATGTGTTTAAATATACCTGGAGAGGCTTAATTGTTTTCTAAACTAGTTATATAAATTTTTATTCCCATCAGCAGTACAGGACAGTCTCCTTGCTCCACTTCTCTGCCAGTGCTTGTTTTGTGTGTGTAGGGGGGAGGGTAGAGGAGGTGTAAAATAATTTCTCAGTATGGCTGTGATTTGTATTTCCCTAATCAGTTCGATCAAAAATCTTTAGTGTTTAATAACTATTCTTGTTTTCTCTTTTATCCTGTTTCATATGTTTTGAGAAATCCTTCCTGACCCTGAGGATATAAAAATATTCTTTAATATTCTTTTCTAAAAGTTTTGATTTCACATTTAAGTCTATACTTCATCTGAAATTCACTTCTCTTCTCATTTGCAATACCAGAGATGCGTTATAATGGGTTTGCATGTATATATGAGTCCGTTTAGATTTTCTATTTTGTCCCATTTGCCTATCCTTAAGCTAGTACCATACTGTCTGAAAATATGTGGTTTTATATTAAATCCTCTGATCATAGAAGTTCTACCCTTACTTCATTGTTGTTGTTTCACCTTCATAAGGGTCTCAAGTATTCTTAGCCTCCCACTCATCCATAGACATTTTAGAGTTAGCTTATCAGGTCCCATGAGAATTTTGGGATTTGGGTTTGGAATTGATTGCAGTGGATCTATGTGGTGAACTGCATTATTCATTTACAACTTTTTATTCCCTTCCCACCTCTGCCATGCTTTCCTATAGTGGCGTAGCCTCCTCTGCCCCACTGGTTTGAAGCTTGTGTGACTTGAGTTTACCATTTTGGAGCAGAAGCTTTAAATACGTTGTGACTTTATGCTTCTTCCACCTGCCTTGAGCTTTTGCCTTCTGCCATGAGAATATCATGCCCAAACAGAGGCTGCCGCTTTAGCTGGAATCCCAGAATGATCCCAGAATGAGAAGACACATGAAATTAGTCAGAGCCCAGTATCCATGGTACATGTACGAGACACACAGTGGGTACATTTGGAGGTTTCTTTTCAGTTATTCCCTTTTGTTAAGAACAGCCTCTTACTCATGAGAGTAGACCTCTGCAGCCACCAACTGCACCCCCAGCCATAGAGGATTGGACCATTAATTCAGTGTACTTATTGGGACTTGACCACCATCAAGCTACCATATTGCACATAGACTACAGTGTAAGTGATGTGCCCTAGAATTGTGCTTCATGGAGAATGTGACCACTGTGCTAGGCGAGCAAAAGCAGATGGTCCTAGAGCAGCTGTGGGCAAACTACGGCCCGTGGGCCAGATCCGGCCCATTTGAAATGAATAAAACAAAAAAAAAAAAAAGACCGTACCCTTTTATGTAATGATGTTTACTTTGAATTTATATTAGTTTACACAAACACTCCATCCATGCTTTTGTTCCGGCCCTCCGGTCCAGTGTAAGAACCTATTGTGGCCCTCGAGTCAAAAAGTTTGCCCACCCCTGTCCTAGAGTCTAGTGGTGAATACAATCATCAATCAAATATTAAATTACAGCTGAGTAACTGCTCTGAAGGAGTAACAGTACATGGTGCTATATAAAGCATGATTAGGGAAGAAATTAGGCCAGGAATGGACCACTGGTCCAAACTCAACCAATCTGATTTTCTAGCCTGTGAATTGAAGATAATGACAGCTAATACTTATAGAGTGCTTACTGTTTTTAATTCTTTTTCATAGTTTAATGGATTTAATTCTTCCCATAACACTTTGAGGTATATAACATTATCACCAGTTTAGACATGAGGAAATTGAGGCATAGAGAGGTTAGGTAACTTGGTCCAGATCACACAGCTAGTTATTGGTGGTGCTAGGTTTTGAACCCAGGAAGCCTAGTTCATGAGCCTGGACCCTCTATCACTGGGACAAGGAGGGTGGAGCACTCATCTCCTGTCATTCAGTGTAAAAAGCACAAAAAGTTTTCATGAAGAGAGAAGAATGAGATAACTATTGAGAGAAGCAAAAACAAGTTCCCCTTCATATGAAACCTCCATTATTTCCTGTATTATCCTGAGACACCTTTACCAGGTTCCTCTGTATATGGCATTGCCGGGACTGACCAGCAGACCCTGAGCGATGATGGATGAATGGATTACTCTGACACACGTTTCTGTGAAAGAGAGGCTAAGGGACTGCTTGGCTACAGCAACCAAGTAGCCCCATTCACCTGCCTCCTTAGGCTTTTATTGTAACAACAGCTTGAACTAAAATTAACTGTTAGATACTATCAGCAGGGTAAGTCTCCTTGAGAAAGCACATGCATCTACAAGGTTGTGTCTAAAGACTACACAGAGATTTCAGTAAATCACCTGGATGCTCGGACTTGTTTGGAAAAGTCAAGGCAGGGGCTGCTGCCTGTGGCAAGTTTCCCCCAGAGGCCCCCTACCTTTCGGAGAATCCTCCTTATAGACTTTCCAACCAAGTCCTGTGCTTCCCCACATGGCATAACTTCTGAACTTTACCACCAGTTATATAATAAGGTTCCATCCATCCATCCATCCATCCATCCATCCATCCCTCCATGCCCCCCGCCCCCACCCCTTCACCCCTCCACTCATAAAAGGAATATATTGTTTCCATGGGTTAAGGTGAAGTCCACTTACACGTGTGGTGAGGTCTGATCAGGATTTTGAATTCTGGATTAGGTTATTGCCAGGGCTGACCAGCAGACCCTGAGCGACAGATGAATGATTACTCTGACACATATTTCTGTGAAAGAGAGGGCTAAGGGAGTGCCTGGCTAGAGAAACCAAGTAGCCCCATTCATCTGCCTCCTTAGGCTTTTATTGTAACAACAGCTTGAACTAAAATTAACTGTTAGATACTATCAGCAGGGTAAGTCTCCTTGAGAAAGCACATGCATCTACAAGGTTGTGTCTAAAGACTACACAGAGATTTCAGTAAATCACCTGGATGCTCGGACTTGTTTGGAAAAGTCAAGGCAGGGGCTGCTGCCTGCGGCAAGTTTCCCCCAGAGGCCCCCTACCTTTCAGAGAATCCTCCTTATAGACTTTCCAAACAAGTCCTGTGCTTCCCCACATGGCATAACTTCTGAACTTTACCACCAGTTATATAATAAGGTTCCATCCATCCATCCATCCATCCATCCATCCATCCCTCCATGCCCCCAGAGGGCACCCCTTCACCCCTCCACTCATAAAAGGTATATATTGTGTCAATTAGGATATTTCTATTGCAAAATTCAGAAGACCCTACTTTCAGGGGCTTAAGCAGAGCTTCCCAGTTGATTTGCCACCATCACTTGTGTGCCATAAATGGGTTACAGATATGGCCACGTTATTGATCCCCGCAGCTTGAGAGCAGCTGGCAGAGTCTAAGGTGGCCAAAGTCTCTGGGCCAGTCACCTCTTGCCAGCAAGCAGCTTGTCCGTTTAAGTCAGTGTGGTGCACAAATCATTTCCTGTGCGCACCTTGACTGGACAAGATGGGGAAGCACTGGCTTAAGGAATGGACTTCTAATTTTCTCATGAAGTAAAAAGTTTGGGAGTAGGCATTTCCAGGTTTGAGTACAGCAGTTCAGCAAGGTTATCCAGGATCTTTCTCTCTGTACTCTGCCATTCGCATGACAGGCTTGGTCTTAGGCCTGTTACCTCATGGCTGCAACAGGACTTTTTTACCTCAGGTAGCAGGTGCTTACACAACTGTGTTCGAAGTGGAAAAAGGCTGGTGTCAGGGGGCTCTTCTGATTCATTGTCCTCTTTTATCAGGAAGCAAATTCTTTCCTAGAAGTTCTCCATCAGGATCCCTCCTTATTTCTTACTGACCAGACATAAAGGAGTCTCAGAGTTTGAGTATCTGACTTTTCCCATCTCTACTTTGAGAAGCCGGCCAGGGAGACGGGTTTGGATTGGCTGGTAAGTAGCTGACTGACAGTGCCCGCCGCTTTTGTGGTAACATTTAGTGAGCAATACGTATAAATGACGGTTCTGGATTTTATTCTCTTGGATTTTTAAAAAGTATATTTTTATTGACTTTAGAGAGGAAAGGAGAGGGAGAGAGAAACATTAATGATGAGAGAGAATCATTGATGGGCTGCTTCCTGCACGTGCCCCCACTGGGAATCCAGCCTGCATGTGCCCTTGACTGGAATTGAACCCGGGACCCTAGTCCCCAGTTTGATGTTCTATCCACTAAGCCAAACAGGCTAGGGCCTATTGGATTTTTAATAAGGTAATTTGTTTTGGAGAATCTGCTTTCTTGTGTCTTTAAATGTATAAGTTGGTATAACTCTCCCAGCCAAAGTAGGTGCGGTAGCCCCTTTCACGTCCTGCGTTATTCAGGGTACCTGTTCAGGGTTCTGGTTCTGGAGAAGGCCGCACACAAAATGAAGAGAGACTAGAACAGAATTAATTTGGGCCAAAACCGGTTTGGCTCACTGGATAGAGCGTCGGCCTACGGATTGAAAGGTCCCAGGTTCGATTCCGGTCAAGGGCATGGACCTGGGTTGCGGTCACATCCCCAGTAGGAGATGTGCAGGAGGCGGCTGATCGATGTTTCTAACTCTCCATCTCTCTCCCTTCCTCTCTGTAAAAAATCAATAAAATAATTTTTTTAAAAAAAGAATGAATTTGGGAAATGGGGGCCAGGCGGATAAGTCCAACTCAAGGGGAAGGACTTCCACTGGTGCTCAGGCCTCACCAACCTTTTATTGGTTTGGGATACACCCATAGCCCTTAGGCAGGCAATTTCCAGTAACAGGCAGACTAGCCCATCAGCAAGGATTTACATAATAATAAATGGGGAAGCTGCTTCAGCTACCATTGTCTGGACTAACAGTGGGTGCACAGCTCTGACCTTTGCTAGGGCTTCAAGGGTCACCAGCCTTCCGGGTTCCTTGTCCACACCTCTGCTAGTGAAGACAGTAGGTGGTTTCCCACAGCAGGGGTTTCCAAGTCCAAGATGACTATAGACATGTGGAACTTTTGATGCCTCTGTTCATCTGACTTTATTATCAAGAGTTTTCTGCTTTCATTTATATCACCATTTATCAGAAGCTGTCCTTAAAAGTCGGTATAAATAAAAAGTTAATTTGCTATTGAAGTGCATATTGCTACATGTGTAGCAAAAAGTTTGGGACTTTTTTTGGATAATTGCAAATGTCATCTTTTAAAATAATGTCATCTTTAGTTTATTCGTGGCTTGTAATTGGAAAAATTCATTATATGGCAATATGCAGCAACTAGAATGTTAGAAATCAAGGACCTTGATTCACCTCCCACCCACAGTCCTGTTCCTTACCTGGGTCTTGCTATTTCAATAAATGGCATTACCATACATCTAGTTGCTCAAACCAAATGCCTGGAAGAAGTCCTTCCCCTAACCATCCATGATAAATAAGCTATCTATTCCACTGCCAAAATGTATATCCAATCTATCCACTTCTCTCAATTTCCACTCTCTTCACTCATTTCTCTTTTGGACTATGACAATGACCTCCTAACTTTTTTTCTGCTTCTACCTTAAATATACAATCCACTTTCCTCACATCAGCCAGAGTATGTGCATCAGTTATCTATTGCCATGTAAAAGAAAACCAAACACAACAAAACACCCCAATTCTTAATGGCTTAAAAAAAACAGACATTTTATTACTCGCGATCCCGTGGGTTGGCTGAGCAGGGATCAGCTGGAACAGCAAGTCTGTTCCATGTGGTGTGGGCTGCACTTGCCTCAGGTGGCTGCAATTTGAGCTGGAGAATCCAAGACGGTGTCACAAGTCTGACCCCTCAGCTGGGATGACTCAGATGCTGGGATCTTTTTACTCTAGTGCTCAGCATCCTTCAGGGCTCCTCTATCCCTGGGGCCCTTCCAGCCGGCTAGCCCAGACTTCTCTCCTTGGTGGCTCACGGCTCCAAGAAAGTAAAAAAGAAAGTAGCAAGGCCTTTTGTGGCCCAATTCAGAAGCTGTACAATGTCACTGCCACTTCTGCCACTCTCTATAGGTTAAAGAAGGCGCAGCCTGCCCACATTCAAGGGGAGGGAAAATAGGGTGGAGAAGTGGCAAAGTCACATTTGCAAAAGGGCATGTGGGATGGCATGGATGGTCATGGCCGTCTTTGGAAACCATCCACCAGAATGAGCTTTTAGAAACGTAGACCATGCATTTCACCTCCCTTCTTAAAACCCATCAAGCCTTCCAGTAGCACTTAGAATAAAATCCAAAGTGCTTATCCTGACTGAACAGACTCCCTGTCTCCTGTGCCCCCTCTCATCACATGGGCCTTTTTGTTCCTCCCACAGCAAGCCCTTCCCCTTCTCCTTGGCCTTTCCAACGGCTGAGACACTCTCTGTCCTGACTTCCACTGTGTGCTCACCTTCTTATGGTCAACTCAAGTGCCACCTTTTGAAAGAGGCCTTCTCTGGCCACCCCATCTGCATCAGGCTCCTCTCACCCCCAGTTAGGCTTTCACCTCCCTCTGTTTATTTCCCTTAAAGCACAGCTCTGAAAATCTAATTGTCTTCATGGTAAAAAAAAAAAAAAAATGTTTGTTGACTGTTAAATAAATGAAGTTATCATATCTAATATCTGACTGAGTTCCAAAGTAGTTTCACCATCCACTCTATATGTTACCTTGTGCAAATTATTTAACTTGTTTTCTTCTGTAAAGTAAGGGCTATAATATCACTTACTTAATGGGATATTTTGAAATTTGTATTATTTTGGAATGGGACTTTATTCATGGAAAATCTCAGTAAACATTAGTTGGTTAAATTATAATGGGCACCCTGGCCAGTGTTGCTAAGTGGTTAGAGCATTAGCCTGCACCCTGAAGAGTCATGGGTTCAATTCCCAGTCAACCTGGGTTTCTGGTTTGATCCCTGGCCCCAGGGTGCATTCGGGAGGCAATCAATGGAGGTGTTTCTTTCAAATCGATGATTCTCTCCCCCTCACTTCCACTCTCCCTGAAAACCAATGGAAAAATATCCACATGTGAGAATAAACATTAACAACAACAAAAATTATAATGTGCTATAGACAAAGCTCATCTTTCATGATATCACAAAATATTTCTAAAAATTAAACATTTTTTTAGAAGGAGGAGTTGGTAAAAATAAAGTAAACATTTAATAGTCATATTGTAATTCCTTCAAGTCTTCAGGCAGTACTGAAGGGATGAAGGCTTAAGAGTCATCATCTCTTGCATGGCTGCTCATTGGTTGTACTCTAGTAGCTCACAATTCATATTTATCTCACTGTAGCATTTCCCAGGGTTTAGAATAAGTGGAAAATTTGGCTTATGTATCTTCCAAAAGTTTCTCTTAAAAACATACCAGATCTGGCCTTGGCCAGTGTGGCTCAGTTGCTTGGGCATTGCCCCATGCACCTAAAGGTTGCTGGCTCGATTCCCAGTCAAGGCACATGCCTGGGATGTGGGTTTGATCCCTAGTTGGGATGTGTGCCAGAAGCAGCTGACCAATGCTTCTCTCTTTCTCTCTCTCTCTCTCTCTCTCTCTCTCTCTCTCTCTCTCTCTCTTTACCTCTCTCTCCTTCCCTCCCTCCCTCTCTCTCATTCTCAAATCAATTAACATTTATGTATGCTAGCTCTGTGTAGAAAGCTGGCCATGTACTATCTTTTGTTCATTTCATAAGTATTTATTAAACACCTATTATGTATGTGTATATCACCCTGCCATGGTTACATACAACAGCAAAGACCATGAATAGCCCATAGATAAATCCTCACATTCATTTTTTTTAAAATGATTTTTAGGGAGAAAGGAAGGGAGAGAGACAGAGAGAGAGACAAGAGAGAGGGAGACATCAATCAGCTACCTCCTGCAGGCTCCCTACTGGGGGCTGAGCCCACAATCTGGGCATGTGCCCTGACTGGGAATGGAACCGGCAATCTTTCAGTGCATGGGACAATGCCCAACCAATGAGCCACACTGGCCAGGCAATCCTCACATTCTTGAGCCCACTCTCCCGGAGAGACATCACAGACATGGCCAGAGCTCAGGCCAGAGAGCAGTCAATGCCATAGCCAATTTACTGAGCAGATTCTACACTGTTTCCAAAAGATTTTCCATTTGTAGTGGTTTTCTATTTTTATTTAAATTCTGAAAGAACCCACATACATGACCTTTTAAATTTAAGAACTTCTATTTTTAAGATGTTCTAAAACATATTCCTAATTTGAAAGCTGACAGTATTGAAATAACAGCAAAAGAAAAGCAATAGATCCTTCCTGTTCTGTTTGTTCCAACTTTATCAATACCGTACATTTCTGAAACGACAGTGTAATTAGAAACTCTGAAACCTGTCTGTGACTCTTTTATCTACCTTGAGGTAGAACATTAGTGCGGATTTGGATTTTATTACTTTTTGTGAGTTTGTTCCCTTATTTTCTCAATAATGGTCCAATTCTCAGATATCTTAGGGTGTGCTCCAATCTGTTGCTGGTGTTTCCCTCTAAGTTCCCCCTTCTTGGCAAAGGCAGAGGATCATCAGCTATCTCTGTTCTTTCTGGGACTCAAGCACAGTGGGGCTTTTGGCTTAGAAACTGTCCTATCCGGAACCCCTGGGGTCCTGGGGCCCACACACTTGGCAACCAGCCAGGGATGCTTTCATGGTCTGGGCTGACCTTGGACTGGCTTCTAGGGCCCCGTAAGTAGTCCTCTGTAGCTTGAATCAGGCCAGCTCAAAGGCCTTGCGCTAGGCTGGTGGGTTTGTTCTGGGATAGCTGAAAGTCTTGAAACCCACTCTGGGAGAGCCCTTCCTTCTGGGGACTTCCTTTGATTGAATGAATGAAAATGGAGTAGGAAAATGACCCCTGGAGAAACTTCCTCTTATAAGAGCAAGTAGAGCCTGCTTGTGCTGGTTGGTTACATTGTTTGCCTCCCACCCTACCTGCCCAACCCTTGGACCCACTTTCTTTTTTGAAAATATATTTTATTGATTTTAGAGAGAGGAAGGGAGAGGGATAGAGAGATAGAAACATCGAATCGGCTGCCTTCTGCACAACCCCCGTTGAGGACTGAGCCCACAACGGCAAACTGAGTATGTGTGGCAACCAGAGCATGTGCCCTGACCGGGAATCGAACCGTGGCCTTCTGGTTCATGGGCCGATGCTCAACCATTGAGCCACACCAGTCGGGCCCTTGGACCCACTTTCTGCCCTCCCAGCCAATCTCTGTGTCCTGGACTAGGTTCCTAATTCCTGGGACCTCTGTCTTCCAGTTGGGTTTGGCCTCCGGGAGGCACTTCTAGGAGAATGGAGGGTGGGAGGAGAGAGAAGCCAGGGTATTTCTTGCCACTGCTTCTCTTCTACATGAGATGGCTCTGGTACTGGCAGCCTCCTCATCAGCTGCAGCTCCTATTTTGTGTCCCTTCTCCAGGACGCTAGTGCCCTTCCTTACTCGTACTATTTGAAGGCATGATTATCTCTTCCCACTGTTGCAAAGCTCTGGCTGATTCCCTAAACTCCATCCACACCCCTGTCAATGGTCCCTTCACAGAAAGCCTTTTAAGTTAAAATCTTTGCATGTGCCATCTATTTTCCTCCTGGGAAGGCTCTTGATTGATACAGTCATATCAACTTGTACTACTCCACCTGGAAAATCTGAAAACCTTTCCATTAAAAAGCAGCCGCCTCCTAGAAGGTGTTTGTATTCATCTTCAACACTCACAACCAATACAAAATCCAGAGCATGAGTCATAATTTGCTAGCGGAGGGCTCTTCCATGGCAGGCACACTGTTCTGAGCATCAAGGGGTCTTGCTGCCCCCCGCCCATCCCGCCGCTCTCCCTCAGCCCCCCGGCATATAGTAGGTGCTCAACAAATGTTCCCTACAAAGACAGCACCCTTGGGCTCCAAGAGCCTCAGCCTCAGCTCCCTTCTTCCTCTTCTCCTCCCCCACACCACCTGCTGAGCTGCTGGCACCTGTAGGATCTGTATCACCAGGCTAGCCAGCTGGATTTATTTCTTATTGTTCTTGACAGAGGCAGTTCATTCACGTGATTTTTTGCAGTATCCAGAAAGGGTGGGTACACTAAGACCTGTGATGAAAAGCTTGTGGAGGAATGCAGGCTTTGGTTTCACCCCCATATTGTTGCTATTCCTATATGAGAATTGTCCCCCCTCACGCAGACACCTCTCCCCGACTCCACACAAAAGCCTTGAAACATTTGTGAGAAATGAAATTACAGTCTATGCAATGGGACAGGATGAGATGACCATGAGCAGCCCCCGGGTGTGTTATACCTGAGCCTTTTCCAAAACACTGCAGAGGAATTAGTCCAGGCAGCCAGGAGGCAGGCTATTTTTTTTCAGAAACGTTTACATCTGGGTAGGCCTGATTTTTTTAATATTCTTGGTGGGAAGCACTTTGAACCATGAAGACACACTGAAAGGCAATTGCGATGGAGACTGCCTCTGCAGTGCATTTCTCTTGAGTTTTCTCCTCGGGCGCTTCAGCATCCACAGGGTGTCCTAGGAACGCTGCTATGGGTGGGAACCCAGGCACAGCAGTGTTAGGGGGCACTTGGGACGGGAGTCCTCCCCCAGGATTAAAAGCCGGAGATGGCTGCCCAAAGTAGGTGTGTGGGTCGGAGGTGGGTGGAGGGAAGGTTCTCAGGATGTGCAGGCCCCCGGCTCGCTCGCCTGTGCGGGGACCACGTGCAGAAGCGGCGCGTGGGGGCCTCTGGCGCGCAGCCGTGGTAGGTGCCTGCACCCGGACCCGGGAGTACCCTCGTGTGTCCGTGTGCGCTTCTGGGTGGGCGGAGGGCTCGGCTCCGTCTT
>NW_006383008.1:7234493-7237706 GCF_000327345.1 Myotis davidii
CAACGTGACTGGCAGGGTCGTCGGCAGCTGCGGGTGTCAGTCTTGCCCCGTGTCGTCGCGGGAGGCGTCCTGGGGCCGCCCAGGTCTGCGGCTTAGGGGCACCCGCGGAGATGCACCCAGGTGATGTGCGAGTTGCCCAGTGGCAGAGAGTTTCCCGGATCCAGGCAAACACGGTTGTTAGGACACCTTATCTGCGCTCAGTGTCACCACCTGGGCATGACTGCCTGTCCTGGAGAGAGCGCGTGGTGGGGAAATACAGGCCACTCAGAAGCCAACTGTTTACTGTTGATGAAGCGGGATTTAGCAATTGTTCAGCCTGTGTGTGTGTGTGTGTGTGGGGGGGGGGGGGTCCTGTATTTAATTCCTAAGGCCTAAGGAAGCTGAGAGTTTTTTAGGCTTCCAGAAAGGTTCATCTTTTTTTGTTGTTTTTCTCCAAAGCAAGGGAAACGTCCTTTATTGTAAGGTCACTTGAAAAGGTCAATCGAAGAAGGCTGGTAAACATAACATCAAGGTGAAGCCGTGTGCATCCAGAGAAGGAACTAATGTTAAACATTTGCACTTTGAAGAAATTGTGGGGGGATGAAAGTACCTTTGTGACCGTTGATTTTGAAGAACTTTTATTGGAATTCATTGAACTTACTTTAAATTCCCTGTTCAAAGCCTTTGTCGGGAGAACAGTTTCATTATTTTGTTTATGGTAAGTGCTGCGCTCAGTGAATCAAAGGGAAGAAAGTGAACTAAACCTTGAGCCTGGTAGATGAGAGAAGCTTTCCAAGTCATCCTTTTTCATCGTGGTCTGACTCCTGGGAGGATTTGTGCTAATTCCCCACTTGCTTGAACTGGTGTGGGCACCTGTGCACTTCTCTCTTCTGCACTCTCCATAATTGGCCCCACAGTTGAGCACGTGGTTACACTTGTGTAGATGAAGGCGTCCAACCCTTTTGTTGGAGAATCACCAGATTCCCCGGTGATTCTAATGTGCAGCCAAGGTTGAGAACCACTGGCCTAGGGCTGCCTTGGGTAATTAAATTGTCCTGTCACTTCATTATTATTCAAATGGCGTTTGTTGGCTCCTCCTAGTTTCTTGGGAGACTTGAGAGATTCAGAATGTGGTTGCATTGGCAAGGTATTTGAAATGGTAGCCACACAATAGGGTGTATTTGTGATACTCTAAAAAAAGAAAAATGAGAAAGAGACTATGGGAAAGAACAGCCCTGTAATTTGACACTGTCCTGGGGGCCAGAGGACCTGTTTATTCTGCAGCCTTTTAAAGGGGCATTTTAAAAACTGATTTGGGGACTTGAAATTGAAGTGAAAGTAAAGCTTTGCCTCAGGGGTGGGCTTCCCCAGGGCACCTAACCTAAAGGCAGACCCATCCAGAACTCATCCTTTTGATTACTTCACTGATAAAATCCTCCCTTGTGAGTTCTTTGCTCAACCTAGAATATTGCTATAAAATAAACGCACTATTTATGTGGTAAGAGGACCCACAAATGGAAATTTGCTGCCTCAGACCTCACTGAAGCCAGGCCTTTCTCCATGTGGGCCTGGCCTGCTGTGGGGAGGTAGTCTGTTCTCGGAAGACTTCCTCTATTATTTCAGGCTCCTGTTCTTTTCACGTGTTCCCGGTTTTGATTTGGGGCTTTAGACCTGAATCTCTGTCAGAACATTTGCTTTCTAGAGTAGCAGATAGGCTCCTTGGTCAGCAATTCTAGCAAAGACTGTCCCTGACAACAGTCATGCCAGCTGATATGGGTGAGGGAAGAGGTGTTAGGAGTTGTGACTTCCATTCCTGGTGCCACCAAAGGGTCATCTTGATTTCTAATGTGACCTGGACACATGTTGCATTATAACCCTGTGTTATTTTTGGTAAAATTTTCATTTACCTACCCTCAAACTTAAAAAAGCGGTGGAGGGGACAAGGTGGGGGTGGAGAGGGACTCACTCTGAGAAAAGATGGATGTGGTGCAGTTTGAACAATGAGCAATGCCTGTCTCTAATGAATGCGCCTCCCCCTTCACTTTCTTACTAGACTTGGTTTAGTGCTGAGCTCAGTGGAAACCTGGGGCTTTTTCCATGAGTTCAGAAATCTACCCTGGTGGGTGGGATGCTGGACTGACTAGCATCGCTGTGCAAAAGAAAGTGGATTGAAGGTGGATAGTGTGATTTTCATTTCCCATAGTCTTATAAGGAACCTCTAATTTTATTTTTAAACCGAGTGTCTTGTAGGTTTGGAAATGTAGTGCAGCTAAGGTGAGACTTAAATTGCACTTCCCTGGCTTGCACTCCAGACTTGATTCATGAATACCAGGAGTGTTCTCTGGTACTTTCGTTCTCTTAAGGACGTATTTGGGCACCTGTCAACGCCCCTTTCAGGGCATTTAATCAGAGATAGGTGAATCTGTCTCACCTTCAACTTCCATGCTCCAGATAAAACTGCCGTGCAGTAAATAATTAAGCCATTGGAAACAATTGCATCAAAAGTAATGATTGTTCTTTGACACATGGACTTTAAATCTTTAGGAAACTGCTGCACTTTAAAAACTAATAATAAGGAAAGCAATTAAAAGACCATATGTAATAAAAAAGTGAAATTGTTTTTTCCCCAAAATCCCAATATTTAAGGGAAACCTGGCTAAGATAGCTGCTCACCCACAGTCCAGCTGAGTGCAGACTTGTTTCCATGGCAGTCTGTGTATTCTCTTAGGGCCTGAGGAAGTGACAGTTTAGGTGGTTACTGGAGGCACACACACACATCCAAGGTCAGCAGGTGGTATTTCCTTGATGGGTGTAAATGCTGTGACTCCAGCAATTCATGTCTATTAATCAGTAGTGTCAGGTTTTTCCCACTTAAAATGATTTAAAAATTATTAGTGAATTCATCTTGCAGTTTCTTCAGAGTAAGCAGAGATCATTGTTCTCCCGATATGCCAGAGATACCAGGGGACTTTAGTGCAGCCACAACATGGTGTAGAACTGAGCGAGGTTTAGGAGAGGGTCAAGTTTGTGAAAATATAAATCCCTTTCCTTATAGTTCTGCCTTGTCCAAACGGAGTTGGGATTGCTATAGCCCTGTCCATAGCTAATCTCTTGGGTTTTCTTCTGGCCCTGAAAATATGAAGATATGTAAGAGTTGGAATAGATGTAAATACAGAATAGTTTTAAATGATATGACCAAGGCCACCTTTAGGCACAGTGCTTGTTTGAATACAT
>NW_006383008.1:7237738-7243386 GCF_000327345.1 Myotis davidii
GTTGTTCTTACTCCTCACCCAAGGGGATATTTTTTCCATTGATTTTTAGAGAGCGTGGGAGGGAGGAGGAGGAAGAGAGAGAAAGAGAAAAATTCATGTGAAAGAGACACAGTGATTGGTTGCCTCCTGCACACACCCCACTCGTGCCAGGGATCAAACCTAAAACCTAGGTTCGTGCCCTTGACCAGGAATCGAACCTGGGACCCTTCGGTGCTCCTGCAGACGCTCTAACCATGAGCAACACCAGCCAGAGCAGAGAGCATAGTTTTATATCATGTTCTGTAAACAATGATTCAGTGTATCATAGAACCTTGATTCTCTATTTTTATCAGAGATCTCTCCCATTTTAATATTAGAGCAGACATAGGGTAGTCTAATAGAAATAAGAGGCAGAAACATCAAGTTCTGGATAAAGTGTGTGTGGCTCTGAATTTTCAGGCCCTTGGCGACTGTGTCTCTCTGAGTTCACTGTTTGCTTTATTCAGTCTCCCACACCCATAGCTCTTGGTGACACATTTCACTTCCTGCTCATTTTTCTTCTCTATCTCCTTTATTCTTCCTTACCTTTTTTTTTTTTAACCCCCTTTTATTCTCTCTCTTCGGCAAAAGCCTTAAAGCTCTCTTATGAGAGTGGTTTTCCCTGGTACTGCCCTGACGCTCAGACACAGATTTTTCACTCCTGGTCTAAAGCGTACAGGGAACCGGTCGACTTCTCCTCCTGAGGACTTCTGGGGCAGACTCAGCTCGGTGTCTCAGTGTATAAAATAGAGGACTGCACAAAACCAACCTCGATCACTCTCAAAGTGATTGTTTTTAAAAAAAAGTGCACAAGAACAAATTTCCCTTTTTGCAGGAACATTGGTAGAGCAGAATACATTAGAAATGTTATTGGATACATATTTTAAGGAAATATTCGTAGAGAGAATCATGCTTTTTAGTTACTTGCCAGTGTGATGTGGGAGGATTTTATAAAGATTTGGTCTTCACATATAAATAAAAATCACATTTATGCCTTTGAGAATGTCTTATTTGCATTTAATTCTCCATACGATGTAGTTAATCAGATGGACAGTGAGTCTTCATGATGTTGCAGTCTGTTGTTGGTGGTACTATTACTATGCATTTATTTAATTTCCACTTGGGTTGGAATTTCTTACTAAACCCCTGGGTCTTGAATGTATAAGTAGTTCCATTGATCAGAAATACAAAGGCCCATAGATAATGTTGCAAATAGAATCGAGGCGTCTTCCTAAAACCATAAATAAATAGAACCTTTAGGCTTTGTTGACCCCACAGAATACTAATAAGGAAGAAATGCTAACTTGCCCTTATGGCTGAGTGAGCCTTTCACTGTGGCCACATTCCACAAAAAAGACCTTCTCTTTATCTACCTAGGCTTGGGCTGGGGTGGGGGGAAAAAGAAGGGTTTTGTGTGTGTGTGTACTCACATGCTGATAGGGACTGATAGATGAATAAATAATGACTCAGGGGCTAGGGGACCTGTAGAGGGTCACACAGCTGATAAAGGACAGAGCTGGGACTTGAACCCCAGTCTAGCACTAACCCAGTACTTTTTAAACCATTCAACTTGCCATCTCTTTGCTACCATGTTATTCTGGCCCTGAAAATATGAAGACATGTAAGATATTCTTTCATTAAATCTTTGTTTTATTTTCCCATTTTGGGTCTGTTTAAAGGTGTCACCTCTGGGAGAACTTAATTATAATAGCTCTCAGTTGTATGATACATCTATAAATCCACTTCACAGCGTATGAAGTGAATTTCTTTCCATGTCTCCTCCTCAGAGAGACCCCTTGGGCTCTGGGAGGCTGGGCCAACCTTGTCAGAAGTATATAAGGAGGGGCACGTTGCCCTTCAATTCCTGACTTCCAGCTCCTCCTGTGTTGTGATATTCCCAACCCACAGATGAGCCAGGCCTGGCCCCCAGGTGGCCTTGTACTCACTCCAGCACATGACCCATCTTTCTCTCCCTTCTTTTTGTATTTCCAAGGCCTTAAGGTTTCTGACTGGGCTTTGCCAGTTACTGATTAAGTAATTAGCCTGCGGGGTTAAAGACTGAGAATGGCAAGGTTAGGAAGCTCCGCCCATAATACTGTTTCTCAGGGAATGTATTTCCCTGGGATCGCCAGCAGTCTACTTACAAAGCTGTGGGCTGCTTGGGAAAATTTGGTCGTGACAAGACCCAGGGCAAAGTAGGTGAGGTATGTTCAGCGCCCTTGACAGGGTAGATAAACTTTCCTTAGGTAGAAAGCTCATCCTCTTGATACCCAGGTGCTGGCCTCGGCCAAAGCCAGATATAAAGTTTCTTTTTAAAGCTTTCAGTTAACTTATCTTCAAATGCTGCTCAGTCACTTTCATTCAGTCATCCCAACCAGCAAACAACTATTGAGTATTTATTGTGATAAGCCCCGAAGCCTCCGTTTTTCACATCAGTAAAGAACAAACGTTATCCACTTGAAGTTTAGAGATGACACTGCTGCTAAGGAGGTGGTCAGTAATGGTGACTGCTGGGTGACAAGAGCAGGTTGGCTTGAGCTTTTTGTTGGTGGCCAAGGCTGAAACCCAAATGTGTCCTCACACTCAGCCAAGAAGATCAGGGACAAAAAGGACCAACAATGCATGGACAGTCTTGGCAACCTGAATTCCCACTTCAAACCTGTCTGCAACCTCAGTCTTAGGGCCCTTCTGAACTTCCAGATCCTTTTCTCATCTGAGCCACAGGTCAGCAGGCAGCCCGGACTCAACAACTTCAAATAGCCTCTTTCCTTTTACCACCCTGGTGAATGCTCTGTCAGGTTGGGACCTCGGAGCCTTTTTTCTTGGTCCTGCATGTCCCATGGGTCACCTGATACAATGGAGTTGATTTGAACTTCTCATGAATCCATTACTTTTGCCATTTTCCACAGGCCATGCCTGAGTTCTTGGGGTTGGTGAAAGGGCACTTAGGGAAAAACATGACTTTTTGGAAAAATAAATGGGCCCATGGCAGAATAGGTGGGGAGATAGTTTTGGGAAGATGTCTGGGTGTGGAGCAGACTTCTCTTCTTGGCTCAGTCTCAGCCTCTAATCTTCTAACAGGAGATTAGAGTTGCTCCTGGGGAGCTTTATGACAAGGAGTTCTTTGGGAGGCTCTGTTATAGGCAAATAAAGGATCAGGAACTCAAGTGCCTTTAGCTGAAAATAATTTGCATGCCTCAGTGACTTATTCTAAACCCCATCCCTAGCTACACATTGGCTCCCTCTAAGGACTCTGTTTCCAGAGTGAACTTACTTAAGTGTAAATCTGATCATATTAGTCTCCCCTTAAAAGCCTTAGTGATTTCTTTATGGCTTTCAGAGTAGAATTCAAACTTCCCAGCATCTCATTCATGAGCTAGTCTGTTACTTCTCTACATTGTATTTTGTGTGTGTATGAGAGGGACAGACAATTAACAAACAAGAAGACAGACATGAAGTAGAAAGATAATTTTTATAGTGGTATTATTAAGAAGACACAGGGTTATTAGGCCTAGATTCCATCAGAGGAGGTAAAATTGCCGCTGGAAGGCCAGTGTGGCTGTAGCATCGGGAGATAGTGGGGAAGATGAACCAGGCACGGGATGAGGGTAGCCCACCTGGGGCCTTTTGAAGGCGGAAGGCATTTGGATTTTAGTGTATATGCTGTGGGAAACCAGTGGATAGTGCAGAGCCTTTTTTTTTTTTTTTTTTTTTTTGCCTTTGAACTACATTCCCTAAATTCCAGGAGTGCCGAAATCTCCTTCTGGTGGCATTTCCCCTTCATTTCTCTCATGCCTCCTCTTCTTTAAGACTCAGATGTTCTATCTCCGGGCACCCTCTTTCTGAACCCATACACCTAGATAGCAGCGAATTGTCAGTTTTTCTTGTCTATTTTCCCCTCTAATCACTGAAGGATGAATCTTTTCTTTGTGTCTACAGCCCCTGGCTTAGCCCTGTCTAACGCGCTTGGCGGACTTTCAGGGAACCTTTATGAGACAGAACAAACTGCCCTCTTGTAAATTTCACCTCACTCCTGCGCTTTCTCCCAGCCCTGCTGACACTTCTAAAGAGCCCTCTGTGGGGTTCCATCTAATCCCAGATCCTGTCGTTCCTTTCCGATTGCCTTTTTAGGTACTAGCCCTTTTTGTTCGCCCTTTCACAGCAACCAACCTGCATTCTCTTCACACTTTTCACCCTCCTTAGGTTCCTATTGAACTTGAGTAAGTGGGTGATGCTCAGGGCAATGGCGGGGAGAGCCCAGACCTCCCCAGGAGGCCAGGAGGCGGGTTGTGTACCTTCCTGATGTAAACTCCCTGCTTCCCACTCCCAGCGTGGGATCAGACCTGAGAAACCCCAGAGGGTTTCAGAAGCCGAGATACTCAAGGAAATGGTAGGAGAGTAAGATAAGGGGAGATTTTTGTCAGCAGTCCTTTCTGAGGCAGGAAACCTCTCCTGATCAACAGCAGTGGCCTATAAAACGTGTGTGTGTGTTTTTTTAACTGTGGTCCACAATAAAAAATACACTTATATTGTGAAGCAGCACCCACGTATGTATACGAGTAAATAAACCTAGCCATTTTTACTCTTAGTATGCATGATGTACTCTTGATATTTTCTCGTCTCTACCCTTTTTATTGTTGTAGTTTTTGTTGAGTGCCATTTGATTGGTGGCTAAGGCTCTGGGCAAGGACTCCACCAGTGGGTATATAGATCTGAGTTCAAAGGTATTTTCCTTCAGTTCTTTAAAGATCCTGTTCTAGTCCCTTCTCTTCTTGTACCCCGTCTTGTCAACCGTGTTGTTAGAAGTCTGATGCCTTTCTGATTTCTTTGTAGGTAATTGTTTTCCTCTTCTGATAGTTGGCAGGATTTTATTACTATTCTTTTTTTTTAAATATATTTTATTGATTTTTTACAGAGAGGAAAGGAGAGAGATAGAGAGTTAGAAACATCGATGAGAGAGAAACATCGACAGCTGCCTCCTGCACATCGCCCACTGGGGATGCGCCCGCAACCCAGGTACATGCCCCTGACCGGAATCGAACCTGGGACCTTTCAGTCCGCAAGCCGATGCTCTATCCACTGAGCCAAGCCGGTTTCGGCGAGTATTCTTAATGTTTTGAAGGTTTACTATGCTTATTGTGGGTGTGGACTTATTTCTGTTTACATTTCTCTCTGTTCCTTTTGAGTTTTATCCTTTCTTACCGTATTTGCCGGCGTATAAGACGACTGGGCGTATAAGACGACTCCCTAACATTTCCACTCAAAATACAGAGTTTGTTATATACTCGCCGTATAAGACTACCCCCTCTTCCGCACACCTTCCACACACCAAATAAAAGGTAAAACAGTATCAGATTTGATTTTAACATTTTAATTTATATTCAAATGCTTATGACATGCAGGAAAACTGTCACAAGGCTGTATGTAATCAAACATATACATAAAACAGTGCAAGTTTATTACCGGTAAACATACCGGTAATTCACTAAAGAAAACACACTCTATAGACTGGTACCGTAGATGCTTCTCAGGAACACAGGCAAGCAGCCCACAACCTAGAGGGACTGTCAATGATAGAAGTAAGATAACAAATAGAGGTAGAGAGCAAGTGCCGGGCAAGTCCCTAGCAA
>NW_006383008.1:7243707-7262121 GCF_000327345.1 Myotis davidii
CCTGAACGGTATGTGGAATGAAGTGGGCGGGCATCGGGAGGCCACTATGGCACGGGGCAAGCACTATGGGCAGTCTATCTGAAGTGTACCTGGCGTATAAGACGACCCCCCACTTGGAGGCATATTTTTCAGGGCCAAAAAATCGTCTTATACGCCGGCAAATACGGTAGTTTGGGAAAGGCTTATCTATTATTTAGTTAAATGTTGCTTTCCCGTATATTCTGTATTTTCTTCTTTTGGATTTCCCGTGGCACATAGTGGGACTTCTGAGTCTTATTTCTGATGTCACTTTACTTTTCATTTCACACCTTCCAGTGCACTAGCCCTTTGTACTCCCTGTATTCTGAGAGGGTTTGACTTTCTACTTCATGATTACCCTCTTTGTCTGCGTTTATTCTGCTTTCAACCCATTTATTCCCCTTCCCTCCTGAATTACATTTTTATTTCCAAGATCTCTAAGGCCCTTTCCCATATCTGCTCTTATTTGAAAATAGTCCTTGTTTCATGAATGTCATATTTTCTCTTGTCTCTGTGTATTTTATGCTTACCTTGAAAGTTTGCTCTGATTCCATTATGCACTCAGCTTCAGGTGTACATTCTCCCATTTGTTGAGCCTCTACTCTCTGCTACCGCTTTGGCTCTCCTCTTTTGAGAAAGTGTCTGAAAGGAAGATGGGGCTCCCCCCACCCCTTGAGCTCCACACACACTGTAGTGGAAGTTAGATGAGGTTGAAGTATTTGGAATGTGGTTGCTCCCTATTTCAGAGCATCACTAGCACTACCTTCCCTCTCACACCCAAGCTCCTCCTAGGTTCACCGCACCCACCTGGAATGTTCTAGAGCAGTGGTTCTCAACCTGTGGGTCGCGACCCCCTTGGGGGTTGAACGACCCTTTCACATGGGTCGCCTAAGACCATCGGAAAACACATATAGAATTACATACTGTTTTTGTGATTAATCACTGTGCTTTAATTATGTTCAATTTGTAACAATGAAATTGGGGGTCACCACAACATAAGGAACTGTATTAAAGGGTTGCGGCATTAGGAAGGTTGAGAACCACTGTTCTAGAGTATGTGTAGGATGGCGTTTGGTAGATGGGCAGTGGTGCACAGAGTTTATCTCCTTCGCTCTCCTCACTTTGATTCTCCAAATAATGAACCCCTGTTGGTTTTCTTCCTGCCCCTTCCTGATTGGGCTTCCACCAGTTCTAGCTTCTGCAGTGGAACCCTTCCATTCATGTCAAGGGTTGGCTATAGGTTCCCTCTTCAATCTGATCTTTGTGTTTCTTAGGGAATTTTCAACAATTTGTCAGTTTTGAGTTTTCCTTTTGTTCCAAGCTCAGCTGAGCTTGAAAATATCCATGTTTATTTGTTCATCTATTAATTGTTTACACTTTCTCTTGTATTTTTAGGGATTTAATATGGAGAGGTGAAGACTGTGACATGTTATTAGTCTGATACTTTTGAAACTGGAAATCCTGTATTCTTTCCTTTTTTGGTTTTGCTAATCCTCACTCATTATTTAGAAAGAGGGAGAGAGAAAGAAATACCACTGTAAGAGAGACACATCGATCGGTTGTCTCCTGATGCACCCCAACCGGGCTGGGGATCGAATATGCAACCAGCTATGTGCCCTTGACTGGGAATTGAACCTGCGATCCTTTGGTCCAAGGGCCAGTGCTCTAATCATTGAGGCAAATCGGCCAGGACCTGTTTTCTTTTTTAATTCATGCTCTGGTTTTGCTAAGATTGACTTGTAATGTCAATACTGCGAATGGGTAGCATATAATCATTGATGAAGAAGAAAGCTGGTAACCTTTGGGTAATTTACATCCCTATCACTGCTTCTATCATAGATCATCACCGGTTTGTTGGATTGGATTAAGTAGAACTGGAAAAATGTATTTGAGTAGGATGGGCTAAGATGTTGCTTATATTAGGGTGGTTTTTGTGTACATCTGTACCTGCTTGCTTTATTCATTATTGTTCTACTCAAAATTGTTTTGTTTACCTACACCTCTTGCAAATTCAAACATAAAAATATTATACAAGTGAAATTAAGTAAGATTATCAAGTATTGGTGTGTTTTGGGAAAAAATGTTAGTTACAATAGGGAAGTAAAGGATTAGTTTTCAGTCTCTATTTGAGTAGGCTTAGATTCAAGTAAGGGACTGAGAAAGACATAAGAGTAGTTCAGAAGGAAACCAAATAGAAATGTGGAAAAATAATTTAATATATTTAGATCTCCATATTTGCCTATATTCTGCCTTTTTTCTTAAAATGTTGGTTTCCTTTCTTGACCTTTCTCCAAGCTTCATTATTATGTATTATTTTATTTATTTTGGTCATTCATGAAGCTGTTTTTACAAAATTGAGATATATTTCACATATAATATTTGCCCTTTTAAAGTATACAAATGAGTGGTTTTAATATACTCAAAGGTATGTAATCGTCATTTCTATTTAATTCTAGAACATTTTTATTACTCCAAAGAAACCACATGCCCATTAACAGTCACTTCCCATTTCTTTTCCCTGTAGCCCCTGGCAACCACAAAGTATCTTTTATTTCTGAATTTATCTATTCTGGACGTTTCTTATAAATGGAATCAAACAGTACGTGACCTTTTGTATCTGGCTTCTTTCACTTTCAGTGTTTACCCATATCGTGGCATATATCAGTACTTTGTTCCTTTTTTATATATAACATCTGTTAATCCAATCATCAGTTGATGGCCATTGTGTTGTTTTTACTTTTTGGCTATTATGAATACTGCTGCTGTGAACATTCATGTACAGGTTTTTGCTTGGACATATGTTTTCATATCTTTGAATATATTCCTCGAAGTGGAATTGCTGGGCCATAGGGTGACTCAGTCTTTTGAGGAACTGCCAAACTTTTTTTTCTTTTTTCAAAGCACGCCATTTTACATTCTCACCAGCAGTGTAGGAGGGTGCCAGTTTATCCACAGCCTCACCAACACTTATTATTATCTGACTTTTTTATTGTAGCCATCTTCGTGGGTATGGAGTGCATCTCATAGTGGTTGTGATAAGTATTTCTCTGATGGTAAATAAACAAACATCTCATTAGTTCATAGAGACCCTGATGAAGGGCATTGCTTTGGAATGCTAACACCAGATCCTTTTCCCCGGCAGTTGGCTCCAGGAAACCTCTACTCTTCACCCTCCAGATTCCTTGCTGGTGACGTGGAATTGTACAGGTTTTCTCCCCACCCCTCACTGCCTTCCCCCCAGGATGGTATGAGAGGTAGTGAAATAGCATTTTTTCAGTGTTTTGCACTTACCAAAAGCTGGCCCCTCAATGAGTGGGGTGATGTAGTTAGCACTCCCCATATTTGGAAAAGTCGAATTGTCTATGAATCATAAATCACATCTGAGGTGGAAGTGAAACTCGTTGAATTAACCGCTGTGCTAGCGGCTCACCCTCATTTTTGTTTTGTGGTTTTCTGCAGTCCTGGACTTCAGCGATCCCTTCAGCACTGAGGTGAAGCCGAGGATCCTGCTCATGGGCCTGAGGAGAAGTGGCAAGTCGTCGATTCAGAAAGTGGTCTTTCACAAAATGTCTCCCAACGAAACACTGTTCTTGGAGAGCACGAATAAGATCTGCCGGGAAGATGTTTCCAACAGCTCCTTTGTGAATTTTCAGATTTGGGACTTCCCAGGACAGATTGACTTTTTTGACCCTACATTTGACTATGAGATGATCTTCCGGGGAACAGGAGCCCTGATATTTGTCATAGATTCCCAGGTAAAGCCGGTCTTGGGTACAGTGGGACAGCAGGCCCTCCCCCCCACATAGACCGTCGTTCCCCTGGGGCTAAACAATTTCCTTTGTGATCGTTTCGGTTTGGGGTTTGGCTTTCAGACTTGAGAATAAGCCTCTCTACCAAACCAGCATTTCTCAGTTGGGGCTCTCAGGGTTTGCAAAGAAGTCTCCCTTCATGCAACCCTGACCGCCACGGGATGACGTTAGGGGGCTGCATAGTTGTATAGCACAGCAAAGCACAGATCTCGGAAGCCTCACAGATGGAGGGACCACTGTGCAGGCCACAGACAGCAGGTATGGGTCCCCCCTCTGATGCTCTCAGCAGGTTCTGGGTAACAAAAACGTGCGTGTAAGTTTACCTTTTAATCGGTTTCCCGTGAAGTTAAAGTTCCAAGTGTGAAATGTTTTCTTCTGAATTAAAATTATCGTAATTATTGCTAGTGCACAATTAATAAAGACAGCATAAGCATTGTGTATTTTATAGGTGACTTAAATATAAAAAGTAAAATTTGAGATATAATTGTCTCTCTTAAGAAGATGAATATTTTCCCACTTAATTCATGTGTCCATGCTTGAGTAAGACAAGATTTGACATCGATTCTATTTTTGTTTGCATAGATGTAAGCACTGAGAAGCTTTGCTCACATAAATATGTAGGGTTAGAGATAGGGTGAGTTTTGGGATAGCATTCACTCAATTATTTACACTCCTTCTAAGTTATATCCCCTAAATTGCCCAGTTTTCTATCACAAAAAAATTATTTTTAGTAGTTTCCCAACAGACATGCTGATTGGTTCTTCTTCCACTTTGCTGAGAGCAAAGAATTGGGAGCCCTTTGACTTAGTACCCAGGCATAGAGTCACTCACTTTATCAGTTATTCAAACCAGCCTTCTGAATTGTCTCTTTGGCACCCTGGGATTTTATACCCTGAGCCCCTGTTAAAGGGGAGATGGGGGAAGAAAGCAGTGGGACCATTGGTGTATCTGATGCAGGTCAGTATAAGAAAGAGTACAACCTGGCTGGGGTGGCTCAGTGGTTGAGCGTTGACCTATGAACCAGGAGGTCACAATTCGAATCTGGTCAGGACCCATGCCTGGGTTGTGGCTCAGTCCCTAGTGGGGGACATGCAGGAGGCAGCCGATCAATGATTTTCTCATGACTGATGTTTCTATCTCTCACCCTTTCCTGTCCTCTCTGAAATCAATACAAATATATTTTTAAAAGAAAAAAAAAGTACAGGCAGCAGGATTGAGACCTTGAGGCGCCTTCAAACTCTCCATGTCCAAGTATGGAGAAAGTGTCTATGACGTGTGGCCCAACCCCAGGGCCTTCCAAGGCCTCTTTTTTGCAGCTGTTGGGGAATAAAAGGCAACAAGTCCTACAGGAATGCGCTAAACCAACCCAAAATTCAGGTCCCGACTTTTTTTTTTTAATATATTTTATTGATTTTTTACAGAGAGGAAGGGAGAGAGATAGAGAGTTAGAAACATCGATGAGAGAGAAACATCGATCAGCTGCCTCCTGCACATCTCCTACTGGGGATGTGCCTGCAACCCAGGTACATGCCCTTGACCGGAATTGAACCTGGGTCCTTTCAGTCTGCAGGCTGATGCTCTATCCACTGAGCCAAACCGGTTTTGGCCAGGTCCCAACTTTTTAAAAATACATATTTTTTTATTGATTTCAGAGAGTAAGGGAGAAAGAGAGAGAGAGATAGAAACATCAATGGAGATTGAGCCCGCAACCCAGACATGTGCCCTGACCAGGAATTGCACCATGATCGCCTGGTTCATAGGTTGATGCTCAACCACTGAGCCACACCAGCTGGGCAGGTCCAGACATTTTCCTGAAACTGTGAACCCACAATGCGACAGGTGGGCCGAGCGCTCCCAGCCCTTGCAGGAGCACCAGTGTGGTTAGCGGGGAAGGGATGTGAAGACTCAGTCATAATGGGTCTGAGCCCATGCTTGGAAAACCATTCTCTGAGAAGACTGCTCATGCCAGAGAGCGTTCACAGATCTAGGTGTTCGATAGAATAATGAAATTCTCAACTAAAGCCTTTTCGTTTCCAGCGACTGCATTTTATACGTCTATTGTATAAAAGGGAGGTTAGCCATATGGTTAGAGAGGGTTCTTCATTTTGTCGTGGGGCATAGAGGGGAGACTTTACATTCCAATGCCCGGTCTAGGGACAGCAGTGCCTCTCCTCCCTTGGACCCATCCAGAGGTGCGTGCTGGTAGAAGCTGCATCAGGTCCGGGGCCTGCGTTAGTCGCTGCGTTCCTGGCTGTCCCACTTTTACTGACCTGTTTTCTGGCCCATCTGTGGCCTTGGCAGTATCCCTGCCTTCCTGTCTCAGATCTGCCAGCACCATAAATTAGGGAGTCTGGAGCTGGAGAGGAGCGGCCAGAGTGTGTCCGCGCTGCCGCATGGGAGGTGAGGCTCCAGGGATGTCACGCTCATCCGTCTCTTCTAAGCTCCATTTTCCCCTAAGTCACATGGCCACTATTTTTGTAGTTGTTGTACTAGGTAGTGGCAGCCCATGCGTGAGTAGATTCCAACCAGATGATTCCTGATTTCAAGACAGTGACTTAGTAAGTAAATACTTCAATACCATGTTGTGCTTCCCTAGCAGGAATTTAAATTTCCAAAACAAACTCATCTCAGGTGTTTGTATGATGGTTATAATGGGGCTAAAATAGGTATACTTACCTATTTTTAAATATTGCAACCATAATTTGGTTTGATTTCTACTTGAACATGGAAATGGACCTTCAGTTTGGGTTGGTAAATGTATTTTTTGTTTATTTTTGTTGTTGTTGTTATTTATTTTTTAGCTGTAAGACAGAAAGGTAAACGGATGCTTGCAAAATTCATTTTTTAAAGTTATACTTTTAAAAAAGGTTAGGAAAAACATAGTTGAGAACTGTCATTTACTAAAAATATATAAAGTAATTAAATCAGCAGCTTCAGAGTTTAATACACGTTTCTGCTGGAAGCAGGCTGTGAAAATCGTATTTGTGGGAATCTTTGCAGGATGTGATTACAAGACTGAAAGAGGAGCACACGTTAGGGAAGTACCTCAGCAGCACTCCAATCATTTTCTTTATTTCTAAGCAGTGCTCTGTGGGTGGGACACCTCATATTTTTATTTTTTGCTTGTGAGTTCCTCACAGTCAGAGGATTGCCAGATAATTATATCACCAAGGAGAAAATGTGTCCTCACAGAATGTTGTAAAATAAAAGAGAATGAAAGCATTGAGAGCTCTTTCCCTCGACCTAGATGTATGACCTCCCAAACCCCCGGCAGAGCCCACAGATGCATCACATCTCCAGGCCCCGCTTCGGCCCCCTACAGCCATTCCCCCCGGGCCTGGGGGACACACACATCTATAATTCCTAGATTTACATTTGGATTGACTCTAGGCATTACAGTTTTACTGTTGTCATAGAAGAGGATAACAGACACAGTAGGAAAAATCATCCACATCCCTCTGCTCGGATAAACCAAGCATATTCTTCTTTTTAATGTCATTTGTAATTCCTGTAGCTACATACTACCACATCAGTTAGTTGGTAATCAGGCCATTTTATATACTTGGCAGGGAGGTTAGAGTAGCAATTTCTAATGCTTTGTGACTGTAATGCTCTCTTGACATTGGCTAGTTGTGCTCACAGGTCTGTCTCTTTAACTCCCCTCTTCCTTATGTTATAGACATAAGCAGTAACACTTTTTTTTGAGGTGAATAGACATATAATAAAACACCCTCGCTTTAGGTGAACAGTTCAGTGAGTTTGATCAATGTCTACACCCTGTGAGTAGCTCACAATCAAGATGTAGAATATTTCTACCACCCCAAAGGATTCGTGTCCTTCCTCAGCCAGTCCCCCGAACCCCAGCTCCAGGTCTGCTGATGTGCTCTCTGTCACTATAGGCTAGTTTGCCTTTTCTAGAATGTCACATATGTGGAATTATACAGTAGTAACTTTGGTTTTTATTTGAGATACTTTAAGGTCTTAAAAAAGTGCTACAAATTATTCATCTAGAATTTTTCCAAAATGCTTCATCTGCTAGCCCAGTGCCCCAAATTCCAACTTTCATTTTAAATGACTCTTTAGAGTGTGAGGATGAGAAGAGTCCAGGTGCTGTTTGTCTCTCTTCACAGTTTCTTATCATTGTCTTTAATATTTTGATTTACCTGGAAGAATGCCAGAACATCCCCTGTCTTATTGGCTTCCTGTATTGGTCCAAGTTTGGAGTCAGAATAGGGGTGAAAAGTCCTTTGAATTCTGTCCTGCAGATCCCTTTCCTTTCTTTGCTGTAACAGTAAGACCTGCTCATACCTTCAAGTTGGCAATAATTAAGAGATCTGACAGCACTGAGTGTTGGTGAGGGACTGGAGCATCCAGTGCTCTTACACATTATCTCGTCAAATTCAAGGTGCTCCTTCCTTCCTAGGACCCAACAGGTTGGCCTTCAGGGTAAGCCCCAAAGATGCATGTATGAGACTGTCCACATTATTACTGTCTAGAAACACTCTGAATGTCCATCAACAGTTATCAACTATGATAAATTATAGACCATCCATACAATGAAACTTTATAGAGCTGTTAGAAGGAGTTATGACCTGGCCGGCATGGCTCAGTGGTTGAGCATCAGCCTGTGAACCAGAAGGTCACAGTTTGATTCCTAGTCAGGGCACATGTCATAGTTGTGGGCTTGATCCCCAGTTGGGGTGTGTGCTGTAGGCAGCCAATCGATAATTCTCTCTCATCATTGATATTTCTATCTCTCTCTCCCTCTCCCCTCCTCTCTGAAATCAATAAAATATATATATACATTTTAAAAAGAGTTATACACTTCAGTGTAGGTGAATCTCACTGACATAATGTTGGGTGAAAAAGGCAAACTATAATATACATGTAACGATATTTTTATAAAATTTAGAACAACGAAAATGAATTCTGTATATTGTTTAAAGGTAGATATGTATGTAGTAATGTATTAAGAGACGAGTGAGAATAGACACTAAACTTGGGGTAGTGCTACCTCTGGAGGGTAGGGGGTAGGGTGATGGAATAGAAGGGAGGAGGGGGAGAAACACACAGGGCTTCAGTATCTAATGTTTGATTTCTTTTTAAAAAAATATTTTTACTGATTTTAGAAAAAGGAAGAGGGAAGGAGGGAGGGAGGGGAGGCGGGGGGGAGAAAATCGCTGTGTAAGAGAGAAACATTGATAAGTTGCCTCCTGCAAACAAACCCACAACCCAGGCATGTGCCCTGATCAGTAATTGAACCAGCAACCTTTTGGTGCATGGAACAGCACTCAACCAACTGAGCCACACCGACCAGGGCTAATGTTTGATTTCTTAAGCAAAGAGATTCATAATATATAGGTGTTTATTATATTATTATATAGGCATCATCTGTAGGAAGGAGGGAAATAGTATTGTTGTACTTGGGGCAATGATTGTAAACATGGATCAGCAATCATATGCTCTGAAGGGCCAGATGGTAAATATTTCAGGCTTTGCAGGCTATACCATTTCCACAGAAGAAAACTACTCAGCTGCCATTGTAGCATGAAAGCAGCCATAGATGCTATGTAAACAAATGAGTGTGGCTGTGCTCCAGTAAAACTTGACTTACAAACAACATCAGGCATGGGCCCAATTTGGCTGCTCTAGACCAGTGGTTCTTAAAAGTTTTCCCTCCTGGCTCCTTCCCCAGTGACCCATATCATATTTTCATCTCTAACTGCTCATCACAGTTGACCAAGAGATTCAAAAATCTGGAAGGAATTGTATTCCAGAGGAAGTCCTAGGTGACCTTTGTGAATTTTCGATTCACAGAACTGCAGCTCTGATCTTTATGACTGTCACCAAGCTAGCCATAGGAGCCTACAGCTGGGTTTTTCTGGCCTTTCTTTTTCATCTCTTTGTTAACAAAACTTACATTTTCGATCTTAAATTCTATAAAACCAGCTTTTATTGGGCTTTTGAAAAATATTTTTGGACGTTGTACCCAGATGGTTTCCAAATTAAGAAGAATGTGGAGCCCTACTGAGCTCTTGAGCCAAGCTCAAGAATGCTTGGCTCAGTAGATAGAGCGTCGGCCTGCGGACTGAAGGGTCCCAGGTTCGATTCTGGCCAAGGGCACATGCCTGGGTTGCGTGTTGATCCCCAGTACGGAGTGTGCTGGGTTGTGGGCTCAATCCCCAGTAGGGGGCGTGCAGGAGGCAGCTGATCAATGATTCTCTCTCATCGATGTTTCTATCTCTCTCTTCTCTCTTCCTCTCTGAAATCAATAAAGAAATATATTTTAAAAAAAGAAAGAATATGGGAAGGAAAAACATGGTTCACTGTGAGGCAAGGTGCTGGAAAAGTTAGTTAGCTTGAGTGAGGGTATCATTTCACAACGTGTGTCTTTTATCAAAACATCCCATTGCACACTTTATTTTTTTACTTACTGATTTTTTTTGAGGAGGGGGGAGAGAGAAGCATAACATTTGTTGTTCCACTTTTTTATGCGTTCATTGGTTGCTTCTTGTATGTGCCCTGATTGGAGATCGAACCCTCAAGGTTGCCTTATGGGGACTCTGCTCTATCCAACTGAGCTACCCGGCCAGGGCCTCCTATTGTACACTTTAAATATATGCAATGTCTATTTGTCAAGCATCCCTCAATAAAGCTGGGGAGTTATGTGAAAGGCACCTGAGCAGGGTTCAGAAAGCAAAGCTGCCTCCCCTGACAGGACTGTGCCTTTGTTCCCAGGACGATTACATGGAAGCCCTCGCCCGACTGCACCTCACAGTGACCAGGGCCTACAAAGTGAACACTGACATCAACTTCGAGGTGTTTATTCATAAAGTGGATGGTCTGTCCGATGACCACAAAATTGAAACCCAAAGAGATATTCATCAGCGGGCAAACGATGACCTGGCAGACGCCGGATTAGAAAAAATTCACCTCAGGTGAGAACAGAAACCCCTCAGGGATCACTGTCATGGACGGAAAAAGCAGATTTGGGGTCCAAAGTCACCACAAGTGGTTCGCCCTATTTCGTACTGTGGACATTGGGATGGTATTTGGGTAAAACAAGCTTTCCAATGTGCTAATTCTAATCTTTGGGAAAAGCAGTGGGGTTTAATAATAATAAATTTCTTTTTTAAATAAGTAGTCAAAGCTAAGATTCCTCCCCTATTTGAGAAACACATAACATAAAACCCATGAACATAATCCAGGAGGTTAATTGAAGCTGAAGTTTACAGTTCTTGATAAATATGATAGTATCTAACTCTGAAGATAATTCAAATAGAAATACTCAGAGGAAAACCACTTCATCATTTTTTGTGGAAAATGAAAAATGTAGTTACTTCAATATGAATAATGTCACTGTTACTAGCCCATGAGGTGTGTGTATAGATGACCTGGTGTGCATTCTCTTGCAGAATATAAGGAAGCTGGTATGGACACAGACCATGCATTTTTTTTTTTAAATATGGAACGCTTCACAAATTTGCATGTCATCCTTGCGCAGGGCATGCTAATCTTCTCTGAATCGTTCCAATTTTAGTGTATGTGCCGCCAAAGTGAGCACTACATTCTGTTTTTAAGCTTTCCACTCCAGCCAGTCAGCAGATGAGAATGGACACAGTTCTTGTTTTTTTGGGTGGTGGGAGGAAATGGCCCGTTAAGACATGTTCAGTTTTTACCAAGGCTGTTTCAATTTCTGAATGTGTGCTTAAGGAGTGTAGATACAGAAGGCAAGTACTGGTGTTATGACAGCCTAAGCAGTCTCTTCCCCAGTCAAGGGGAAAATGTGATGAAATATTGTTTCCTCTTTCAGCTTTTATCTGACAAGCATATATGATCATTCAATATTTGAAGCTTTTAGCAAAGTGGTTCAGAAACTAATTCCACAACTCCCCACCCTGGAGAACTTGCTAAACATCTTTATCTCTGTAAGTAAATAATATCATCCTGTGAGCGTCATTTGCAGAATTTAAGAATAACATTGCAAGAATGAAAACGATCTTATTTCTGCTTACTTTTTGCAGCAACATTTCAAGGTCACAAAGTATGTACTTTTGGAGGTCGATCCAGAGATTATTTTAGGCCCTTTAAATTTTAACTCCCAAAATGGATGCCTGTACTTTACTGATATAATCGGAGTGTTTATTCAAATTGTAGGCAATCATTCAATGTTAATAGAGCCTTACCAGAGGTAGAGGATATAAAAGTTGGTTTGGCGATAAGATATAAACTGTTAACACTGAATGAGTCCTATAAACCACCAGCTCTCGTCCAGCTCTGCGGAGTAGCATTAAGGCAGACCTGTTGGTTGTACGCACGTGAATTCTCACCGCACAGTTTGGAATTTGCTTGTTTAGATTTCTTACATTTATTTTTAAATTTAAAATCAGTATAATTAGTGTTTTTACTCAGCCACCACTCAGTTTGTTTGCCTACAGAAAATAATTTGGATAATTCCACTTTTCATTTTCTATGCAAGTCCATTATAAAGAAGTATATGACAATGAGGTTTATGTTTGTTTTTTGTTTTTTGTTTTTTTTTATTGCTTAAAGTATTACAAAGGGTATTACATATGTGTCCATTTTCCCCCCCATGACAATGAGGTTTAAATTGTAATAACGTGGAACAACCTAAAATTATAGTAGCTTAATTTTTGCTTGTTTATTTTTCACATAGAGGATGGCATATAGTTTTACAGAACCATGACCTGGTTTGAAATCAGCTGTTGCTTTAAGTCAGCATCTTCTTTTTGTTTCAGAATTCTGGAATTGAAAAGGCATTTCTATTTGATGTGGTCAGTAAAATTTATATTGCAACTGATAGCACCCCAGTAGATATGCAAACCTATGAGCTCTGCTGTGATATGATTGATGTGGTGATTGACATCTCTTGTATTTATGGGTAAGTAAGACATTCTTAAAGGCTAAAAATCAAGCCATGCTTCTCTTTCAGAACCTTTGAGACATTTTGCGTTTACTTATTTGATTTTAATACTTTTGTTTTAAATGACTGAGATCTGTAAATAAATATACCATTTAGCATGCAATAATAATAATAACAAACAATTATTGCGTAAATTCCTGGCATTATGCTAAGAATCTCATTGCACATATTATATCATTTAATTCTCCTCTACTCCATGAGGCAGGAATTACTACCCCCACTTTAAGGATGGGAAAACTGAGGTTTACACTGGTTATGTTTCTAATCTTTGCTCACACTGTCAATAAGGGCTGGAACTAGAATTTGAACTTCAGCCAAACTGATTCCTGGAGTTTCTCTACTGAAAATCTGTCATCACACTATAATGTCTTATATACTTGGGACAGACTAATAGGATCATTGAACTCTAAATATCTCATGTTAACAACAGTTCTATTATCTTCTTCATTATAGGAGATAACTACTGGGTTGTTGTTTTTAAAATATACTTTTATTCTTATTATTCAATTACAGTTGACATTAAATATTATAGTTTCAGGTGGTTAGCATAGTGATTAGACATTTACATAACTTACAAAATGATCCCTTCAACGAAATTCTTTTTGATTATTTTTTATTGTGAGCAGCAGGGAATTTTAAAACTAAGCAAACAGCATTGCCTGTTTACTATTAAGGTCTTACATTCTTAGAAAATAGTTTTTTACACTTAAAATCATAAAATAAATCAGGAGTGGGAAAAGTTGATTGTGTTACCAGACATAGAAACAATTCCACATAATTATAAATTTGCTGAATGGGTGTCATACAGAGTGAATGGGTATGAACTAATTTGTTTATCTTATTAAGATACCACGTTGTCTGTTTATGTTGGATTTATGTCTTCATCCAATCATTGATTACTTGCAGCTTTTGTTCATCTTCCTCTTTACTCACTGTGACCTGCTTTATATAACCTCCTCTTCCGTGACAGTCTCGTCTCGCCATTTCGGTCTTCCACTGTCTGAAAATCCTTTGCCAACTCAGTTTAGATTCTCTGTTAACTCTGTTATACATACTAATACACATGAAAACACAGTGCCTTCTGTTATGAAAACGGGAAAGTGAATCTTCACAGGACTGTAGTGAGAAAGAAATAATTAGGTTTCGCCTGGTAAACCCTGGATAAATGTAGCTGCTATCATCATCATCATCATCAAACACTGCCATTCGGCTTTAGAAATAGGCCATGTTTCCTAAGATTATTGCCCTACAGTTATTTTTAAACTGTAAAGTGAATGACCTTGAAATAGCCACGGAAGCTGAATGTACCCTGATTATAGTCTAGATTGCTGTGGTAATCAAATACAATGAACAACACAACTGATCTGGCTCATATTTAACGATATGCATAATCATGATTGTGCCAGAAGCTAACTAGGCGTAAGTGGTAAGTAGCTCTTGTAAGGATGTTGACCAGAGTTACTTTACCCAGCTGAAACAGACATGGGCAGGGTTGGGAGGAGGCGAGAGCTGGATCCTCCATCACATTGTTTTCCTGTGGAGAGTGCAGTGTTCCTGGGAACCTACCAGGTTCAGTGAGAACCAGTCTTGGTCACAAATGGCCCTGTGGTTTTCCTCAGACATTTGCTGGCCAGGCAAGGAGCCAGCCCAGCTAAGAGGGGGAGGGCTAGCGATGTGTGCGGCAGCCCAGGAAGCAGGCTCCCTGCCAGTTCCCAGCTGCTCCCTGGAGACCAGTAGGGGTTAGAAGCAGGTGACCTGGTACCTCAGTGCACTGCTCAAGAATCTCAGCTGAGCCGAAACCGGTTTGGCTCAGTGGATAGAGCGTCGGCCTGCGGACTGAAGGGTCCCGGGTTCGATTCTGGTCAAGGGCATGTACCTGGGTTGCGGGCACATCCCCAGTGGGGAGTGTGCAGGAGGCAGCTGGTTGATGTTTCCCTCTCATCGATGTTTCTAACTCTCTATTTCTCTCCTTTCCTCTCTGTGAAAACTCAATAAAGTATATTTAAAAAAAAAAAAAAAGAATCTCAGCTGAGCTTCTGCGAAGGCTGGTCAGCTCTGCACACACACACACACACACACACACTCACACACTCACTCACACACACACTCAGACACACACACACACACACACACACACGTTACCGAGCAAGCCATCCTCCTGTGTTTTTATGTCTTTGTAGATGGCAATATGAGTAATAGAAAATAGTTGTTGTAGTCGTAAAAACTCACCAGTTTCTACTTGTAATATTTTTGATCTTTCTTTTTCCAATTTGTTTAATGTTTACTTTTTCTGAATGTGAATGTAACCCATGTTCATTGCAGAAAATATGTAAAACTATAAAGAATAACATTAAAATAGCCATAATCTTATCACCTAGTAACAATCACTAACATTTTTATATATTTTATTCTTACTTTTGTGTAATTTTTAGGATAATGTGATCACTTTGTATATTTCACATTATATCCTGCTTTTTTCACTTAACATTATCACAAGAATTTTCCTGTGTAAAAAAACCACTATTTAGTATCTATATAGCATCCTATCTAATAAAGAGAGAATATACTAATTGAACCTCACACTGTCACGAAGATGGTGGTGCCCATAGCCAATAAGGAGGGAATATGCTAATTGACTGCCATGCCCTCAAAGATGGTGGCACCCACAGTCAATAAGGAGGGAATATGCTAATTGACTGCCATGCCCTCAAAGATGGTGGCACCCACAGCCAATAAGGAGGGAATATGCTAATTGACTGCCTTGCCCTCAAAGATGATGGCACCCAGAGCCACAAGATGACGGTGCCCAGTCCCCTCAGCCCCGCTGGGGTGGCAGGTGCGGCAAGGCCAGGCCTGGCCCCAGGCAGACCCGGCCACTCCGTGTGCCTGCCTCCAGAGTCCCACAGCCCCTCAGTCCCCCAGCTGCCTAGGGCCGGCCCGAGGCATAGGCAAGCCTCAGATGGCGGCTTCCCAGCCTCTGAGGGCCGCCCGAGGCTCAGGTAACCAGGGCCGGCCGAGGCTTGCACTGCCAGCAGTGGCAGCAACAGAGGTGTGATAGGGCATCACCTTCCCCTGATCACCAGGTTGCCTCCCTCCCCTGAGGGCTCCTGGACTATTAGAGGGGGCAGCCAGGCTGAGGGAACCCTCCTCCAGTGCATGAATTTTCATGCACTGGGCCTCTAGTAGTAGTATATTTATTTGGAAATTTTAAATGCAGGTTTCTTCACTGCTTACAACAGTGGTTCTCAACCTTCCTAATGCCGCGACCCTTTAATACAGTTCCTCATGTTGTGGTGACCCCCAACCATAAAATTATTTTCGTTGCTACTTTATAACTGTAATTTTGCTACTGCTATGAATCATAATGTAAATATCTGATATGCAGGATGTATTTTCATTGTTACAAATTGAACATAATTAAAGCATAGTGATTAATTGCAAAAACAATATGTAATTATATATGTGTCTTAGGCGACCCCTGTGAAAGGGTCGTTCAACCCCCAAAGGGGTCGCGACCCACAGGTTGAGAACTGCTGGCTTACAATTTTTAAATGTTACAGTTAATTCTCAAAACATTACTTTATTAGCAAGAAATTCAGCTTAGAAAAACAGTAACTGAAAGTCATACAAAGGAAGTTAAGAATTCTGTTAAAGTATCTTTAACATTTGAGACTTAACACTTCTTAAAATTTTTCTTTACTGTTCTGGTAGGTTATAGTGAGTTGCATCCTTTTATAAAAAACTAACTTCTACAACTTACTTTGAAGTAGCCATGTATGTGCCAGTTTAAAATACTCTCAAAACTAAACACCTTCATTTCCTTTAAAATACTCTCCTTAAAGTACTCTACAGCCTGGCCTTCATGGCTCAGTGGTTGAGCATCGACTAGGAGGTCACGGTTTGATTCCCAGTCAGGGCGCGTGCTTGGGTTGCAGGTTCGATCCCCAGTGTGGGATGTGCAGGAGGCGGCTGATGAATGATTCTCTCTCATCAGAGATAGATGTTTCTCTCTCTCTTCCTCTCCCTTCCTCTCTGAAATCAATAAAATTCTATTTAAAATAAATAAGTAAAATACCCTACAATTCAGGCAGTTTTATGTAATCTGGTTTGTCACCCTCCCCACTTGTGATATTTACAAGATTAAAGGCATTAACTCTAAAATTAGATGAGTTTGAAGTCCTGGCTGTACCCCCATCATCAGTTTTGACCAAGTTTTCTTATTTTCCCAACCTGACCTCAGTTCCTCAGCACTGAGGATTCTTGTGCCAGACAATATAATGCATAGTAAGAACCAGGGACAGTGCCCATCACAGAATACATGTTTAGTAAATGCTGGCTCTTACTACATAAAATGATAAGGATCATCAGCAGCTGAGTTATTATGCTTATCTATAATAATAAAAGTGTAATATGCTAATTAGACTGGACGACCTTCCAGATGAAGCTGGGCCCGCGAGGGCCGAGGCAGCTGCCACCGTTGCCTCAGGCAGCTGCAAGGGCCAAGCCCCTTGCATGACTTTCGTGCATCGGACTTCTAGTGTATTAATAAGGCTTATTTAGCAAAATTACAATTAAATCAGATTTCTGGTCAAGTATTTATGTTTGGGAAGCAAAAATAAATCAGAAAATGTATGCATGGTTTCACATAAGGGGAAGAGGTACAGGGAAGTGTTCCTTTGCCCATGAGGAAAGGATGCATAATTCTTTGATTACATCAGTGTTTCGAAGGGTCCAGTTTCAGTCATTAAGGCTGTGGGGATTCAGAACTAGTCACCCCAAGATATGTCTCTGTGGTATGCAGGTTGTTTCTTGAGCTAAAGGCAACTTTAGCCTCCAGTTCAAAAGAAATTTCTGCCCCTCCCTTAACTACCTAGAAGAACTTGAATTAGGGGCCTTGCATATAATAAAAGGCTATCAGTGATAACCTTTTTTTTATTTATTTTTTTAAAAAAAAATTTTTTTTGTTTTAATATATTTTTTTATTGATTTTTTTACAGAGAGGCAAGGCCAGGCCTGGCCCCAGGCAGACCCGGCCACTCCGTGTGCCTGCCTCCAGAGTCCCACAGCCCCTCAGTCCCCCAGCTGCCTAGGGCCGGCCCGAGGCATAGGCAAGCCTCAGATGGCGGCTTCCCAGCCTCTGAGGGCCGCCCGAGGCTCAGGTAACCAGGGCCGGCCGAGGCTTGCACTGCCAGCAGTGGCAGCAACAGAGGTGTGATAGGGCATCACCTTCCCCTGATCACCAGGTTGCCTCCCTCCCCTGAGGGCTCCTGGACTATTAGAGGGGGCAGCCAGGCTGAGGGAACCCTCCTCCAGTGCATGAATTTTCATGCACTGGGCCTCTAGTAGTAGTATATTTATTTGGAAATTTTAAATGCAGGTTTCTTCACTGCTTACAACAGTGGTTCTCAACCTTCCTAATGCCGCGACCCTTTAATACACTTCCTCATGTTGTGGTGACCCCCAGTTTCATTGTTACAAATTGAACATGATTAAAGCATAGTGATGAATCAAAAAAACAATATGTAATTCTATATGCGTTTTCCGATGGTCTTAGGCGACCCCTGTTTAAGGGTTGTTCGACTGCTAAAGGGGTCGCGACCCACAGGTTGAGAACCGCTGATCTAGAGTGAGAAGAGAGGGACT
>NW_006383008.1:7263046-7279952 GCF_000327345.1 Myotis davidii
TCCAGTGAAGAGCTGGAGAAGGCGAAGCACCTTTCGGACCTTCGGGCTCACACCGTTGATACCTCTGATCCTGATGACAAATGCCAATTTGGATTTGGCAGGTACATAGAAGTTGCCAGCTTTTCTTCCCATCCTACCCATTTGAATCTCAGTTCTGTACATCTGCCTGTATTCCTTGTGATAGTGTTTAGCTTTTTCATACATGAGCTTCCTCCTTGCCTTTCAAAGGATCTTTTGGGCAAACTTCTTTCTCAGGCACTTGATCTTCAGCTCTGCGAAATTCCTTCGCTTTTCTTGAGGGTTTCTGGCATAGCAGGAACCTTCTTCTTCTCTTCGGCACCCTCCATGGTTCTAGCTGGATTTGGCAATACCTTTTTTTTTAAAAAAAAAAAAATATTTTTATTGATTTCAGAGAGGAAGGGAGAGGGATAGAGAGATAGAAACATCACAGATGAGAGAGAATCATTGATCAGCTGCCTCCTACATGCCCCCTACTGGGGATCGAGCCTGCAACCCAGGCACGTGTCCTTGGCTGAAAAACCTGGGACCCTTCAGCCCGCAGGCGGACGCTCTATCCACTGAGCTGAACCGGCTAAGACAGTTGTCGGCAAACCATGGCTCGCGAGCCACATACGGGTCTTAGGCCCCTTGAGTGTAGCTCTTCCACAAAATACCATGTGTGGTACAGTGTGATTGAAACTTCGTGGCCCATGCACAGAAGTCGGTTTTCAGAAAGGAGATAGATGAAACAAGTATACAAGACGAGTGTGGATGGGAGAGTTGGAAGGGGTCGACCTCAGCGAACGTACCTCAATCAGATTGAGGACGTTTTTAGCAAAGGCCAGTTTAGCAGTACCCTAATTAAGTTAATAACAATGTACCTACCTATATAGTTTAAGTTTAAAAAATTTGGCTCTCAAAAGAAATTTCAATCATTGTACTGTTGATATTTGGCTCTGCTGACTAATGAGTTTGCTAACCACTGGGCTAGGGCAATGATAACCTTCTTAACCCACCTAAATGGCAGGGCACACTTTTATTTATTAAACATCTCTTCTTCTTATCATCCTGTACTGACCCTTTGAAGCCCCCAGTTACCGCATTCTTAGCTCAGATGTCCTATATTCCCAGATCTCCCCTTTCTATCTCTGAACCTCTCCTGCATGTGGGGTCTCTGATTCTCTCGTCTATGCAGGGTTCCCATACTATGTAGATATTAAATTTGGTTATTTCCTCTTGCTCATCTGTCTCATGTGTATTTATTAGACCAGTCAGAAGAACCTTGAGCACAGAGGAAAATGTATTTCTCCCCGATAAAGTCATAATAATAATAGCGGTTAACATTCATTATGCATATTACATGGTCTCAGCACTATGCTCAGTGCTATGTATGTATTATCTCATTACATTAGGAAACTTTGAAGTAATTACTGTTAGAATACAGATGAGGAAATTGAAGTTCAAAGAAGGTACTTAACTTGCCCATAGTAAGTAAGTAAGCTAGGATTCAAACCCAAGTCATCTGTGTCTGCGGCCAAGTGAAATAAGCCAGTCAGAGAAAGACAAGTACCATAGGACTTCACTCAGTGTGGAATCTAATGAACAAAATAAACTTAACAAAACAGAAGCAGACTCATACATAGAGAACAGACTGGTTGCTGTCAGAGGGGAGGGCAGTTGCAGGGCTGGGTGAAAAGGTGTAGGGATTAAGCAAAATAAAAGAAAACAGAAAACACCACTCGTAGACACAGGCAACAGATTACCTGTGGGAAAGAAGGTTGGGGGAAGGTAGAAGAGGGTATAAAGGTGCTAAATCAGTGGTTCTCAGCCTTGGCTGCACAAGGGTGAGAACCACTGTGCTAAATGGTGATGGAAGGTGACTTGACTTGGGGTGGTGAACACACAATACAATGTACAGATGATATATTATAGAATGCCACACCTGAAATCTATATAATTTTTTTTAACAAATGTCACCCCAATGAAAAAATAAAAAGAAAACAAAAAAATTAGACTTATCTATTTACTAACTTTTTATTTTAAAAAGATTTCAAACCTGCAGAAAATGTGCAAGGATAGTACAATGAATTCCTATATACCCTTCATTGGGATTCACCATTTTTATCAATTTGCCCTATTTGCTATCTCCCTCTATTTCTATTCCATATTGTTTGTTTGTTTGTCTTGAACTATTCGGGAGTAAGTTGCAGATATCATGGTTCTTTGATCCTCATTACTTTAGCATCTCTCTCTTAAGAACAAGGACATTCTTTACAGTTTAATGATCCAAGTAAGCATATTTAGCATGGCTACTTCACTTGATTATCTAATATACAGTCCATATTCAAATTTTACCAGTGGTTCCACTTCTACCTTTTATATCAGTTTTCCCCTGTAATTCAACCTCTAATTCAGCATTTGGCTGTCATGTGTCTTTAGGCTTCTTTCATTTGGAACAGTTCTTCAGTCCTTGGTCTTTCCTCAGACCATGCCTTTGACAGTCTGGTTATTTGATTATGAGAAATCTTGAGGGCCACGGAGTGGGGGAGAAATAACGCCCGCCGCCCCTCACCTGTGTTCTCAGGTGTCTGGGGGGTTGCCCAGCTGCCACAACAGCCACCCCTTGTGTCAGTAGGGAAGTGACTGTCATACACTCTACATTCTTGTGCTTGTGTGTTTCTGAGATCTTTAGCTGAAAGGTCTGAATGGGTGGGCTAGTTTTAATACATTTAAAGAAGTAAATCATTCTGTGTTAAAGCTGGTTTCTGTTGTCGGGTTACAATTTATCGTTCTTTCTCGATGGTCAAATATATGTTTTGGTTTCTGTCCCCATTTAGTCTCAAAGAAGACGGAGCAGGAACCCCCTATGACAAGGAATCAACAGCCATTATAAAGCTGAATAATACCACAGTTCTTTATTTAAAGGAGGTGACAAAGTTCCTGGCTCTTGTTTGCTTTGTCAGAGAGGAAAGCTTTGAAAGAAAAGGTAATTATGTGTGTGTGATTCAGACTAATACTGTCTTCACTGCCTGTTGAATGTGGATGGGGAGCAGCGTGCCTCTTGGAGTTTGTAGACTTAAGTCCCAGGCCCCCTTGATCAGTCAGCTTTGGGGACCCGTGAACCAGCCTGCCCTCTAGTGAAAGCTGCTGTGAGGTGGAAGTGGACGCAACCATCCACCAGGGGCCTCAGCTTTCCTGTGGGTGCAGCTAGCTGGGGTGCTGCCAGTCTGTAGAGTTCCTTACCAAGGGGAGGCCCCCAGCCTCAGCGAGGGCCATGGCCTCCCTCTTGGGCCACACCTCTCGAAGGTTTTAGGGACATGTGACCACTTGTGCTCCCTTGTGAAAGAGGGGACTCATACAACATCAGAGCTAGACGGTATTTAACTTGTGTTCAGCCTCTGTATTCTTTTTTTTTTTTTAATATATTTTATTGATTTTTTACAGAGAGAAAGGGAGAGAGATAGAGAGTTAGAAACATCAATGAGAGAGAAACATCGATCAGCTGCCCCCTGCACATCTCCTACTGGAGATGTGCGCGCAACCCAGGCGCATGCCCTTGACCGGAATCGAACCTGGGACCTTTCAGTCCCCAGGCCGACGCTCTATCCACTGAGCCAAACCGGTTTCGGCAAGCCTCTGTATTCTTTAGTCCTCGAAACACAGGGATGGCACCATGATCCCGAAAACAGAAGACATGAAAACACTTAATAATATCACCAGATGTCTTTTTAGTTTTATTTTAAAACGAAAGCAATTAACCTCATAAAAATACTCATTTTCCCCCCTTGCTACCTAACCTGGGTAATACCTTACTGCTGCTGCTATGAGTTTTTTGCAACTAGGAAACGATTTACCAATTTGTTGGGTAAAAATATTCCCAACAAAGTGGCAATAGTAACATTGACCAAAAAAGCCTTTTTTTCTTATAAAGCGATACGTGTTTATTTTAAAAATATTTAGAAAATTTGGGAGTGTATAACAAAAACAAAATAAAACCACTCAATTTCACCATTTAGAGCTAAACCCCATGCTAAATTTCTGAAATGTGCTTTCTTTCTTCTTTCCTTCCTCTCTTCCTTCATCTGTTCTTTCCTTCCAACAAAAGTGGGGCCAGGTGATTGTCTATATAGTTTTAGATCCTGTTGTTTACAAATTCATTGAGCATGAAAACGTAATTTAGATTTTTTTAAATTATAAAAGCAATAGATTCGCTTAGAAAATTTATAAATAACAAATAAGCATAAAAGAAATAATTACTGATAAACTTCTCACTCAGATCCTCAATATTTTCTGTATCACTTTCCAGCCTTTTTCACATATATATCTATTATCTTTATATATGAGATTGTATGATAAATCCTACTTTATAACCTTCACTTAAATTATTATAGACATCTTTCCAACTTACTAAATCTTTTTTCCACATCAATTTTAGATTTTGATGTTATGAATAATCTATGATGACCCTCTTTGCACTAAATATTTTTGTACATCTTTGGTTGTTTCCTCAGGAAAAGCTTTCAACGAATGGAATTACTTAGATCAAAGGGTAGGCATGTTTTGGGGGCTTCTAATGCATCGTTACCAAAATGTCCTTTAGAAAGACTTTATGGGTTTACGCTACTAAGAGAATATGAGCGTGTCAATTTTGCTGTAGTTTCAATATTGGGTATTAGCATTAAAAATTTATAATTGAGCCCTAGCCACTTTGGCTTAGTGGATAGAGCATTGACCTGTGGACTGGAGTTGTCCCGGGTTTGATTCTGGTTAAGGGCATGTACCTCAGTTGCAGGTTGCAGGCTCAGTCCCTGGCCCTAGTTGGGGCACGTGCACGAGGCAACCAATCGATGTTTCTCTCTCTCTCTCTCTCTCTCTCCCCCTTTCTTCCACTCTCTCTCTAAAAATCAATGGAAAAATATCCTCAGGTGAGGATTAACAGCAACAACAAAAATGATAATTGAGCCCAGGCCAGTGTGGCTCAGTTGGTTGGGTGTTCGATTCCCAGTCAGGGCACATACCCAGGTTGCAGCTCTATCTCTGGGAGGGGGGGCATACAGAAGGCAGCCAATCCATGTTCTGCTCTCACATTGATATTTCTCTCTTCTCCCTTCCTCTCTCTCTAAAAATCAATAAACTATTTTAAAAATTGATTATTGAAAACTGGTATATCATTTAAGTTTACATTTCCTTGCTTCTTACTGAAGTTATGCATGTATTTTTCCCATATTTACCTACTATTGCCAACCGAATTGCCTTTTGTGTCCTTGTCCTGTGAAATTTTTAATTAAATGGTGTTAATCTTTGACTTTTTATTTTCATCTTGCTGAAAGTAAGAACAGATTATATAATAAATCCATGGAATTTTGAAGATAGGACCATACCTTGTTTCATTCTCAATTACAGATGATTTTACCCAGACTCAGGACGTAAGTGATTTTCCCCCAATATAAGGTCATACCGCCAGTGTATGGCAGTCAGGCCTAAAGATTCCTGGGGTTCTCCCTATGTGGAATCAGTGTTGTATATTGTTTAAAACCATGATATATATATTTTCTTGGTTAAAGATAGTTCCAGAATTTATATCTGATGATTGATATTTCATGTTGATTTTGGAAGCTAATAAAAGTTATACAAATAGTACAACTACAGCCCCCAAACCATCTAGGATGGTGGCAGTTTCTAAAAGGAATAATTTTGAACCAATTTTAGACTTCCAAAAACTTCTTAAAACTGTAGTTTACATCTACTCCTCATCCAGCTTCCCCAAATGTTAACATCTTACATACTATAGCACAGTTTGCAAAACTAGGGAATTGACATCAGTATAATGCTATCAATGAAACTACAGACCTGTGCAGAGTTCACCAGTTTTTCCAAAAATACCCGTTTTCTGTTTCAGGATCCAAAATTGATTTAGTTGCTATTTCTCCTGGTTTCCTCCTCCTATCTGTGACAATTTGTCTTCCATGGTCTTGACACTTTGGAAGAGTACTGATCAGTCATTTTGTAGACTGTCCCTCAGACTGGGTTTGTCTGAGATTTTTCACACAGTTGGAATGAGATAATGCACTTTGGTCAGAACACCACACAGTCCTGGCCAGCGTGGCTCAGTGCTTGAATGCTGACCTGTGAACCAGGGGGTCACGGTTCCATTCCTAGTCAGGGCACATGCCTGGGTGTCAGGCTCTTGATCTCCAATGGGAGTTATGTAGGAGGCAGCCAGTTGATGATTCTCTCTCCCATCATTGATGTTTCTATCTCTCTCTCCCTCTCCCTTCCTTTCTGAAATCAATAAAAGTATATTTTAAAAACACCACACAGAAATGATGTGTGTCTTTCTCTGTGCATCACATCAAGTGGTTAATGGTGTCTTGTTGCTGGTGACGCTGATGTTGACTTAGCTAAGGTAGTTTCTGCCAGTTTTTCCACTGGAAATTCCCTCCCTGTCCCTTTGTCATTAATACATGCTTTCAAACTATGCAACTCCTGTTTCTTCTCACACGCTTGCCCACTAATTATAACCTTCACTGTAGATAGGCAGACTTTGTAGAACTTATTAAACTAAATAGAAACTTAGGTGTTAATGGTCACAACTAATAAATGTAAATAAATAGGCAGACTAGGTGGAACCCCATCATGTTAAACCTGCACGCTTTTTTTACGGTGACCAACCATCTCTATTTGTCTGGGACCATGGGGGTTCATGGGACAGTAGACCTCCAGTAAAACTGGGCAAACCAGATGAGGTGGTCATCTTATCTATTAGGCAGCTGCCTTTAAAAAGAACTTGGGCTTATAAATTCATGGAGTAGTTTGATTTATTTTGTTGCTTTAATTTTGTATTGCTGAGTCCTGTTGGTGCTGATAATCAACACTTGGTGATTAGTTTTTCTCCATGTTTGTCTTCATCTGAGTTTTCATTAGTGGTCCCCATGACTGCTTTGGCAGAGGAGATAGAATTGAAAGCAGATGCAGGACACTCCGCCCTAGATGCACATTATAGGCACCTTGGGATGGGAGGCAGTTAAAAAATACGGACATCTGGGTCCTCTTCCATGTAATTAGAATAGAATTCCTGGGAGGGAGGCCTGGGGTTTGTTAATATTTTTGAACTTCCTTGGATGTTTTTAATGCCCAACTAGGGTGAGAACCACTGAACCAGAGAAAGGTGTGGGGCCATCCTACAACTGGGTATGGTGGTGAAGGTAATCCTTATTCTGTTCATGTCTTGCTTGTATTTTCAATGAAAGGGTTGAAATAAATAGCAAACTTATTTTCTGAGTGCTTACTTCCTTTGAAAATCCCAGTTGTGAATTTTTACCATTTTACTTTTAAAACTCCACATGCCGCAAGATTACTGTTCTTAAAATTTTGCGCATGTAAAAATGTGCAAAGATGACTAAGTTAAGATTTGTCAAAAACTATCAATAGGATGTCTCTGCAATTTCCCACGTGGAGTATTTGATCCACTCGTCCCATTGAAGCAGTCAAGCCGAGCTTTCTTCCTAAGGCAGTTAGTTGCACATATGATAGGCAGAGGTTTGTAAGGTTGTTCTAACATCTCATTTCCAAATTCCCACTAAGCAACAGCACTTCTTGGCACTTTGTTTTTCATTTCTGCCTTATTCTGCTTTGTTTCTTACTTTTGCCTTATTGCCTCATTGGTTTTGTCATTGTTCTTAAACTGGATGTGTGGCCACTATCACTGCAGAAGCAGCAGAGGGCACTGCTCCGAAGGTTTCCTGCTCCTGGAAGCTGAGGTGGGGGTTCCTCCAGTTCACTCGCACTTGTATAACTAGTTTGAAGAGTTTCAGTCCTTGGCTGGAATCTCAATTCTTTCTTTGGGTTTCTGGAAGCATCACCTTAGTGGATGGAAATAATGGTTAGGCTTGTTGTTTTAATAAGTTAAAGATAGTAAATAAGGACCAGCTGCCTATTTTAATTAGTGTAAACATTAGCCACAACATAATAAACTAGTGGTGAGGATGAAAAATACACTTAAGACTTTGCATTCTCGTTTATGCTATTTTTGTACGACTAATTAATTTCTGAAAATACAGTAAGATTCTACCCTACTGTTTCTCCATTAAAAAATATCTTTATTGCCGAAACCAGTTTGGCTCAGTGGATAGAGCGTCAGCCTGCGGACTAAGAGGTCCCGGGTTCGATTCTGGTCAAGGGCATGGACCTGGGTTGCGGGCACATCCCCAGTGGTGGATGTGCAGGAGGCAGCTGATCGATGTTTCTCTCTCATCGATGTTTCTAACTCTCTCTATCTCTCTCCCTTCCTCTCTGTGAAAAATCAATAAAATATATTTAAAAAAATCTTTATTGTTGAAAGTATTATCCATTTTAAATTTACATGATATTGAAGAACTGAGAGTGTCATTGGTTGTTGAATTCCTGAGCTTGAGTTAACTGCTGTCACTCTACTAGTAAAACCAGGGACTGGGCCTTCCCCAGGACTTATGACAATGGTTTAAATACAATATACAGCCCGTAAATATTGATTGATTACTTATAATATACATCGCGTAAATATTGATTGATTACTTGATTGATACTGTGGCTTTGTTATCTCAGCCACACTCCAAGTCAGGGTCTCCCTCCACATAGAGTCAATTTAATAATGCCTTCTAGGGAAAAGTAATAAGTATTTCATTGAAGATAATAACTTCATTGTAAAAAATCTTTAATTCCGAAAGGTCAAAAAAATGTGTTCACTTGGCTCTTCAAATGTGTTGGGTCATAGACACCTTTGAAAATGTGGTGTATACTCTGGAAACTTTTCTTAGTGAGAAATATACATTCTCAAGATCTTGCCTTCGGTTCCTGAGGACCAGCTGCAGACTTCCCCGTTCAGCCTTTGGATCTTATGTTAAGGCCGCTTCTTTACTGCCCCCTACTGGTTGATCCTTGTCATGGTCGACGTGAAAAGATGGATATTATTTCTTTCTATGTGACATTGCTAAAGATTTTTGGCTTTCTTCTCCAGGGCTTATTGACTATAATTTTCATTGCTTCCGGAAGGCCATCCATGAAGTTTTTGAGGTGAGAATGAAAGTGGTGAAATCGAGAAAGGTTCAGAATCAACTGCAGAAGAAAAAAGGAGCCACCCCCAATGGGACCCCTAGAGTGCTGCTGTAGGTGAGGTTTCAGGAACATCTTTTGAAATCAGGCCTTTCAGTGAGGCTGCTGCACTGTGTTGCACTAAAGGAAGGGGACGAAGAGATTGGGACACATAACATAAATTTGTTGTAAAAATAAAAATCCTGTGACCCTTTTGATCTTTTCTTTTTTAAATAAAGCAAGCACTTTGAAGCAAAAACTTGTATACTAATAGTGAAGTTAAATCCACTGTAATTTCATGACATAAATGTACACTTTTATGGTCTGTAGTCAGAAAAATCCTGTGTGAGAACTGCCAGGAACTGTATATATTTTGCACTTTTTCATTGAACTAAACTTTGATAAAACTTTTGTAAGCTTTTTCTGTACTTGGTGTGAAGGACATGCATACTGTAGTTCTTAGCTATGGCAATCAGAAATTAAAAAGTAATGCATTAGCAATGACTTTTATAAACTTGGGGATCTTTGCTACCAGTTGTTGAGGGAAAAAAATCATTTTTCAGTGGAGATGGTACAGATTGGGGCAGCAAGCTGTAGGAGCAATAAGAACTGTCCCTTGTTTGTAACTAATATACTTAAACAGGAGTTTTGATGAATAATATTAGCACCAAACTTATCTAAAAATTTCTATAGCTTTGGCAGTGCTTCCCTACTCAACAGTTTTTACAAAGCTCTTTACCTCAACACACATCTCTATAATCATTTTATACAGAGAGGTGGTTTCTTTTTGCTGTATTACTGTTCTTTAGTACCTTTGGGACCAGATTTCCAAAATGGTGCCGATCACTGGAGACAAATACGAATGTCATTGAATTGCAGGGACTCTGGAGGCTTTTTGTACCTGCCACCCAGGCTAGAGTAACATCAGAGGACACGTGGTTTCCCAAATGTAGGTGATTGACAACTGCAGATATAAAAATAGATACACAATTCTGTATGTTTGGCCCCTGTGAAATGGGCCTGTTATTATGAAGCATTTGAAATGTTTATTTAGGGCCAGCTATTTTTATTGCTCCATGATCACAGAGGACGTCTCAGATCTCTACCATAGAATTGAATCCTGTTGGGCACATTGGTCACCTTGAGTAATGTTCTCATTTGTGACAGTGTACCTTGTAGACTCTGCCTGTTCCTATCTTAACGGCTGAACTAGAGCTCAGTTTGCCAGCAGCATGTTCTGCACAGCTGAAAAGCCCTCAAGTTCAGTGGGAAGGCGCTGGCCAGAGCAGGCATTACAGTTAGCTATGTATTTGTTTTTGTGAAATTCTCTCACTTATATTTACTTTAGACTAACAGCAAGTTAAGAGGTTCCTAAATCTACCCCCGACCCCAAACCATTCCAGGTAGATAATTCTAGGTCTATCCCAAGGGTTGGTGCCTAAGGCATGCTTGTGGGTATTAGAAAATAATATTCTTTTCTTTTATCAGAGGCTCGTAGGGATATCAAAGCTGCTCCTAGCAAAATGTATCAAGTTCCTAGAGCAACTTGTCCTTGAAATGATCCCACTTCTACCTGTGACTTCTTTCTGTCCTCTCTCCTTTCTCTCCTCAAGTCCTGTTCCTTTGAGGCTGGCAGCTGCAGTTTAAAATGGTAGCTGTTTGGGATTTAAGATTTGAGCCCTCCCAAGAGGCTGTGCATTTTGGAAGAAAACTTCTAAAAATCATGGAAGAGCGCCAACTGCCTCATAATTTTTGCTCAGAAACTTGGGTTTATAGTATCCTGGGGTTCTAAGGAAGTTTTTTTCTCTAATTGCCAGACCTACATCCTGTTGGACCTTTGCCAACAGGCCTGGTATACAATAGGTGGATTATTCTTATAAATCTAATTCTCTCGTTTTTATAATGTTTCTTTTTAGAGTAAGCAACAAAGAATTGCTTTTCTAATGTGACTTTATCCTCAAGATAGAGACATTTGCCTATCTGATAAATCACACATTACTTAGGTACATATGTACATTATTGTAACCAAGAGGAGCTTCCAGTTTTGAGCTGGGTATATGATGCGTTTTTTAAAAATAGCTTTTTATTGATTTTTAGGGAGAGAGGAAGGGAAAAGGATAGAGAGATGGAAACATCGATGAGAGAGAAACATCATCGATCAGCTGCCTCCTGCATACCCCTTACTGTGGATCGAGCCAGCATGTGCCCTGACTGGGAATTGAACCGGTGACCTCTTGGTTCATGGGTTGGCATTCAACCACTGAGCCACACCGGCCAAGCTATGATGTTTTGTTGTTAAAATGTGCCTTAAGAGCCTATTACTTCAAGAGCAAATGATTCTCTGGGGGAAAGGCAAAATTAATGCTATGGCATAAGGACCCAAGTTCATGGTACTAAGTGTACTCTTTGATTCATCACACACTAATATATAGATGACTGCCTCAAACCTGTAAGTATGGCAATGACCTCTTACTTAAAGAGCGATGTAGGAGTTATGTCTCAGTGTCCAATTTTTTGAAGTCTGTGCTATTGAAATTACAAAATCTCTCAATTACTTTTGCATTTTAAAAAAATAGATTTTTGTGTTGACTTCAGAGAGGAAGGGAGAGGGAGAGAAACATCAATGATGAGAGAGAATCATTGATCGGCTGCCTCCTGTATGCCCCCTACTGGGGATCAAGCCCGCAACCCAAGCATGTACCCTTGGCCAGAATTGAACCTGGGACCCATCAGTCCACAGGCCAGTGCTCTATCCACTGAGCCAAACCTGCTAGGGCTTGCATTTTATTTTTGATATGGGACTTAGCTTACTGTGATGTCTATGGCCACATTTAGGTCACAAATCCAATGCTATAAATATAAAGCCCAAATACATGGCTACAGTGACTGCTCTGGAACATTTTTGCTCATTTTCAAAGGTTGACAACTTGATCTATATGTTTCTAGGGCAGTTAGAACTTCTATGTGGAGGTGAGACTCTGTGAATTACCTAGCATCTTTGTTTATTTCCAGTTATGCAGATTAGTGTGAATGACCAGGGTAGAATGTTTTTGAAGGAATATAAATAAAAAACTGTTGACATTCATGGACAGTGTTATTTTGTGAACATAATGTATTTTGGACCCTTAAATATGAGATGACTAAAAACACAGCAATATTGTTATATACGGGTTATATGCTAACTGTTTGAAATGTACTTCAGAAAAACAGCCAACTGTCTTGATTATTAAAGTATGGTATGCATTCAACTTATATGGACTGAGTGTAATTTATAATCAAATATAGTATTAACTTTTACTTTAAATGATAGTCATTTATAAACCATTGTTAAATCATTGCTTTTACAAATGTTAACTGCCAACTTAAAAGTTTGTGTCATATGCTCATGATATGCTAAGCTCTCATTTTATTTTAAGCATATTCATAACTAATCTTTCAGGGAGCGGAATGGTCTCTTTGGTGAAAAAGAAGTATGGTCTTCCATATTTATGAGGTTGTTTACCATACATGTATATTACTGCTATATTGGCCTTTCTTGTGGAAATGAGGATAAATCACTCTATTTATATTGGATTTGCACTTTTGTTTTTATTGTTTTAAACCCTCTTATCTCTTTATATTTTTGATGGTGATTTGCCTGTGCAGATGATAGAACTGTTATTTCAGTAAACTTCAGATATTCATTCTGCTACTCTGGCTCTGATCCTTAGATCTCCGGAAATTCTCTCCCTAACAGTGCACCTTATCGCTCCTTGCTTAGTAAGATTCCACTCTTTAATGACTTGTACAGATCCCCTAAGAGTTCTTAGAGCTAACATAGAAGATATAAGATGTTATATATTTTAAAAAATATATTTTATTGATTTTTTTTTACAGAGAAGAAGGGAGAGGGACAGAGTTAGAAACATCGATGAGAGAGATCGATCAGCTGCCTCCTGCATGCCCCCCAACTGGGGATGTGCCCGCAACCAAGGTACATGCCCTTGACTGGAACCGAACCCGGGACCCCTCAGTCCGCAGGCAGACGCTTCATCCACTGAGCCAAACCGGTTCGGCAGATGTTATATCTTATATATGAAATCCTGTTTCTGATGGAAAACCTGATCTGAAGTAATTATTTCCAAGGTTTTTAAATCAGTAGTGATGTTGAGTTTAGGAGGAAGAAAACATTGTCCTTAACAGAATTGTTTAATAACTAGAGGCCCAGTGCACGAAATTTGTGCACAGAGGTGGGGGGTTCCCTTAGCCCAGCCTGCACCCACTCTAATCGGGGACTCCTCAGGGGATGTCTGACCACTGGTTGGACACCCCTCTCACAATCTGGGACCACTGGCTCCGAACCACTCACCTGCCTGCCTGCCTGCCTGATTACCCCTAACCCCTCTGCCTGCCTGGCTGATCACCCCAAACTGCCCTCCCCTGCCAGCCTGATCTCCCCCCCAACAGCCTCTGCCTACCTGGTCACCCCTAACTGTCCTTCCTTGCCAGCCTGGTTGCCCCCAACTGCCCTCCCCTGCTGGCCTGATCTTGCCCCCAACTGCCCTCCTCTGCCAGCCAATTTGGTTCTGATTGGTCAGTTTCTATGCCAGTCAGCATCTCTGGGCCTATCAATGGGACCTGATCAGAAAGGCAGGGGTGATCAGCAGCCGCAGTGGAGGCCTGGAGAGAAATGGATGTGTGGCTGTTGGCCAGACTGGGAGAGAAAGAGAGGCAAGTTCTGATCAATGGCTGCCACAGAGGCTACAGATCAGACCCTGCTTCTCTTTCTGCAGGCCTCTCTCCAGGCCTGATCCACAGCCCCAGACAGTATTGAGTCGGGGCGCCTGGTCTGGTCAAGCGTTCAGTCATTACAACCCTGGCTCTTTATTATATAGATACTAGATATTGAGTACACACAGTATACCAAACGCTGCTCTTATGTGTGTTTACATAACTTATAAACCCAAGAGGTAGGTACTATTATCACTTCTATTTTACAGATGAGGTAACTGAGTCCAAAGAGATTAAATAATTTAGTCAAGATCATATTACTAGTAAGACACAAGGTCTGGAGTCAGACTCAAGAGTCCACTATCTCAGCTCTTCCTCTAAGCAGCCTTATCAAATGTCCCCTTAAATGCCCTCCTTTCACAAATATGAAAAGGGGGACTTGCTTTGTAGGATTTACTGTTATCTGGGTTTGTGAAGGCCGAGGTGCTGAGATATTTAAAATAACTTTCCGTACATGAGAATCAATAGGACCAGTCTTCTAAATGTGCTTCACTAAGAGAAGAAAGTCAACAAATCCAGTTAATAACTAGTGCCCAAAATAATATTAACAGAGTATTTAAATATCAGAAGAAAATTTAAATACATTTTACTGCCATTGGTTTTCTAAGAAAATCAAGAGAGACTAAGCTGTTGATCTCAGCTGTACTCAACCTTTGCTTTGAGTTTTTGTTTTTGTTTTTTAAATATATTTTATTGATTTTTTACAGAGAGGAAGGGAGAGGGATAGAGAGTTAGAAACATCGATGAGAGAGAGCGACATCCATCAGCTGCCTCCTGCACACTCCCTCCTGGGGATGTGCCCGCAACCCAGGTACATGCCCTTGACCAGAATCGAACCTGGGACCCTTGAGTCCGCAGGCTGACGCTCTATCCACTGAGCCAAACCGGTTAGGGCTTGCTTTGAGTTTTTAATATATGTAGGAATAACATAGAAAATAAAATACTGATCTGGATTAAAATTCAGAAAGGTACATTTTGATCCTAATCCTTCAGACCTATATTTAAAATTGCTACTAGCATGCTTCTGCTGGACTCTTCTGTAAGAGGACCCTCAGATCTAACGTCCAGAATTGAGCTGGCCTCTTTCTTGCTAAATCTGTGATGCATGACTATCCTTCCGAGTCCCTGCTAGAAACACATTCCTCTTGACCCCCTTTCCTGCTCACCTCCTCTATTTCTTTCAGTTCAGCCTTACAAACCTCCATTGAATCTCTTTTCTCCATCTCTTCTGCCACTATCCTGTTTAGACCACCATTACCTCTTATTTGAATCTCAGTAGCCTCTTAACAGTGTCACTCTGCCTCATCCACCCATCTGTTCCATTCTCTATACAAGATGCAGAATGACCCTTCTAAACCACCACAATTCTAACCATATCACTTGCTTACGCCCTTCCTCGCTCCCCATTATAGATATTAGCCAAAGTCCTAATAAAGTGTGTAAGACCCTGTCTCCCCAGCCCATACCTCCCTCTCCAGCCTTGGTTCATCCTCCCTTAACAGAGCTGGACCAGCATGCCTACACAATGTGGTAAACAAGAGGATGTGTGAATTTTGGTTCCTTTGTCAGTCATTTTCTGAGGGAAATTATAATTTTCTTTCATTCAACAGTTATTGGTAGGACAGCTGTTATCTGCTAGATATTGTACTTAGTAAAATAGCTAAAAGACAGATACTGGAAATGGAAGGATTTTAATATGTAAAAATAACAAAATAAACTACTTTAATTTTAGATAGGCCCTTATAGTTTTCACAACGGCTCTATAAGACTTGCCTTCTCTAGCAAAAACCATGGATAGCTAGAACTAGCATCTGAGAAGTTGAGTTGTTCAACCAGTAGCAGATCAATAGCTATATTTAATATTGTTAATTTACAGTAAGACTAAATACTATAAGAAGTAGGTTGAGGAAGTGAAAATGTTTATTGTAGTGCCTTCCCTTATAATTAAGGAAAGAGATAAATTATGTTAAAAGTGTGAATACATACACACACACACACACACACACACACACATACAGATAGCATGTGGGGCCAATTTCACTTGCAGATATTATGGTACTCCAACTCAAGTTCACAAGTTACACCTTTGCCACAGCCTTAGCTAGAAAGTGTGAGTTTTAAGTGTTAGTTATTTTGTTATTTTAATCCTCACTTGAGGATTTTTTTTTATTTTTTTGCTTTTTAGAGTGGAAGGGAGAGGGAGAGACAGAGAGAAACACTGATGTGAGAGAGACACATTGGTCGCCTCCAGCACGCCCCCGGGAGCCTGCAACCAAGGTATGTGCCTTTTAAAAAATATATATATATTTTATTGATTTTTTACAGAGAGGAAGGGAGAGGGATAGAGAATTAGAAACATCGATGAGAGAGAAACATCGATCAGCTGCCTCCTGCACACCCCCTACTGGGGATGTGCGGCAACCAAGATACATGCCCTTGACTGGAATTGAACCTGGGACCATTGAGTCTGCAGGCTGACACTCTATCCACTGAACCAAACCGGTTAGGGCAAGGTATATGCCTTTGACTGAACTCAAACACAGGACCCTTCAGTCGGCAGGCCAAAGCTCTATCCACTGAGCAAAACCGGCTAGGACAAAATGTTAGTTATTTTAATGTTCATACTTTGTTAATTTAATACATATCATTTCCAGAATTAGATTTAATTAAAAGTTTATTTTACTGTTACTCCTCTTTTCAATCTTTTTTGCCCCAAGGAACTATGAGTGCTGCTTAAGGAAGAAGTTTATGTCCTCTTAATATGTTGACATGAGGAGCCACAGAAGATGTGAGAAGAATCAGATTTCATTAGCTCCTATAGCCACTTGGTTTTCTAAGAATATAGAATACTAGGGGCCTGGTGCACGAAATTCGTGCACTGGGTGTGGAGGTCGGGGGAGTGTCCCTCAGCCCAGCCTGCCCCTTCTCACATACTGGGAGCCCTCAGGTGTTGACCCCCATCAATCTCCAATCGCAGGATCGGCCCCTTGCCAGAGGCGTCAGGCCTGGGCAGGGGACCCTCATTTCCCCCATCACTGGTTCTGCCCCCAGCCCCGGCCTGATGCCT
>NW_006383008.1:7280934-7289429 GCF_000327345.1 Myotis davidii
CTTTCCCTTTCGCCTCCCTGCATTGTGCCTACATATGCAAATTAACCGCCATCTTTCTTGTCAGTTAACTGCCCTCTGAGTTGGCAGTTAATTTGCATATAGCCCTGATTAGCCAATGAAAAGGGTAGCGTCGTACACCAATTACCATTTTTCTCTTTTATTAGTGTAGATGGGGCTAATGCAGACCTTCTTTTTAGATCATTTAGAATTTTTAAAGATTGGATGATATTTTAAAATGTGCCAAACTTGGCCTAGCACGTCCTCAGGAATATCTTCTTTTATCATAAATTCAAGTAAAGTTGAGGCAGTGATCTTATTTCAGCTGTACCACCAGTATCTTTGAAGTTTTTGTTTTTTTTTTAATGTCATGGTAAAGTGAAAATATAGGCTTTAATGGTCCCTATCATAATTTTAAAGATACTTCAAATTCTGTCATATTATTACAAGGAACAATTCAATTACATAAAAACAAACAAGCAAATTTAAATTATATATATAAAAATTAACAAAATTATTAAAAATAAGTAAATACATAAAAACAAAATCCAAAATAAGATCCTTAATACTAGCCCCGTAAATACCCATCAGTGGTCTTCTTTGTAGAATATTATGGTTTTTTATTTCAATAAATGATTTAGCAGTTAAAGCTGAGATGGGGTCTGGTCCTCAGTGTTTAATTTTTTAAATATAAGTTATCTTAAAAACCAAAATGACCATGTGAACTTATATTCAGAGCAGTGTTTGACTGGTATAACTGCCCTGGGACAGAACTGTAGGAGTTAACCCTTTATGAAATGCATTTTAAACTTTTTGTTGTAAACCATAATAACTACAATTCACATTGCCAGCTATCACACACTCATATTTGCAAATGTTACTTTTTAAAAGCCTCATGAAGTACTATCCTTTCTACATGCAATCCAGTCTAGGATTCATTCATTCAATTCATTCATTTATCTTTTAAAGAAGATCTCACAACTCACTAATGGGTCTTGACCTGCAATTTGTAAAGCACTGCTAGAGTGAACCCACCAGCCAGATCAGAGATACCTGAGGATTTTCTTTCTAGCCTAAAATATTTTCCTTCTTTCTCTTAATTTTCAGACCTTAAGAAACATAAGGGAAATGCTGATCAAGTTCTTGAATTTTTCTTTCGTTTGGTTAGGGCTTTCTACTCTGTTTAACAGAGCAGTTTTTCTTCTCATTGCCATCCCTTGGATGTTTTGTATGTTGGGTTGTATTAAACGTGGGAGGCATCCTGTGTGCTGTAGTCCTGAGAGGATCATCTATTACTATAGACTCTATCCTTGACTATCTATACTAATAATAGAGGAATATGCAAATATGCAGACTGAACAGCAGGCTGTGTGGGGCGATCAGGTGATCAGGTCAGCAGGGGGGCAATTGGGAGTGACCAGGCTGGCAGGGAGGCAGTGAGGAGCGACCAGGCTGGTAGGGTGGAGTGAGGGGCGACCAGGCCGGCAGGGTGGGGGAGGGGGGTAGTTGGGGGCAACCAGGCTGGCAGGCACGTGAGCCATTAGGAGCCAGTGGCCCCGGATTGTGAGAGGGATGTCCGACTGCTGGCACCGGATTGACACCGGATTAGAGAGGGTGCAGGCTGGGCTGAAGGGACCTCCCCCGCTGCACAAATTTCATGCACTGGGCCTCTAGTAATAAATAATTTATTTTGAATTTAGTAACTTATGAGTCCATATCTAACTTCTATGGGATCCTTTGTCAATTCGATGACATTTGTCTTATAAAATATCAAGAACACTTAAGTTTGCTCTTGTGTGCTATTCTGACACTCCCAAGAACCACCTGCACAAGCCCCTTCCCCGACCTAGAAAGGGAGTCCACCTTGCCTCTAAATTCAGGGTGGAGGAATGAGGTGAAGGGGAACAGTAAAATTCAGGCCTTGACCACCCTGCTTTCTCAATCTGTACCAATAAGCTCCTGAGGCTAGGGGGATTTTACTAGTCCCCCAAAATTGAAAGCAAAAAATGAAGGCCCTTCCCTGAATAGCCAACTACAGGAGAGCATTTAAGAACTCAGTTTCTTCCATGCTAACCCTCACCATCACTATGGAGAATTCCATTCCTACAAGCTGTTTCTGTTTGCTTCCAGCTTCCGTTATTGCCTAAGTCCTTCGCTGCTGTCTAATTCTCTCTGCCTCTGGCCTTGCCTTCATCAACTAGATAGTCAATAACCAGGACTCCAGACTTTCCCCAGATCTCTATGAGGTGGTCTTGGTGATCAGGCTTTCACTTCCCCTCCATGTGAAGCAGTCATTAAAGGGCTGAGTGGGAAGACCAGTCCTGTATGTCTTTCTATCTTGATGGGAGAGGGAGTAACTCAGGTTTATAATGTATAAGAAATGGCACTTCTGATTCATGTCATAAGGTTTAATTTAATGCCCTAGGCCAGTGTTTTACCGTTACCTGATCCTAAGAGTCATTGTGGATACTTAAAAATGCAAATTCCTACCTACCCCAGTCTTCTTGAATCAGAATCTCTGGGCAGAAGTCTGGGAGTCTGTATTTAAATAAGCACCCTAGGGAATTCTTATAATTTGGGAGACATTATTTGGCCTGTAGTTGTTAAGAGGGATGGTAAGGGCAAATGGTGTAGGACCAGGATTGTAGTCAGCCTTCCTCCTCTCCTCCATACACACACACCCTCAAGTAAATAGTGTCGCTTTCCAACGTGATTATGTAGCTTTTAACATTGGCATTATTTAATCTACAATTTTATGGATGTAAACTAAATAATTAAAAAGTATATTTAGACCACTTTTTAATTTATATATTTAAATACTTATTCACATTTAAAATCACAAATTATACAAAATGATATTAATTTAGAAAAGTTGCTTTTTCCGCACTCAAATCGTTCAAATTCTTCTCAGGCATCTTCTGTAGCAGGGTTTTTTAAATCATCATTAGAACAATATTGTGAGTCATCTAACAGTTCCCTTCTAGTTATTTAATATAGAACATGTTTTAAATTGAGTAAGATGCTGTCGGTGGCAATTTTACTGAGTCTCAAGAGCCATTTCTTAAACATTATGACAGATTTCTTTCCTGCATATTCATAATTTCCACAAATAAGTACTTCTTATATTCTTCTTTTCAGTGACCTTTTAAAAAGCCAACTAATAAAAATCTCCAGTGCTTGTTCTCCAAGGTCATACCCTCAGGAATAATTAATAAATGTCTTCACCTGTCCCCCTGATTTCGTTATGTGACCCTTTTAAGACAGAAAACTCCAGTGCTTGAGGTGCCTTCAAAACGTTGTCTTCTTGGGAAGCATTTTGTTCAAACAACACAAAATAAGGACGAAAATATAAAGCAGCTCTTTTATTTTTTCCCTGAAGAATGATATATTTGGGAAAAGTTTGCTCTCTATTCTGGCATATAATGTATATATTTCCATTTAAGAACATCTGCACCAAAACCTAACTTCAACTCCCAGGGAAGTTAGACAGCCTCAGCTGTTTTCTCATAAGATGCTAGAAGGCAGATGGAGTGGCATACATCCACCTTTTGGTTAATTTGTGCTACAAGAATACATTGTAGGAAAGTCCAGGACTGCTTTTTAGAAGTTGATGAGCTGGTTATTATTTAAAGTTTGCCTGTATTGTAAAGTGGATTTTAAGGGGAAGCAGCAGTAGGACTGTTTGCTCTAAAGACATTAATAATATTGCCAAAATGCCCTGTGGCTACAGAATTACTCTGAGAAGTTCCGTTATTTATGTGTGCCTGAGCATTCTCTGTACACTGAAGAATGTTTCACATATCTGTGAAATATTGTTTTTTGGAATTTTGTGGATGCTATTGTGGTAAATGAAATACAAACCTGTTTAAAAGTATTGAACTCTTAGTTTTTTGTCATTTTGCATCTTCCTTTCCAATGGCTAGAAACTAAAACTACTTTGAAGGTAGGGAATAGTTCTAAGCTATTCAGGCTAGATAGTTGGTGACCAAGTTTCATCAATCAGCAAATGGACAAAGAGTCCAAAGAATGACAAATTCTCTGGGGTGACAGTGTTGTAACGTACCCCGCAAATCACAGCAGGACGCCTCAAGAAGTCGAATTAAAGAGTCACATTTATTGCAATCCGGGATTATGAGGGGTCATTCCCAAATCTCATAGTAACAAGATGGTCGAAAAACCAGGTTTATATAGGCAAAATCACAAAGGTATTGATTACATCCCAGGGTTTGGAATGAGGAAACTGGCTCCCAAAAGAGCAGATTACAGAAGCAGAATTAAGCGTTTTAATGACAGAAATACATTATCTAGAGCCCTCGGGCTTGGAATGAGGAACCTAGTTTGCACAAAAAAAGATTAATTTAGAGTAATTGTGCTGTCCTGGTCTCGGGACCACTGAGTCAACTGGAATGCACTATCTGTGTCCACTAAGACAATTGAGGATAATTGTGCTGTCCTGTTTTCCAGGTACAGAAGAATGTGCTTTCTAAAACCAGTAAGATCACAATCAATGGGATAGTCATTCAATCGAATGGGATGATGTATACAATTCAGAAAATCAAAATAACTTTTCTATTGTTAAGCCAAACAGCAGGATTAGAGTTAAACTACCTGAGATGGTTGCTACCACACTTCAACAGGATATGGAGACACAAAAAAGGCATAAACAGAGTAGCACAGAAGAGCTATTAGGAGAGGACTCAGACAGAGAGAGCAGAAGATACAGCTGTGCCCAAGCTATCTGCTGGTACATCATGAAGGACCTGTTCTTTCACCAATGAGCAACCCGGTTTCATCTTAGTTGCAGGTGTTTCCTTTAGGACTAAATTTAGAAATTGAAATATCTCTTGTCACACTCATCTGTTCATCAGAACTAAGGAGTAAGAAATATGAGTTGTAAATTTTGTTGATAATTTTAAAACATCTTTATTACAAAAAAAGAAAAAGGAAAAAAGAAATGTAATCCATGCAAATAAAGCAAAAGCACAATGCAAAGTAGGTTTCTTGTTCCTCATCCCTAATACTAATAGCTGTAATTTTTTGGGGGGGGGTGAGGGGGGAAGGAAGGAATGTCAGATAATTCAAAGCTATGGTAGCAAATTGGATCTCCAAGAAAATACATAATTTTTTAGAAAGCAGCAGTAAAAATGATTTTAATAATGTTGCAAACAACCATTTACAACTGCATGTAGAAAATGCTCCTTTGCTTATTAATGGGAAAAACCTTTTAAAATGAGGTATCTGGTGGAAGACACCTACTAAACTAGTACTGTAAGCACTCCACTTGGTTTCAAATAGACTCACTTGATATCTCTCAATAATGTTTTTTTCTTTCTTTCTGGAATACAGTTTTAGAAAGTGTTCAAATAGAACAAGCAGATAAGTCATATCTTGAACATTGAACCTGAAAAGGAAAACATGAAGTCATTTTCTCTACTGGCTCTCTCAGCCAGGGGCCACCAGTCGGTAAGCAAAAGCATAGCTATTAGACCTGCCATGTTGCAAGGTGGGGCACACTGAACAAAGAACTCCTTCCTGTCTGACTTTTTTTTTCTCTTTTTTTTCTGTCTGACTTTTGTTAACGTAACCAGAGTTAAAACTTGTGTCGCTGATAAGGACCAACCTCTCCTAACCTTAATACCAACTACATTCCCCTGGGAAAATTAGTCCCATTTTTCTTAACCTACCAAAGGGGAAATCCTGAGGGGGGAAACAAAAGAAAAAACTATGGCCAGTAATTTAATTTCATTAAAAAACAAAACTCTACTACAAATATTCAGAGGAATTAATAAAAGGCCATGATAAAGTCCACCTATGGCTTTCCAAGCTGTTTGCATTTCTAATTATACACTGGGAAGGCATTGGTGTAAAATTAGTTAATTCATGCTATCAGTCTAAGTGATAACAGCACTGCTACTTGCAGAACAAGTCCTCCAATGTGAACAGAGATTGCCATGGTAGAGCCAGTTATGTCAGGGGGAATATATGGAGTCGGAGGCCTTGAAGAAGTTTGTCTTGCACATGTTCCACCCAGCATGTTTCTCCATAAACATTTCCCCCACTTTTATTTACTTTTCACTGTTTAAATCCTTATAACACGGATACAGCATTACAGGGATTTAACAGGAAGGCCTTCGCAGGAAGGTGGCTTTGGAATTTGGCATGAGCTATACCACTGTTTCCATGAGCACGAGTTACCTTTCCCAGACGACTATGGTTTTGTTTGATTTGCCACCAGGAGTCAATGTGTTATTCTTTGCTTTGCACACATAAACACATCTCTTGCCCAGATCAAATTCAGTTTCATCTCAGGCATAAACACTTTCAATTTTAAAAAGAGATGTGTGCTCCCTCTGGTTCCAGAGACCTTGCTTACAGCCAGTAAAAATGGCTTTGGACCACAGCCTTCCACACATATTTGTCATTAGACAAGTCCTGTTCCCAGCAGGTCTCCACGGGCTCCAAGATGGCAGAAAGAGCTCTCCTAAAACGTTTAAACTCAACCATGCCCGGGCTTTATCTCTTCCTCACCACCACAAATAGATCATAGATCATCTACATTCTTTACTTTGAAAGGAGCCAATCATCTTGCCAATGGCTTTTGTATTAAACTCAACCAATCCCAGTTAACCTAACCAGAATCCTTCATTTACATTAAGAGGACCAGATTGAGAAGGAGCCTTTATAAGCCCTGCCTTTCTTTGTTTTTAGTTTAAGCCTCTTTCTTGGTTTACACCGGTTAGCTGATGGGCAGATATTTTAACTATAAAAAAGTATTTACAATGGAATTTTAACTCTGTTCAAATACCTATGCTTTATAAATAAAGGCTCAAGGTAAATACACTAAAATGTTCATCATGGCTATTTCTGAGTAGGGGATTATGGGAGATTTGCATTTTGTTTATATTCCAAATATTGAACACAATCATGTATTATGTTTGTCATCAAGGAAAAAAAAATTGAAAAATAAGAAAACTTTTAAATGATGAAGAATACATATCTTAAACTATGTGGTCCAAGAATAGCTCTGAGTTTCTAAGAAACATTTCCCTGTTTTCAAATGGTGGTGTAAAAAAAAAGTCTTGCATGACACTGACATCCTGATTCCTTTTTCCCATAGCAAGAACAATCCAGATTTCAGAGTTGGAAGACCTGGACTTCTTCAGTCAGGCTTCTTCTACTTTCTAGATAAACAGCTTTGAATAAGTCAATGAAACCTGAAGAACCTCTGTAAAATAAATTTCAAAGTATTCAAATCAAGACATAAATGAGAATCTAGAAAAGTTTCATCAACTTGGTAAAATAATATGCCAGAAAGATAAGAACTTGTAGTTAAAAAAACTGAGAATTTAAGTAAATTGCTTGAGTTTTCTGAGATGTCAATTGTCTTCATCTGTAAAATGGGTATAATTCATGAGGACTTATAAGAACTTTAATACCACAACTTATGGCCCAACATTGGATTTTTGCAGCTTGAACTCTGAAGCTGCTTATGAGGTACAATTTTATCCTTTTGGGCTCTGAAACTGCCTGCAGAGCAAGCAGCCCTCCTGTGCTGATTAAACTATTTGATAATTGTACCTTCTATGTGGTTGGTAAGCAACACCCCCTGGAACTGCTTAACCAAAAGCCTTTGTTCTATGAGTCTGAACTGAAACTAGGACATTAATAAATGCTTAATTATATGATACCCATTGGTTTTTAAAAATATATTTTATTGATTTTAGAGAGGAAGGCAGAGGGGGAGAGAGAAACATCAAGGATAAAAGAGAATCATTGATTGGCTGCCTCCTGCATGCCCCTACTGGGGATTGAGCCCTCAACCCAGGCATGTGCCCTTGGCCAGAAAAGAACCTGGTTCACTTCAGTCTGCAGGCTGACGCTCTATCCATTGAGCCAAACCAGCTAGGGCTGATACCCATTGTTTTTATCACTAAACGTTCAGTTACCCCCACTAATCAGAAAATGAATGATGTAAGTTTATAACCTTGTTTTCCTAGCAACTCTCTCCTTTTAAAAACCCTGTTCTCTTCCAGCCCCCTAAACTCTGAAGGAATCTTTGGTTCATACCAAGGGCTACGTTCTCTGATTTACAAATCATCCTATCTAATAAAAGGCTAATATGCAAATTTCCCCCTCTACTGGGAGTTAAACCAGGAGTTCAACCAAGGGGCAAAGCCAGCTGGCCAACCACCTGCAGCTCCTCCCCCAAGCCGGCCCAGCCTGATGGCCCCAATCGGGGTGGGTTGGCTGGATCCCATCCATGCACGAATTCCTGCACTGGGCCTCTAGTATATGAATAAACTCTTAATTTCTTTTGGAATTTTGTTAACAATAATCTGTGATGCTGCCAAGGCTGTTGTGAAGAATAAGTGAGTTGATGTATGTGTTGGGGAGGAAAATTTTCCTCTACCCTCAAGTTTCTTTCAAGTGGTTTAATAATCAAGTAGACATCAGACAGATTAGCAAGAGAAAAATAACCAAATTTAATATGTACTGGA
>NW_006383008.1:7289531-7291258 GCF_000327345.1 Myotis davidii
GACAGTCTGAGCTATGGATGAGGTAATTGGGGGCTTCAAGGTGTCATTGCAGGAGGATAAGAACAGATGGTTAGTAAGTAAAAGTTTGGTAGGTCAAACTTTTAGGCTTTCACTAATAATCTTTTATCATGGGCAGGAGGACAAAGAGAAACTGTTACCTAGAAAGGAGGGACAAGGACAAGCCATGTCAGCAGTCATCCCACCAGCCTCAGAAGCTGAGGACCACCCTGTCCCCACCCTCCTTGCCTGTCCTATATAATAATAATACAAGGCTAATGTGCAAATAGACTGGATGGCAGAACAACTGGAACAACCGAACAACCAGTCACTATGACATGCACTGACCACCAGGGGGTGTGCACGGAGCATGGCGGGTGTCAGCTGCAGTGGGGCAGGTGAGCGGGGGCACCAGTCGCTGGCATCGGGGTGAGCCTCTGGTGGTTATGAAAGTATTTTGCTCCCGCGAGCTGCAGTCCCGCCCGGTGCTCACACCTGCTGCCGGCGCCTGCACCCACTGCCAGCACCGGCCCCACTTGCACTTGCAGCTGGCACCGGAGCCGCCGCTTGTACCTCCCCCCCGGTCCCCCCCTGCTGCCGGCGCCTGCACCCACTGCCAGCACCGGCCCCACTTGCACTTGCAGCTGGCACCGGAGCCGCCGCTTGTACCTGCTGCCAGCGCCTGGTGCCAGTCCTGATTGCCCTTGAGGGCTTCTCCACCTCCCCCTGCTCCTGAGGGGTGATGGCGGCAGCAGCCACAGTGCGGGCCGCTGGCGCCAATCACACTGTGCTGTCAGTGAGTGTGAGCAGGGCTGGCGCCATCAGTGTGTGGGATGGTGGTGATGGGAGTGGGGCTCCCAGCAGACAGGGGACTGGGGGCTGCAGTGGGAGGGGCCAGGCAGGGGTATGGAGGATGGGCTGAAACCCTCCCCTGTGCCTACCACAGCCTCGGCCAAGCTGGGTGCTCCACTCCCATCGCCCTGCCAGTTGCCCCACAGACTGGCCCAGACCTAGGGACCCTACCCATATATGAATTTCGTGCACTGGGGCTCTAGTGTTTAATAAAAAACTTCCACCTAGAAAAAAAATCAAAATAATCCTTATGCCAAAGAGGCATATTTTGAGGCTGCTACCCCTCAAAAAGGAAGTTTTCTGCCTTTGCCAATAAAACTTGCCCAACCTGATTAACCCTCTTCACCCCACCTAGAGTTCCTTCCTCCCCCTCCTCCTCTCCACCCTCCCAACCCCGCTCTCCCTCTTGTCTTCAATGCTTGCTCCTCTTTTCAGTCTTCAGCGCCCAGTCCTCTTCTCCATCCCATTCTTTCCACAATAAACCATGAAGGGTGTCCTTCGAGGTTAAGCCTTTCTTATTTGGATGCACTCACCCAAATTCAATGCAGTTACCTTAGTTTTATTTTTTGACAGGTTTTAATTCATTTTTTAAAAGTGTCCGGCACCTAAGCGCATTCTCTGAAAATAAATTGTTATAAAAATCCTTTATCACTGGAATTCCCTACTTCACTGCTTTCACCGCAAACAGCTACTGGACCTAAAAACCAAGCACTTGGTGGGCAGCGCGGGTGGCCGGCTGCGGGGCATTGATTCTGGAAGGTGCACGTCATGGCAGTGGCACATGTTTGGATAAATCAGAACCAGCCTGAGTCTGAACTCCTTCCAGCAAACAATGGAGCGCCTCTTCTTCTGTCTCATCCTGAGTTCCCCATCAGCTG
>NW_006383008.1:7291681-7296004 GCF_000327345.1 Myotis davidii
GCGGGGCGGGGAGGCCGGCGGGCACCGGCACCCCGACTCCCCCTGCCCTGTCTGCGTGGCGGGGAGCTGGGTTGTACACACCCCCAGGAGCAGGTGCAAGGATGATGCCCGTGGGTGATGGCGGCCCCGGCCCGACTGCCGCCTGCTGTCGTCTCTGCTCGGCCGCTGCCGCCGGACTGTTATTAGCCGCCCGGCTCTCTCGCCTTTGAAATGAGTCCCAATAAATAGTATTTATTCTGTCTGTACCGTGACAATTTTTAAAAAATATATTTTATTGATTTTTAACAGAGGAAGGGAGAGGGATAGAGAGTCAGAAACATCAATGAGAGAGAAACATCGATCAGCTGCCTCCTGCACACCCCCCACTGGGGATGTGCCCACAACCCAGGTACATGCCCTTGACCGGAATGGAACCCGGGACCCTTGAGTCCGCAGGCGGACGCTCCATCCGCTGAGTCAAACCCGTCAGGGCCGTACCGTGATAATTTTGTCAGGAGGGAGAAAATTCAGATTATCTAAATGATCAGTTCGGATGATCTAAATGATCATCTTAACAATATCAGGAATGGTTTGTTTGACCAACCCTTACTGCTTTCTGTTTTGTTTCGTTTTTTTTCTTCCAAAAATACTTAAGGATTTGCAAAGACTCCAGAAAAGGGTGAGGATAGTGATTGAACAGAGCTTTGGTAAATTGGGTGCTGCCAAGCGAAGAGATGTTCTTAGGTGAGCAAATACGTAAGCGGAATGGGCCGTAACACGCGGGGGCGGGGCACAGAGCCCTCGAAAAGCCTGATGCAGGCTGTGGCGCTCCGAGAAATAATTGACGCAATCCCATTTCAGCGGGTTGACAGCTTCCCTGCGCCACCCGCCTTGTAAGGATGTCAGGAGGGGGGGAAGGAAGGTCCAAGGGAGAGGGAAAGAAAGTTTCATGGTAAGGTTAGATGGTTAGGTTCTCTAGACTGTGGTGGATTTATATAAAACGGGGGGAGGGGTAAAAACGTCTGGTGACTCCTTGGTCACGTGGTACCAGGTTCCTCAGGGCACCGGGGGTGCTTGGTGAAATGTCCAGAGACGACAGTGCAGTTTGGGATGGAGGTGGTTGTCAGAAGACATTGCCCAGTTGTGTAGGTCATCATACTGAGATGATGGTAAGCGTTTAATACTCTGCAGAATTTTGTACATTTCCAGAGAATAGGACCTATTGCCAGCAGGCTTGGGTTTCGGCCCAGCATGCTTCTAGCTGTGTAATAAACTGCTTCCTCTTTTTTGTTTCATTTTCTCAACGGTGATGTTACTATTCTAGACAGGATTTTTTAAAAACAAACATCTTTTTGTTGTTGTTATTGTGTGGATCATTTAGAGTTCATGGAGAAGGTGAATTTACTGAGATAGGGGACTTATTGAAAATGCTAGGAGGCTTAATGAAAGTACGTCCTTCCTTTGTTTTATTCTCAGTCCTGGGATATTTTTAGAGTAATGCCTATGTGAAAGGAGGTTGTTAAAAACACTGCAATAGATATAATCCTTTTTCTCTCTCACGTGGAGTTAGTTGTCTTAGAAGTATGATAGGACAATTGAGACAATATAGATAACTGGTTAAGGGCCAGTGTGCTAGCATGTGGATAGTAAGTTTGTTCATTTTATAGGTGGAAAAACATTTCTTTATGAATGGACTTGTGTGGGGCCACCTCTTAAGTCCTCTGACTAGCCTATCAGTAGTTGCCTCTGGATCAAGCTCCCTGATTCTTTTTTGGGTCTGCGCTGGCTAAGGTAGTAAGGTGTCAGAGTACAAAATAGGGAGACCTATGTGTAAAGAACCTCCTGTGGCAACTTTCTTCAGTAGGGGCTGACAAACTGTCCTTGCCCGTGGCGTTAACTGCACCTCCATGCTGATCATTCTCAAGCTTTAGTGTTCAGTTCAGATCCTTCTCCTCGGCTGCAGATAAATAAACTTACTGGTGATTTAATATCTTCATTCAAATTTCCCACAGACCAAAAAAATATCCAGTAGTATAAACACCAAACTTCCCAGTTTTCTCTCCTCCCCTAAACTTGCACCTCACCTTAATATTCCTTATCCCAGGGATTGACAGCACCCAAGTGTTCAGGGGAGTGATCTTTGATCTCATGGTCTACTTCTTTACTCTACCCCCTACCCTAAAACTCTCTCACACACAGGCATTTGAGCATGCAAACACACATATATCTAACCAGTCACTATTGCCACCAGATCAATTAAAACAAAACATAATAAAACCTGATTAGATCACTATTCAAATTGAGAAGTTTTCAGTAGCTTACTGATAGTTGTGTATACAATTCAAAGTAAATTGTTTTGCTTGGCCTACAGGGCTGCTCATGATTTGATGTTTGCTTTTCTCACCAGCCTGAACTGCTACCACTCCTATGCTCCTTTGCATTTTCACCATCTATCCATTTGCCCGAGTGTCTCCAGATAGAACAGCTCTTCTCACCTGTATGCCTTGGTCCCTGTTGGAACCTCTGCTTGGAATATCCTCCCTTTAATCTGTGTGAAAGTTCTAGTAATTGTTTAGGCTTCTTTAAGGTTCAGTCTTGTCCAGCTCCTGTAGGCAGTCTAAGGTGGTCCCTATATTTGTATAGTCTTGGTCAGTGTTTGTAATTGTTTTCATGTCTTTCTCACTGTGAACTCTTTGAAGGCAAGAAGCAAGTCCTGGTCATTCTTCTTTTTCCATTGCTCAGATATGTATTCTTTAAATGTTTATTGAATGGATACATTTATAGGGTCTTTCTGGGCAGAAACATTAGTCCTTAAATATTTGCTACGTGCCTTCATATGGGAACAGGAAGAGGCGGTTGGGGAGCATGACATTGGGTTTACATCCTCAATACACGTGCCTCTTTTCCATTTTACCCATGCTTTGGAGATTGATGATATCAGGATATTTGCTTTCTAAAATAAATAGATGCATGAGAGACAGTAACCTGCAAAAGATTCCTTTAGCTGGAGCTTTGTCTCCAAACCACAAAATAAACCCAGCGAGTTAGCCTGGGCATGTGCAGAATGCAAATGCCTAGGCCTATGGAGCCTAGAACTTGGATCCAGAATGATCATGTGGTCTCCATGAAAAGAAAGAACAAAAACAGCCAAGCCATCCCCCTTCCCTTTTCTGGAACATCTTATCTCACCATGATAGGAGAATTGAATAATCTTGCAAAGAGATAAGAGAGGAGCAGATGGGGGAAAACTTTTCTCTGTAGCCAAGAGGTGACAAGAGATGGAGTATCAGGAGTGACAGACTATGCTCTAGCCTTAGTTGCCAGTCAGTACTTTGAATCTTGACTATTCTATAGCAGTGACATTTCTCCTTGGGAGCCAGGTAGCCATGTCATGTGGCAAACTACATATGTTCAAGGCCTGATTTTGAAACAGAATTGAGAGCACCTTATATTCCAATTTATTTCTGACCTTAATAACTTATGATCTGGGGAAAAGGGATGGGGGAAAAGGCAAGAAGAAATATGTGAAGAAATTGTTGACTCCCATTTGACAGATGTAAACACTGAAGCAGAATAAGATTGACTTGTCCAATGATTAAGGCCGAAGGAATCAGAGCCAGTATTTTAATCCAGTTCTAATTCTAGAGTCGATGCTCTTTTTCACTAAGGCATTGATAATATATGCTATTTCAGAAAAAAATAGATTATGAAAACACTAGACTAATCTCTTTCTATTTGACTGTGTGGCTTTAGCTCGCACATGGTATGTGCCTATGTGGCCTATGAACTAATAAAAGCAACATGTTTAGGTATTAAGCGAATGATTGATTGTTCCTTTAAATGCGTTGTTGTAGCATTTCTGATCCTTTCATATATCTCTCCTAATATCCAGGTACTATTGGGTGTTTATTATCTTCTCTCTAACTGAAATGACATAAAATCTGCCTTATCAATTTAGCCATTATTCAGCTAGCTGATAAGGAATGAAGGAAAAACAGTCTCCTTGGCATCTTTGATTGTTTACAGCAGCCAAACTAATTAACTTGGTAATAGATTGATAATTCCCAGAACTCCTCAGGGATTTTTTATCTGGCCACATGGGTGGACAAGGGAAGGTGTCACAGACACCTCCCTGAGGAAGTTACTTAAAGGTTTGGTGGGAACCAGCTTAGATGATGAGGTGGAGGATAGGGGTGGGAGCAGCATTGCAAGTTGAGGAACCAGTATGTAGGAAGGTCTGGAGTAGAGAGAAGTGAGGTGTCTAGAACTTCCGGGAAGAGTGTTTCAATATGTACATGTTTCTAATACAGCATTTATTATGCTGTTTTGTACCCCCCCCCCCCC
>NW_006383008.1:7296121-7309435 GCF_000327345.1 Myotis davidii
AACAGAAATCATTTTATTTTGGTTGTAGATATAGCATCTAGAATGAGTTTAGTAATTTGATGATCAAGTGAATAAAGTCTCTTCCCACAGGGGCCTAGTTCAGAGTAGGGGATGGAAAAGAATGTTGTTATGGACCTTAGCCACATTCTCAGTGGTTAGAGCATCAGCCTTTGGACTGAAGGATCTCAGGTTCATTTCCTGGTCAAGGGAACGTCCCTTGGTGCATGATCCCCAGGCCCATCTGGTCATGTGATTGTCTCTTCCCCTTCCTTCCACACTCTCTAAAAAATCAGTGGAAAAATATCCCTGGGTGAGGATTAACAAACAAAAACCAAAAATAAATACAAAAAATAAGTAATTATTATTATGGGATAAGATAGTGACTTAAGAACTTTGTTTGTTTTTTAATCCTTACCCAAGGACATGTTTTTATTGTTTTCAAAGGGAGAAGAAAGGTGAGGGAGGAGGAGAGAGAGAGAGAGAGAGAGAGAGAAATATTGATGTGAGAAATATCAATCAGTTGCCTCCCAGGTATACCTCGACCAAGGATCGAACTCACAACCTGGGTATCTGCCCTGACTGGGAATCAAATCCATGACCCTTTGGTGCACAGGATGATGCTCCAACCAAATGAGCCACAAAGGCCAGGGCTAAAATGAAATTTTATGCAAAAGACATGATACATACTGCATTATAATATTGTGTGGGAGTTGATTCTTAATCTCTTCTGATAACTTTCCATCCAATGCCTCCACACATTTTACTTGTATTGTTTCCTCTGCCTATTCATACCCACTTGCCTAATTCCTATTATCTTTCTTTCAGATATTAGTGATAAGTTTTAATTGAAGTGAAGAATCATTTCAAAAAAGGCAATCAGTTAGGGCTATGAAATAAAGTGACCTCTGGAGACAGTCCCATTAAGTTAATACAAGATATTGGGTGGAAAGTCCCAAGAGGTTAAAAAAATGGGGGGAAGGGGTTACTGCTCATGAGCATGAGTTCCAGAGGGCACGCTTTTTGTTAATATAGACATTTTAGCATGGTAGAGTTGTATTGTCTGTGTTGGAATTTCAGCTGTCATTTACTAGTGTGACCGTGGACAAGTTTCTTAGTTTGGAAAATAGGGATTTTCTATCTCATAGCAATGTTTTGAGGATTGTTTGAGTGCTATCACATAGGAAGTATATATAAGTACTTATTAAATAAGAAGTGTCTCTATCAGACTTACCTGTATATTTAGTACATAACTCTCCTAATGCCTACCTACCATTTCCTCTCCTCCTCCAATGATTACTATTATCCTAATTAAAACTTTAGCATACACGCAGTGGAGCCAATCCTCTCTATACATGTTTTGTTAAAGTAGAAACTTTTTCATTAGATTGTAACTCTGACTTAATCACTTGGTAAAGTATATTTTAAATGTCTTTATCTTATGAATTTTATTTTAGCTGTTAAACGTTTAATGAAAGAAGCGGCAGAATTGAAAGATCCAACAGATCATTATCATGCACAACCTTTGGAGGTTAGTTTCTGTCTCCATCTTCTACATGTGGCTTTTAATATTTTAAACAAATTCCTTAAAATTGTTTTTTCATTGCTTTGATTCATTACAGATGTGTTTGATGTGGTTTATTAGTATATTTTACTCCGAGTAGTTCCTGAATGGCTAATTTCCCATTAGCCATTCAGAATCAGACATTTTACAAGAAGCAGATTTCTGGCCTCTATAGAATGGGTCTCAGATGCTAAATTGGTTTTAGGTCTTGAATATGAGGGAAGGGAAGTGGAAAGAACCCAATACTTTTTACAGTTTGGAAGACCTGGCCCCTTGAGGGATCTCTGCAGCTAGTCTGGGCTTTTTGTATAAACATCTCTAACTCTCTTCGTCTTCTTATCTGTAAAAGGAGGGTTTTTAAATATGCTTAGTCTGGTTTCCATGGTAATAGTGAGAATAAAATGTAATAATGTATGCATAGTTTGCAAAATGTAAAGTACTTGGTAACTAAGATGTTGTTAGCATATGTATTAATATTATTAACCTTATAAGTAAGTGTTTAGAAATAATCCAAAGTTTTATTAATTATTTGATTATACAGTTGACCCTTTTTCTCACCCAATAATATTTCTAATAGTCATTTAATTAACGGTCAAACTTTAATATTACTGATGTCTTGTTGGTTATTGTTTTTGTTTTTTTTCAGGATAATCTTTTTGAATGGCACTTCACAGTTAGAGGGCCCCCAGATTCTGATTTTGATGGAGGAGTTTATCATGGACGAATAGTACTACCACCAGAGTATCCCATGAAACCACCAAGCATTATTCTTCTAACGGTAAGGATTCTTGGCTTTTTGAAATGCTTGTGGTTTAACTCTTCATGGTGGCTGCAAAATATAGTCAACATACTCATTTATATTAAGAAATAAAGTAGGCCCTCGCCAGTGTGGCTCAGTTGGTTGGTCATTGTCCTGTGCACTGAAAGCTTACCAGTTCGATTCCCAGTCAGGGCACATGCCCAGGTTGTGGGCTCTATCCCTGGTAGGGGGCATGCAGGAGGCAGCGGATTGATGTTTTGCTCTCACATCAATTTTTCTCTCTCTCCCTCTCTCCAAAAATATTATTTTAAAAAAAGGTTTTAAAAAAGAAGTAAAGTGGCTGCTTTTGGGAACCAGGACTTGGTACTATAATCACCCCCCCCCCCAAGAAAATTTAATTTATAGGAATTATTTATTTTTATTTATTGTTGGGGGGGGGAGAAAAGGTTATTGTTCCACTTTATTTATGCATTCATTGGTTTATTCTTAATATGTGCCCTGACAGAGAATTGAACACCAATCTTTGCATATTGTGATGATGCTGTAACCAACTGAGCTACAGGGCCAGGGTTATAGGAATTCTTAATGCTAATGAATGTATAATTACCATAGTATGGTTGTTAGAATTCAGTGAATTAATGTATGCAAAGTGCTAGACACAGTATCTGGCACATGGTAAGTACTCAGTAAAGGATTGTTAATGTTATTCTACCTCTTAATCACATCATCTCTATTTAAACTCTCATTTTTCTTGTGTAGCTCTTAAAATAGAAGTGATAGAGTCCTCAATAAATGATTGCTATATTATTACTTATACCTTAGAATTTCTTTCTACATCCACATATTTTATCTTCATGTGAAACAAAATGATTAATTTTTTCTTCTTTTTCCTGTTTCAACAGTAAATTCCTCTCTTAATTGTTAAGCTTTCATTCCCTCATTTCCTTTTATTTACAAGTGTGTTTGATTACCCCCAACCTTGAAAAAAAAAAAGCAAAAACTAAACATAAACACCTTTCTTTATCTCTGCTCACTACTCTATGTGTTGTTCTGTTTTTTCTTTGCTAGCCTTCAAGGCATCTTTACTCTAGCTTGGCTTGCTACAGTCTGGTTTCCACACACACTCACAGCACTAATCTCAAAGACCAGTTTGAGAAATCCCACTGTCTCTTCTCAGTCTTTATCCTATTCCATCTAAGTTAAACCTGACACTCACGGGGTAGCAAATAGTGAAAGAAAAGGTACTAATTAATAAATACCAAGTTAATGCTGCTTTTTACCTATATTTGGTATAGTGAAAAGAGCACTAGTTTAGAGCCAGTAGACCTGGATTCTGACCAGTGCTATTTCTGTTACAGCACAGGCAGGTTACATAGTCTCTTTGAAATTTAGTTTTCTCATCTGTCAAAAGGGTTGTGTATGGTAAATATAATCACACTTTATAAAGTTCCTCATATATAGAAGTTGCTTAACAAATATTAGATGATATTTAGAATCAGCAATGCTGGCAGTAGGGTTGAAGCAGGGTCTTGGAGGGGCCCAATGTGTTAGGAGTCACTTTTGTTTGCTAGATCATGATGAGAGCCAAGTGGTCTATGGGGAGGGGCTAGTGCATGGGGAAACTGGTGGGGGTGGGTAGTTGGAGTAGCAGCTTTTCACCAGTAGGTATAGAAATATTGAAATATTTCAAGAGTTAACCAATGGTATCGTTCATATTTAGCACAGTGGCTGAGAATCAGTCGTATCCTCCTGGTTTTCAATATTTGCTTTTTCTGGTTCACTTCCTCTCTTTTGAAAATGTTCCTCTCTTTTCCAACCTTCATTCAACAAATAATCATTGAACACATGCCATTCACTCTGTGGGTGCGACAGAGAATAAGTCAAATTCTCTGACCATATGAAACATATATTGTAATTCTTGCCTCTTCTCCTTCCCCTTTCCCTAAGTATGGATATTCTACAAGTTCAGACTTCAACTGTTTTGATTTTCTATGAAATGGCTTTAGTAATCACCTCTCTAAAGTCAGGTACCAAAGATGTATATTCTCTTCTGCTATCACCATGTCTATAATTCTACCTGCCTGCTGGACATCAATAGCTCTTCTCCTAAGAAAATAGATTCATGTCCAAAGCTGAAATTATTATCTCTGATCTTTCTACTTTGTGTTCCTCTCTTATGAAATTGTATCATCATTCTGAAAATCACCCCCACCTCACCAATATCTAGAAGATGATATCAAATCCTTAGGTTTTATCCCAGTCTCTGTACGTCTTCTATTTTAGATTCTTCACAGAGCCTAGAATACTAGGCACATAGGAGGACATCAGGACATCTTTATCAGTTATTTAGATTTCAATTGTATAATTCAATTTCAAAAAAGTGCTTCAACTTCTAAAAACAGTTTATATTATTCACTTAGAATCCAACAAATATTTGTGGAGTGTCAATTAGAGGACAAAAATCTGTATCCCCTTAGAGATTACATTTTTAAAAAATTATCTTTAAAATTTTATTTATATGTAAAATATTTATACTTATAAAGTCTAAAACATTAAACACATCTAAAAATTTTAAATGCCTTATTTATTCCTAAGGCTAATGGACGATTTGAAGTAGGCAAGAAAATCTGTTTGAGCATCTCAGGACATCATCCTGAAACTTGGCAGCCTTCATGGAGTAGTGAGTACTAATTTAAAGTGAATATATCTTATATAACTGTAGTCAATTCATAATTATAAAGTATAATACCTTCTTGAGATTGAAGCTGTTTTTGATAATTTTATTATTTAATAAATAATAAAAATGCTTTTCCTTGCCTAGATTTTGGCCATCATTTTACTACAACCCTCCTACCTGTACCTCTTCAGTGAAAGACTGTCTTTTTTTCTCTTTTCAGAGTAAACCCAGTTCTTGGGAGATAGCAATTTAGATTGATGTTTACTTTTTATTTCAGTAAGAACAGCATTGTTAGCCATCATTGGGTTTATGCCAACAAAAGGAGAAGGAGCCATAGGTTCTCTAGATTACACACCTGAGGAAAGAAGAGCACTTGCCAAAAAGTAAGTTTTGCATTTCATTCTTTGTTAAGACCCAAATATTATTCTGGAAAATGGCTATTAGGAAACAGGCTCTGCCTCTGACTTTGTGAGTTACCTTTGCTGTAGGTTCTAGCCTTAGTTTTGCTATTTTAGAAATTCAATTGTACCAGTTTACTCAGTGTTCACCGGAGTCTAAAGAATTGATTATAGAAAGTAGTTAATATCAACCTACAGTGGGAGATATCTACATTAATAAAAGAGAAAAATGGTAATTGGCGTACGACGCTACCCTTTTCATTGGCTAATCAGGGCTATATGCAAATTAACTGCCAACTCAGATGGCAGTTAACTAACAACAAAGATGGAGGTTAATTTGCATATGTAGGCACAATGCAGGGAGCCAAAAGGGAAAGCAGGAAGAAGCCCCCTGCCACTGACAGTGATTGGAAACCCAGGGGGGAGCTAAGAGCTGGGGGGCAGCCATGATCGGAGAATCAGGCGCCTTGGCCGCCCTGGCCAGTGATAGCAGGAGTTAAGGGTGGAGCCAGCAATGGGAGCTGGGCACGGTCGAAGCTGGCAGTCCCGGGAACTAGAGGTCCTTTGCCTGGGCCTAAAGCGGACCCCACGATCGGGGGCCGCTGCTGCTGCGGGTCCCCGCTGCCTGGGCAGGACGCCTCGGCCAGAGGCGTCAGGCCTGGGCAAGGGGCCGATCCTGCAATTGGAGGGTGATGGGGGTCAACGCCTGAGGGCTCCCTGTATGTGAGAGGGGGCAGGCTGGGCTGAGGGACACTGCCCCCTCCCCCCCCCCACACACACCCAGTGCACGAATTTCGTGCACCGGGCCCCAAGTCTTTTATAAAATAGGACAGGACATTCATCTCCACTTAGACAGTAATAAAGATGGAAAAGAACTAGAGCCATTTTTTTATGGAAAAGAACAAGAGCCATTTTATTATGTAGCTTTTCACAAGATTAAAAACTTCTTGAGAGCTGAAGGAAATCCACTTTTCCACGTTTGTATCTATAGTACCTGGCTCATAGTGGCTCAATAAATGATCTGGAATAAAGAAAATGAGATTTTATTAAGTTGTCATTTCCCATTGGTATTGCTTTCTGTTTTTCCCAGGTATATTCTGTCTATATAACCCAGATTAGTTATTAGATTTAGAGTATTCTCTTCTTTGAGTAGTGCTAAGACTAATTCTAGATTTTGATCATTTTCTTTTTTAAAATATATATTTATTTCAGAGAGGAAGGAAGGAGGGAGAGATAGAAACATCAATGATGAGAGAGAATCATTGATTGCTGCCTCCTGTATGCCCCATACTGGAGATCATGCCCTCAACCTGGGCATGTGCCTTGACTGGGAATTGAACCGTAACCTCCTGGTTCAACCACTGAACCATGCTGGCCAGTCTTGATCATTTTCTTGTTCTGGACTTGGCTGCCTACAACTCTTTAAACATATTTTATGAATTAAATTATACAGGGATGGGCAAAAGTAGGTCTACAGTTGTAAGGATGTGGAAGATTGCTTTTGTATTACTATTTATTAATTATTGTATTATTTTTTCATACACACAACTATAAACCTACTTTTGCCCATCTATAGTATATCTTGCTCTGGTACAGCCTGGAAGAAGCCCTCTACACATGTTTGTTAAATCAAAGAGATTTTAGTGTTTGGAAGATTTGGAAGACTCCTTGGTATCTTTTAAAATCTTATTCTCAAGTTCTGGGCATATACCTTACTTGCAGCTACTATTCACAAATTATAATATGTACTTTGAATACATGACATTTGTTTGATTTTTTTATATTGGCTTTCTGTCTTGATACTTTTATCTAGTTCATGTACAGATAAAAAAAGAATTAGTTTTTTTTGTTCTAGACTTGTCAGTGTTTATATTCTAGGTTCTGTAGAATTAGAGGCTTATTAGTCTGTATTAGAGGCTTTTTCAAAACCAGATTTTGCATTTAACCATGGTAAATTAGTATTTTTGTGGATAGACTAATATAGTCAAAATAAACATTTTCCTTTAATTTTCATCTGACTTCTCAGTTAAAAGTGGACACAGTTTATGCCCAGCCAATGTGGCTCAGTGGCTGACCATCGACCTATGAACCTGGAGGTCATGGTTCGATTCCTGGTCAGGGCATATGCCCAGGTTGTGGGCTTGATCCCCCAGTGTGGGGTGCGTAGGAGGCAGCCGATCAATGATTCTCTCTCATCATTGATGTTTCTCTCTCTCCCTCTTCCTTTCTCTCTGAAATCAATTAAAAAATATATATATTTTTAAAGTGGACACATTTTGCCTGGCTGATGTGGCTCAGTAGTTGAGCATCAACCTGTAAACCAGGAGGTCATGGTTCCATTCCCAGTCAAGTCACATGCCTGGCTTTCAGGTTCGATCCCCAGGAGAAGGCGTGCACGAGGCAGCTGATGAGTGATTCTCATCATTTGTGTTTCTTTCTCCTTGTACTTTCCTCTCTGAAATCAATAAAAAAATATAAATAAAAAAAAGTGGACACATTTTAAGGCAGATTTTTGGATATAATTGATTCTCTAAAGCAGCGGTTGCCAACTGTTGGTCCGTGAGATCTGAAAGGTTGGCAATTGCTGCTCTAAAGGATATGGATAGCAGTGCCGCTTCTGGTGAAACAAAAAATATATATTCATCAATAAATACTATATTAATAGTACTTTGACATATATTTTATTTTCATGAAGCTGTTCAATAAATTTAAGTACCATGTTGTTCAAGACCTAAGGATTTTATTACATTGACCTAGATGTACAGTAAAACAGTTTTTTAAAAATATGGCCTTATTGATTTTTAGAGAGAGGAAAGGAGAGAAATAGGGATAGAAACAGCGATGAGAGACAAATATCATCGCTTTGCTGCCTCCTTCATGTCCCCTACTGGGAATCTAGTCCGCATCCTGGGCATGTGCCCTGAGCAGGAATCCAACTGGTGACCTTTTGGTTCCTGGGTTGACACTCAACCATTGAGCCACACCATTCGGACTATAGTAATACAGTTTTTAAAAGGAAGTTCAGCAATGTAGTAATACATATTTTTATATAATATACATAACAAACTTATTTCTGGTCATATAAATCCTCAGCATTCTTGTGAGTTTTAGGCACTTTTTGGCTATATCTGGAATACAGAGGAGGAAATGAAAACATAGAAAAACAAAGAAATCTTAGGAAAGTCTAGTTAACAGATTGAGTATCTACCTAATATGATCCGTTATAAATTTCAGTCTGGATTTTCCACGAGTTTTTTTGCTTTTCAAGTTGTACTGCTATTTAAATTACTAGGATTTGTGAGGTTTTTATTCCCCTGGAAATACCTGTAAATTCTTTTTTTTTAGATATATTTTTATTGATTTCAGAGAGGAAAGGAGAGAGAGATAGAAACATCAATGATGAGAGAGAATCATTGATCGGCTGCCTCCTGCACGCCCCCTACTGGGGATTGAGCCCGCAACCCAGGCATGTGCCCTGGCTGGGAATCGAACCATTACCTCTCAGTTCATAGGTCAATGCTCAACTATTGACCTACACCGGCTGGGCTATAAATTATATTTTTAATTTGCTTCTTTATATATGTTTCTGCTAAAAATAATTTGAACTTTTTAGTGGACTTTTTCACAGGCTTAACATAGGCTTGTTATATGTGATTTTGAGGACAGGTAGTTAAACAGTTTATATTTTTTGTCATATAAATCTGTAGCTTAGTTTTCTTTAGAGAGTATATTAGGAAAATAATGAAATCTAATGTTAGATTTTTAAAATATTGATATATAATTGATGTGAAATTTTTATACTAACCTAACTTGCGTGTATGTCTCATAACTATAATTGTCTATTTTGCATGTAGATAAATGTGATATGGAATTATCTGGTGTTCTTTTAAATTTAATCACTCATTGTTTTAATGTCTTGAATTAATATTCACTATTTGATTTGTACTCATCAAAAAAATTATTTCTTACCAGATCACAAGATTTCTGTTGTGAGGCATGTGGCTGCACCATGAAGGATGTCCTGCTGCCTTTAAAATCTGGAAGTGATTCAAGCAAGGCTGACCAAGAAGCCAAGGAACTGGCTAGACAAATCAGTTTTAAGGTACTCTAAATTGATAAATAAATTTAAATTTTGTAGCCCTTTTATTTACTTTCAGAAATAAAGTAATTTAGTTCTAGTGCAATAATGTTTTTACAAATAATTTTATCACAAAACTAACACATTCACCAAGGCATTATAATTAGTGGTTAAAAGTTTGGACTCTGTGGGGGGGCTGTCAATTGGGGAAAATGGAGACATGTAAAACTGTAGACAATAAAAAAAAAAAAGTTTGGACTCTAGTATACAATGCCAGGGTTCAAATCCCAGCTTTGCTGCTTAGTAGTAGTAGGATATCAGACACATTACTTAGCCACTTCATGCCTTTTACTCACATGTAAATATTAACAGTATGGTAATTATCTTGTGGGATTCTTATGAGGATTAAGTGAGTTAATACTTACTTTAATGTCTTGCATTTAAAACTGTCCCAGGTGCTTAATAAGTGTTAGCTATTATTATAGAAAATATAGATAAGCAGTTAGAAAATAACAGTTATATAATCCCAGCCCCCCAAAATAAGTGCTGCTATTATTTTGGCATATCTCCCTTATAACCTTTTTTTCCACATATATTTTACCCAAACATATTAACACTTCAATAGTTTAATTAGCTCCATAAAATAATGTCAGCCTGCATTAAGCAACATGTTACCTGTCCCTCTTCTCTACCTTTCTACATCCTGTCCAAGGTCCAGTTTTTGGAGAAATTTTTCTTTCTGTTTTATTGTGCCTGAAAGAGGAGGTGCTTAATAAGTGTTGGTTATATTCTTCCTTCTGAAGATTCCTATTGTATATAAAATTGCTTCTCTGAAAATCTTAGGGCCAGATGTGTTTTCTACTTCAGAATTTCAGATTTTAGAAAATATCAAACATATACCATATATTAACACTCATTGAGACCTGGGGCAGTATCCCATAATCAAATTCATAAATATTTCATCAGCAAACCTGGGAATATGTACACCAAGGTGGAATAAAGACTGTTAATAGCCTCACATGTCAGGCTTTGCCTGAAAATTACAAAATACTTCAGTGTTTAGAGATTTTTGAAATTGTGGATTATGAACCGTGGGTGTTAGTTTTGTCTCTCACCAAGTAATATCTCCTTGAACAGGGAATGTCTGTGGGTCTTTCTGTAATATCTAGCATAGTGTTGGACACATGAGTTCTCAACACTTAACTGATTGATATTGATATTAAAGTACCAATTAAAATAAATCTAAGAAAGGGAATTTAGGTAGGTTGTGGGTTAGTTTGTATATTCCCTTTTATAATACGGCTCTTGGGTGTTACCTTTTTTATAGGCAGAAGTCAATTCATCTGGAAAGACTATTGCTGAGTCGGACTTAAACCACCCCTTTTCACTAAATGATTTACAGGACAATATACCTACCACATTCCAGGGTGCTACAGCCAGTACATCGGTATGGTTCTTGTCTTTTACATATGTATATATCTATACCATTATCATTATTTGCAATAGGAAGAGGAGATCCCTAGAGGAAATATCTGATTATTTTGGATACTAGCCCAGTTCTCCCTCTAATGAATTTTGTTTTCTTGAGCAAGTTATTCATACTTTCTGGGCTTTCTTTTTTTGTTAAATGGGGCTGGGCTAAATAATTTTAAGGTCTATTGTCCATCTAGAATTCTATGATTTCTTTGAAAAGTTAGTTTTAATATAGTGCTACAGTCAGAATAAAGCAATATACATGCATTAACCACTTTCTAAATAGGCTGTCTTTGGAGCAATAGATTTACCTTAGACCTGCTCTGTCCAATGTAGTAGCTACTAGCCAATGTGGCTATCTAAATATATATTTGAACTAGAGACCCGGTGCATGAAATTCGTGCACGGGTAGGGTCCCTAGGCCTGGCCGGTGATTAGGGCTGATCGGGGCCTTCCATATTGGGTGCCGGCTGGGGCCTTCTTTCCTAATGGCTACCATATTGGACAGCACAGATATCGAACATTATCATCATTGCACAAAGTTCTACTGGACAGTGCTGCCTTATGCATAGTTAGTGTCCAATAAGTAATTATTGAACAAAATATTGAATGCTATAGCTGTTAGTTGTGCCCTGATCTATTTTCTAAATTTGGGGCGGGGGGTAGGAGGGCTTAGGTCATTAGAGAGACAGATTAAGAAAATGTGTGACTGAATTGCTGCTAAATAATTAGGATTATGGGGACTTTATATAAGAGATGAACCGTCTTTTGGGTGTTGTGTTTTTTTGTTTGTTTGTTTTTGGTAACAGGTTGTTTGATGGAATAGCCAAATCTCTATTACCCCTCCAGTTTTCAGAGGTTTTAAAGGGTGAGGAAAATTAGAATAGAAACTGGGCAAATCAGATTTGCCCTTTATTCAGGAATAACTTACTGTAAAGTGTGACTAAATAGTGTTGAGTGGCTCTCTCCTATGGAGAGAGTGAGATGGCAAAGAAGTAGATTGGAGAAAGCAGGGGAGAGGCTGCTTGGAAGGAAGAACTACTTGGAGGACTGGAAAAGGAAGTACTACAAGAAAAAAAATGTATGTTGAGAGTTAAATTGTTTTTACATGATCTCCATGTGATTTTATAAATTGTAGAGGAATATAATGAATTTATTTAGTCAGTGTATGTTTTTTCATCTTCAAAATTGAAATTGTTTTCTTTATTTCATAAATAGTTTTTTAGTAAAAAAAAAAAAAAAGCCCTGGCTGGTGTTCTCAGTGGTTAGAGCATTGGCCTAAGTACCAAAGGGTCAGTGGGTTCCACTCCTGGTCAAGGGCATGTACCTGGGTTACAAGTTCAATCCCCACCCCTGTCAGGGCAAGTGTGGGCGGCAGCCAATCTCTCTCTCTCTCACATCAATGTTTCTCTCGCTCTCTCTCTCCCTCCCTCCCTCCTTTCCTCCCTTCCACTCTCTAAAAATCAATGGAAGAACTATCCTCTGATGAGGATTAACAACAACGAAAAGAAAAAACAACAACCCACATCCTATTATATAGAGAGGAAGGTGGTAATCTTTGTTTTACCTATAAGGACAATCTCCTAATATTTATGATGTATTTACATTTATCTTTAGTTTATTTTAAATCTGTGTCAAGTTTCCCTGTTGCATATTCTAGTTATACTTACTCCAATTGTAATTTATTTTATAATTAATTATTGTCTATCTGACAATAGTTAATTATAAAATAAATTACAATTGGAATAAGTTCCTTGAGGATCAGGATTGTGTCCGCAATGGCTAGCATAGTGCCATGTATATAGTAGGTGGTAAATATATAGTTGTTGATTAAATAAACAAATTTTAGGATTAGTACTTGGAAATCTGGGTGTACAGGTAAAGAAATCAAGAAGGTTTAAGTACATTAGCATAAATAATGTTATAAGTACAATTGTTTTTTTCATTTTTATTTTAAAGTACATAAAACTTAGACTTATTTCATAGATACCAATTCTGGTTAAAATACAAGCAATAAATTGTCTACAATTTGTGAGTTAAGCTTTTAACTACATTTACATACAAATCTAAGTGTGATTATATGATTTGATTACTATGGAGGTAACTGAAACCTGGTTTTGGCTCAGGTGGCTGCTTTACATGCAAGTGTAATATAATTCACTGAGATGTTACACATCAAATTCCAGATAAGCTGTTTTTTAGCCTTGAGGGGGCGAGAGATTGCCGAAAGTCTAAATACAGCAGATAGCATTAGGCCATCTGTTGCTTATTCATGCAGATTTTTTAGCCATGTAGAAATAGGAAAAATACTGATGGTAGTTTTATGTTCTTCCAGTCTGTCAAATTTTTCCCTTTTCCATAAGATTG
>NW_006383008.1:7309502-7319271 GCF_000327345.1 Myotis davidii
TGAGTAGAGGTCTTTTAGACTTATTTCATAGATACCACCTAGGTAGCTTAATTTTTTTGGTGCGATGGTAAACGGGATTGTTTTTATAATCTCTCTTTCTGAAAGTTCACTATTGGTGTATAGAAATGCCTCAGATTTCTTGGGGTTAATTTTGTATCCTGCTACATTGAGGTGGCTGCTTTACATGCAAGTGTAATATAATTCACTGAGATGTTACACATCAAATTCCAGATAAGCTGTTTTTTAGCCTTGAGGGGGCGAGAGATTGCCGAAAGTCTAAATACAGCAGATAGCATTAGGCCATCTGTTGCTTATTCATGCAGATTTTTTAGCCATGTAGAAATAGGAAAAATACTGATGGTAGTTTTATGTTCTTCCAGTCTGTCAAATTTTTCCCTTTTCCAAAAGATTGAGGTTCTGAATAAGCCATTCCAGTTTGTAGTAAAAAGCAAACACAAAACTCTTCACATGATGATTATTCCAGGTTATTATAGAAAAATTTATGTGATTTATCTGTGTCTGTGCTTTTTAAAAAGTATTTAAATTAAATTAAATAAAACATCACATTCGTCCACCTTTCTAGAAATGGTTGCTTCAGAAGATGGAAACTATTATGACTTGTCTTTATTCTGTGATATATGTTAGGCAAACAGCAAGGATTTAGAAGTCCTACCACCAAACTTAAAGCATTTTGAAAATGCTAAAGTCCACTTGATTCTTCATCTGGCAGTTCAATATGAACTGCAAAAATTTAGTCCAGTTAGTTCTTCAACTCTAAATAAACCAGGTTCTCATGATCAGGTTACAGTTTTTCCTTGATGTGATTATTTTAAATAGAAATTTTAGAAATTTAAAACACTGTAGCACTAGCTTTTAATCAGTTATTATCTAAATGTAACAGAAAATATAGAACCTAATTAAAATAGTATATCTATATAAATATTTCCATTAAGTACATGTACTAAAATATCACCTAAAGTCAATGTTTTAAGGGATTGTTGTTCTAACTATATTAATCATATGTATAAAGGTCCAAACAGCTATTCTCAGTCAATTCTTTTTTTAAGCCTAAATCTGGTATCTCCAAAGGAATATATTAATAGTAATGATGTTAATAATAACTAATATTTACTAAGCAATTGTTTATCCTAAGCACTTTATATCATTATCCTGTTTAATCCTCACAACTACTGAATTGGATATTAGCCTCATTGCACAGATGTGGGAGCTGAGATTAAATGACTTGTTTAGGGTCACATGTTTACAAAGTGGTAGCGCTTTCCTAATAATGATAAGGTTTTCTATTTAGTCAGGTATATGGGCAGGTACAATGCCCATGTCTATTTTAGTCAGGTAAAATGTTTTCCCCTCAAACTAATGGAAAATAATAACATCTATATAATAAAAGCCTAATATGCTAAGTGTCCAGTCGTTCGATCGTCCGTTCAACCAAAGTGTAATATGCTAATGATATGCTAAGGCCGCTCAACCACTCACTATGACGTGCACTGACCACCAGGAGGCAGACACTCTGACCAGTAGGTTAGCTTGCTGCTGGGTTCTGGCTGATCAGGATTGAGCGAGACAGGCTGGACACACCTTGGAGCCTTCCTTCAGTCCCTTCCTGGCTGGCCAACCTCTTGCGTCCCTCCCTGGCCCCGATCGTGCACCAGTGGGGTCCCCCCACCTGGCCTGTGCCCTCTCGCAATCCGGGACCCCTTGGGGGATGTCAGAGAGCCAGTTTTGGCCAATCCTGGTAGCCAGGCCGAGGAACCCCTCTGGTGCACGAATTCATGCACCAGGCCTCTAGTATAAAATAAAAGCTTTAAGCTGAGTCAATCTCTTGTGCTACTTTCCGAATTGATAGGACCTCATGTTTTTTATTTTCCTTAACAACCCATTTTCCTTTATAAGCCTTTAGTGCAGTGGTTCTCAACCTTCCTAATGTCGCTACCCTTTAATACAGTTCCTCATGTTGTGGTGACCCCCAACCATAACATTATTTTCGTTGCTACTTCATAACTGTAATTTTGCTACTATTATGAATCATAATGTAAATATCTGATATGCAGGATGTATTTTCATTGTTACAAATTGAACATAATTAAAGCATAGTGATGAATCACAAAAACAATATGTAATTATATATGTGTTTTCCGATGGTCTTAGCTACCCCTGTGAAAGGGTCGTTCGACCCCCAAAGGGGTCGCAACCCACAGGTTGAGAACTGCTGTTTTAGTACTTTTGCTCTATCAGATACTTTTATCTTGCCTGAGCAATTGAAAGAATGGCAGATTTCAAATAGAATGTTTTATTGGCAACTGTAACTCAGATCAACTCACTGAGTATTATTAAGTCACTACATGACGCCTAGGACAATGTAAGACCTCATAAAATGCTGCAGCTTTGTGTATCTCAGTGATGGCGAACCTTTTGAGCTCGACATGTCAGCATTTTGAAAAACCCTAACTTAACTCTGGTGCCGTGTCACATATAGAAATTTTTTGATATTTGCAACCATAGTAAAACAAAGACATATTTTTGATATTTATTTTATATATTTAAATGCCATTTAACAAAGAAATATCAACCAAAAAAAAATGAGTTTGTGTGTCACCTCTGACACGCATGTCATAGGTTTGCCATCACTGGTGTATCTGCTCTCTTCAGTGAGCAGATTATATCTGGGAGTCCTGGAGTATGGAAGTCCAAGTTCATGCAGTTTAATTCACTATTAGTACTAACATATTTTTAACTCAAATTCAGTAGTTCTTTTCTACTGCTGTGTTATGCGAAACTACATTTGAGTGCTTCCAAAGGATAGTTTTAAGAAATATAGATTATTTAAGCCTTTTAATGCTGAGATGAATGTCAGATTTAAAATGTAATTTCTTCTGCAGGTAACTGTGATGAGCAATTTTTCCCCCTAATGTTTATAGCTGTTGCCAGCACAAAGCCCATCCTTGTACCTTTCTAAAAAAGTATTTGAATTACATTATTCAATTCTTTTTTCTTCTAAATATTAAGTTTTTCTCTGATGGAAAGTATTTAAAATATTTTATATTTGCCCAGTTTTTAAAGTTATTCTGAATTAAACATGCATTTTTTATTTGAAAGAATGTGTATGGACACTAATATAATCAGTATATACTTGTTTTCAATAAGAAAATTAAAGGACACTGGGTTGTTGCAGGTAGAGTTAAAGTATCTATAGAAATAAAATGGAATTCATATTAAAGAGCTTTCTTGTCCATAAGCTATAATTAAGATTTTGACTCAGTTGGTACCACATTGTGGTTATGCTTTGATGGAGCAGTCAGTAAAGGATAGAAAGCATTTGACATCCAGTACTTTATGAGGAGCAACTAGTATACCAAAGTACAGGGTACATTGAATCTCCCACAACTACCTCCACATTTTTCTCAGCACATACCTAAGGAACTCTTGATATCACATAAAGTAACACAATTCAAACATGCAGTAAAGGGTTCTTCTAGACGTGTGTTCAATTCATTTGACAAGAATTGTGAGAAAGGATAAACCTGGTTGGAAAACCACACCTAATTTTTACAACAATATTGCTGTGAAGAACATACGGTTTGAAATTATTTTCCATGTTCTACGATTGTTGATGGAAGCATCTTGACATAGTCAGATAATATTTAAAGAGGCACACTGTTGAGGGTTGTCTTTTTTGCCATTTAGAATGGCAAATCTTAAAGCAGAAAGTGGAAATCAAATTGCTTCTCTCCTTGACTCTCCTTATAGGAGGTTACAAATGCCTAGCAAATTCTGTTGGAGTTACAGCTGAGGGAGTATAGAAAGCTGTCTATGGAGAATATGGGTAAACTCTGTCCTTGTCTTATTTTTTCTAGTAAATTCCTCTTGCATTTGTTGAGTACTTGGAATATGTAATATTGCTGGCTTACTCAAAAGGGTAATAGTCTCAACAATTAGATAATTCTTGGTAGTTTTGCCCTTAATCGTGTTTAGTGTTCTATGATTCTTTATACTCTTGAATAGATAATAGGTAATGTATAAATATTCTTTGCCAATTTCAAATAAAATTTCTTAAAATTTTCTAGTATGCAGTCCAGAGCCCCTCAGGAGAATCCCTTCAACCACCTGCCCCACCTGTAGCTAAGAATACCTCCATGAGTCCGCGACAGCGCAGGGCCCAGCAGCAGAGTCAAAGAAGGTCGTCCAGTTCACCAGATGTCATCCAGGGCCTGCAGCCCAGAGACAACCACACTGATCATGGCGGATCTGCTGTACTGATTGTCATCTTGACTTTGGCACTGGCAGCGCTTATATTCCGACGAATATATCTAGCCAATGAGTACATATTTGATTTTGAGTTGTAATACTGTTTTGTGTCTTAAGAGCTGTGACTCACTGCTTCATTAAACATTCTTCATTGGGTATAGTCTAAGAATTGTTTACAAAAAATTTATTTTGTATTTGCCCTGCATTCCTTTTTTTTTATCCTTATAAACTCAGTAAAACTATAGCTAGTCATTCAGACTGTGTCCTGCTTAGTTTAAGGTACTGGAAGTGAAGTCCCTTGTCTCATTATATAGCCTGCTTTACAGGGAAATGATATGTTATTTCTCATGCTTCAGCTTGTTTTTATGTAAATTTGTGATAGTTTCTGTATAGCCCTTTTAAATTTTTGGATAAAAGATAGTGTTTTTAAGTTCCAATGAGTATTAGTAGTTAATATCATTTATTCAGTACTCTGTTTCTACTTATGTAGAATGATAGAGGGATAAGAGTTAAAAAGGCAAAGTAAAACCCATCCAAAAGCTTACTTCCTGGGAAACATTGGGATTACCCATTCTGTGATACACTTTATGTCCTAAACATTGTCAGTGAAAGTTACTATTTCAGTCAAACATTTATGAGGAAATGAGGTTTCATCTTGGTTACTGGATTTTACTTGAAGAGGGAATAATGCTTTGTAACCACTTTGATGTGTTGTTATTCCATTCTCTCCAAAGAGCATCTAAGATTTAAAAGAAAGAAAGAAAACAACCCTCCATAGATCTTTGTTGGAAGGAAAGGAAGGAAGGAAGGAAGGAAGGAAGGAAGGAAGAAAGGAAGAGGTTAAGTGAGAGTATCTTAAGATTTGAATGTTTAATCTGCTTTGAATTGTATATCTTTTGAGATGTATATATGCCTAGCTTTGTAATCACTATAAATTTAATTATTCTGGAATATGCATAATGTTATACTATTTCTTGTACCATATTAATAGAAAAGCTCAGGGCCGAAGCAATAGTGGTAGAAATTAGAAAAACCTTTACTTGGAATTGTACACCTACACAAAGCCCAAGAAGTAATTTTCCACGCAAAATCAATATATAACATAGTGCTAGTTAGCTCCACAGACTCTAGTAGACACTTTGACCATCGTAGTGCCTAGCGAAAACATCATTACAGAGAAACATTGCCTTCATTCAGCATGTTCAGTAGCAGCATTGAAGGCACTCTTGAGAGCATTATTAGTGAAGATTTAATTTTTAAATACAGGCAGTCCCCAGCTTTCAAATAGGTTATGCTCTAAAGATGCATTTATAAGTTAATTTTTTTTACACTTCAATGTTGTAAATGTGTTTAGGTTCTAGACCAGTCCACACAAAGTTAGTCCATAATGTATCTTGAATAATTTGGGGGATGGTATCCATAAAGTCCTTATGTGGTTTTAACTAACTGAAATTATGGGCATGATAGAAACAATTTGTAAAATGATTTTAAAGGCAAGTTTAATTTTTACTTCTGCTATGGGACTTTGGTTCTATAAGTGTCACACAATTTCTGTGTCTCTCTCAATAGCCATTTTTCCTTTAGGTCTGCATTTAAAATAAGAGTATATTGTATACTGTGGTATAATACATAATGGTATTAAACTTTAATAAATGAGCATTTTAACAGTGTTTACAGATTGTTTCTGTTATATCTACAATGAAGGTGGTAAAGTCTAAAAAGCCCAAGGACTTTACGAAGACCTCATATGTTAGGAAAACTATAGGTTACCATTTTAGAACTTTATTGCCATGAGAAAATGCATTCTGAAGTCTTGGTTTAGAACATAAGATATTAAAATATTGGTTCAGTTATCAATGGTCTCCTAACAGGTCACTGACCCTGGAAAGTCAGTTAATGTTATCACCAGAGGAGGAAATCCCTGCGCTCTCAGCCTATGTGGGGATGAATCATGCTAGAAACAGTCTTCCCTCCGTTTCCTCTCAGTCATTCCTTGAACCAAGCCTCCGGAGCTATGTGATCTTCTTGCATGTTTCCATGGGATATAGGAAGTACCTATACTTTCAAATTGACTAAGCCAAGAAATTTTACATTGTGCAGATCCTTTTGTGTCCGATTAGCTTCTCTTCCTTCACGTCAAATGGCAGACCACCTTCTTTGTGTTCGGATTTATTTTTAACACCTGACACACGTATCTAAACGTGACATCCTTTATGCTCCTTTCCTTTCAGCTTAAATATGTTACTTAAAAATCCTTAAGTTGTCAGTCTGACCTCCATTGCGGAGTTCATGAGCAAAATTGATCTTTGGGGCCATTTTAATTCACACTCCACTGATGGGCCTCTTCAATAAACTTATTTTTAAAGCCGCACTTTAACCCTTTACTTACAGCATAACCAGATGCATGATCTGGCAGGTAAATGCTTGGGACTTATATTTCCCCAGTCTTCAGATTTATGTAACAGTGACTTTTTCTTTGGCCAACATAGCACATGCCTATATGCTAAGGTATTTCAAATTAGCATGCTTGAAGAGATATATAATGTCTGTTTCACCTGTAACTGTTTAAACAAATGAAAACTTTCAGATTTTATGTATTGTGGGGCTTTTATGTAGCACTTTACATTTTCATGCTGCTGATTGTTTTTATTCTGAAATAAATGAATTTCATCAAAATTCTCAACTATTTTTTTTAAATCCTTTAAAATTTCATTATTTTGACTATGGAAATATACAATTTCTATTTCAGGAGAATAAGAAATCTTTTTGTTATTTTAACTATGAATAAACTTTCTGGCATTTTGAGACCTCCCATTTTATAGACCAGAATCCTATATAATAAAAGGGTAATATGCAAATCAACAGAACGGTGGAATGACAGGTTGCTATGACACATACTGACAAACGGGGGCAGACACTCAACACAGGAGCTGCTCCCTGGTGGTCAGTGCACTCCCACAGGGCGAGTGCTGCTCAGCCAGAAGCCACCCGACAGCTGGTGAACACGGCAGTGGCAGGAGCCTCTCCCACCTCCGCAGCAGCACTAAGGATGTCCAACTGCAGCTTAGGCCAGCTCCCTAAGCTGTCAGTCAGACATCCCCCAAGGGCTCCCAGACTGCGGAAGGGCACAGGCTGGGCTGAGGAACTCCTCTCCCCCGACTACCCGGAGTGCATGAATGTCATGCACCGGGGCCTCTAGTCAGTAAATAAGCAAACCTCACACATTTAGACTTGAGCAGAAACCTAGGCTGAAGTACTGAAAAGTCTATATTGTTTTATTACATGCAAATAAGTATATGAAAGGCAAATGCATTTAGTGAACCTGACAGCAATAATGTGTACATTAACGTATACTATGAAAGCCTGTGGGAGGTTGTACATTGCTCAAAAACTGTTTGGAACTCTTTAACAGTTGCCCTTCAGAACTAGTTTGAACTGCTCAATAAAACCAGTGACTTTATTCATACCTTGTTTGACCAAAGGTTGTATTCTTTATATCATCTGGTCTTCCGTCCATTTTATGTCCTTGAATATTTTCTCCCATCTTTTCACCTCATGCTCACTGCTTTCCCTAATTAGCCATCATCTCTGAATCAGTGCAGTAACTTCTAACAGGTCTCCACTCTTGCCCCATTCCTGACACTGCAGCCAGTACACAGACCTGACTCTGTCCCATCTCCATTGCTCTTACAGGCTTAAACCCTTCCTGTGTAGGACAAAAGGCTATGTGTGGCCAGAGGCCCACCTAGCTCTGTGGCCTAATCTAACTCAGCAAATGCTAATGGGGCTGTCCCTCAGTTCTGAGCCTGAGCCACGGGTCAGCCCTCTGTCCTGAGAGAAATGAACAAAGCTCTATAGCCACTTCCTCACACCACATACACAAATTAACTCAAAATGAATCTGAGACCTTAATGTCAGAGTGAAAACTGTATCTTTGTGACCATGGGTTAGGCAGTGGTTTCTTAGGAGATTGAAAGCACATACAACCAAAGGAAAAGAGGTAGATTTTATCGAAATAGAACTTTTCTGTTTTAAAAATTATTTAGAAAGTGAAAAGAACACAGAGTGGGAGAAAATATTTACAGATAATATATCTGATAAGGGACTTGTATCTAGAAATATTAAAGAACTCATAACTCAATCTGATTTTAAAATTGCAAAATATTTGAAAAGACAGTTGTACAAAGAAGATGCACACATGTCAGAACTACGTGAAGAGATGCTCATTAGTCACTAGGGAAATACACATCAAAACCTCAGTGAGCTAGCACTTCACACTCACTGTGATGGGTAGAATCAAAAAGGGTGTTGGTGAGGCTGGAGCTCTCACACATTGTTGGTAAGAATGTAAAGTGGTACAGCTACAATTCCTCAAAAAATTAAACATAGAGTTACCATTAATACAGCAATTCTAATACACAGGAGAAATGAAAACATCTCACAAACTTGTATGTTAATTTCCATAGCAGCATTAAGAGCCCCAAACTGGAAACTCAAATGCCCATCAACTGATGAATGGATAAACAATGTGTTACATCTATGCAGTGGAATATTATTTGGTAATAAAAATGAAGTCATATATATGTCACAACATGGATAAATCTTGAAAACGTTATGCTAAGTGTGTGAAGCCAGCCACAAATGGCTACATATTGTATGATTCCATTTATTTGAAACTAGAGGCCTGGTGCACGAAATTCATGCACGGGTAGGGTTCTTAGGTGTGGCCGGTGATCAGGGCCGATTGGGGCCTGCCAGATGGGGGAAGGGACCGCTGGAGGTTGGCCTGCCACAGGAAGGGACCAGGGGAGGTTAGCTGGCCACGAGAGGTTGGATGTGGGAGCGCATTGGCCACCAGAGGGCAGCTCCTGTGTTGAGCGTCTGCTCCCTGGTGGTCAGTGCATGTCATGGCGACCAGTGCATGTCATGGCGGCCAGTCATTCTGGTCATTCCAGTTGTTCTGGCATTCCGGTCGCTTAGGCTTTTACATATATAGATGTCCAGCATCGGCAAATCCAGAGAGGCAAAGTAGATTGCTGATTGCCAGGACTGAAGGGAAGGGTGACTGCTACTGAGTGAGGTTTCTTTTGGAGAGGTGAAAATGTCCTAAAATTAGATAGTGGTGATAGTTGCGCAACAACTTTAGAATATACTAAAAACCACACTTTAAAGAGGTGAATTTATGGTATGTGAATGATATTTCAGTAAAGCTGCTATAAAAAAAGTTACACCATTTCCAGCTGTGGTTTTCTTCCTACTGTAATTACATAATTGAACTACTGAAAATGGTTTTTGAAAATTGGTAGGACCTAAAGTTGCATCTGGAACGCAGCAAGACAAATATTTCTTAAAAACCAACATCCGGCACAACTCAGGGGTTCCGGCCAGTCCTTTATAGACTCGTGTTCCAAATGGAAGAGAGGAAGAGAACAAAATCGATGGAAAAGAACTTTAATAAGTCTCTCCCCTTACCCACTAAATCTTTGGCAGGAGAGGGGTTTTT
>NW_006383008.1:7320245-7321657 GCF_000327345.1 Myotis davidii
GAAACATTTTATTCCGTCCGTAGGTTAAACATAACCACATGTATCTTTAGACTTCTGATGTTCATAGTTCCATATCTTAGGATAGGCATCAAGCCTAATTTATGATGTTTGACATTATACATTTTAGGATTAAGGACCAAAGTTAATCTAATATTCATGATAGGAAGAACAGCTTATATTATCCTGAAGTCTTTGGTTTATGCTTTCTTTTAAAATGAAAATGTATTTTATATTTTGATAAGATGTGTTTTCATTGGAGAAATTGATGTGTGTATGGGGGCAAAGCAAGCCTCTTTGGCAAAGCTTTGGCAAATCTCTTAGATCAAGAAAAAAAGCAACCATCTGGCCTGCGTGGTTCAGTGGTTGAGCATTGACCTATGAACCAGGTGGTCACAGCTAGATTCCTGGGCACATGCCCGGGTTGTGGGCCCAATCCCCAGTACGAGGCATACAGGAGGCAGCCGACCAATGATTTTCTCTCATCATTGATGTTTCTATCTCTCTCTCCCTCTCCCTTCTTATTTGAAATTGATAAAAATATATTAAAAAATGAAATAAAGCAGCCTCGTGCACCAGGTCCTGGGTGTGCTTACTCAGCATTTCCTGATTCACTCATCTCCATGTCCACGAAGTCCTCCTGCAAATCCACGCAGAGTCCAAGCTGACTCCCTGGTCCATGTGACAGATTGGTTTTATGTAGCCAGAGAGATGGATTAATGGTTTCAGCAAAAAGCTGGCATGTTCAAGAGATTTAATTTTTTTTATATAACAGTTTTAGCCAAAGCTGTCCTCGAGCCCAGTGGAGGCGGAGTTCCACAGGAAGGCACACTGGTTGACTAATGACCAATCACTAAGCAGCAGGGAGGGCAAAGCCCCCGGGTGCGGCATCGCAGACGTTCACAGAATGCCTTATCTTACAAAACTCCTTTTGTTCTTGTTTTGCCTGATGGTTCTTGTGGACAGCGGAAAGCTCAGGAGGAGGAGAGGGGCAGGGCAGCTGGCAATGCCCCAGCCAAGGTAAAGGGGGTGAACGGGGAGGGAGGGCAGGAGCACTCCCGTGTCACCCGCAGTGAGAGCAGAGCCAGGCTGGGCCGAGCCCCCATTCGGATGTCTGTGTTCAGCCAAAGCATTTTGATTTGAGGCAGGTCGTTGAAAACTTAATAGTAAAACATCTTCGTCTTCTCAGGTGGAGCTGCTTTGTAGCTCAGGGTGACCTTCCCTCCATCTCTCCCTGCTTCCCTTTTATTCTCTCTCTCCCTCCCCTACACACCCTCCCTCTCTCTCCCTCTCTTTCTCCTTCCCCTCCTTTTCCTTTTTTTGTTTAGTGATACTCCTGTCCGTAGAATATTGCTTGAGAACATTTTGGACTTGACTGCTTTAGATTATGTGTGGTGGTGGCGAGAAAAAAAATC
>NW_006383008.1:7322062-7332375 GCF_000327345.1 Myotis davidii
CTGCTGGCAGCTGCCCGCTGGACTGATGTCAGCTTGGGGTCTCAGATGTTTGTTTATCACAAAACCAACATTATGGTAACATAAGAGAAATGTTTAAAAAGAATAAAAACCCACATTTTCATTCCTCCGCCATTCAACCCAACTGCTGTCCTCTAGTCATAACTTTTGACCATTAAGAGCTGGTCAGGTGGAATGGTGCCCTGGAGGGAGGTGTTTCCTTTTGCAAGGCTCTGGAGGGGTCTGATCCTCCCGGCCTGTGAGGGCCTGGGGCAGAGGGGTGGGAGGGTGGGAGGGGTGGGAAGGTGTTGTTGAGCCCCATGGAGAACATGTGCCCAATGGTAGTTCTTGCCAAAAGTGATCTCTGCAGTCGGTCTCACTCAGTGCCTGGTGGGCCACAGAGCAGTGTGTCTCCTTGTCTCTGCAGCCACCTTTCCAAGAAGAACCTCGACGGGACCAAAATGCGGAAAGGGGAGGCTCGGCCGCTCCTCAGGGTGGAGGACCACGATTTCACCATGAGGCCGGCCTTTGGAGGTAGGACTGTGTCCTTCCCTTGGCCCAGGGGGCGGGGGGCCTCGGCCCCCAGGCTGCTGCCCATTCACTGAGTCAGATCAGCCTGGCTTGGCTTCCAGAGTCACTAGGTTTCCCTGGAAGGAAAGAGCTGGGAGAAAAGGAGTGGGGAGGGCTGTTGACTGCAGAGGAGCTGATGTGACTAAGCTGTTTACGTTCAGAAAGGACAGCTCTTCTAGAAAAGTAAGAGCTGGCCAGGTGGGTCTGGACACAAAGTGGCCCCCCAGCTCAGGCACCCTGTGCCCAGATGGAAATTTGGGGTTTGAGGGGACCACCTGCTTTTCAATGCAGCAACAATAATTTAGCAAAAGCCCCATGACAAAGCCCCTCTGCAAACTTGTCCCCAAGGAGCTTCCCTGCTCTGGGGGTCAGGGAGGAGTGGCATGGCCAGTGGCTGTCCCTTCAGGAACTGGAGAAATGCCAGGAGGGCTGGGAAAGGCGCCAGACGTCAGCTCTGTCCAACCAGGCAGGGAGAGCAGCAGCAGGTATGATGCAGGGCCAACGCCCCGCCTTGTGCAGGTGGGGAAACTGAGGCCCGGGACATTTCCGTAATGGGCCCTGGCCAAGGCAGCCCCTGGCAGGCTGGCTTCCATTTCCCTTTATCTTCATGCTTGAACTTCTCTTAAGTCCCAGTATTCTCTTGGGGCAGCAGGAAGGAGGAGGGGTGACCTGCGGGCAAGTCAGCGGCCCTCTCTGAGCCTCTGTGTGCTGGTTTGTAGAAGGGGACAGTGACCCCTATGTCTGGGGTTGTCAGGATTAAACGAGATAATGCATGTGAAGCCCCTAGCACAGCACCGTGCACGCCCCCTTAGGAAAGCCCAGCTGTCAGGCTTTCCTCTTGTGGTCTGATAAGGGATTAAGACACAAATTGATCCCAGAGGCCCCTGCACTTTAAAAGGCCTCTAAGCCTCCCACTCTGACACCTGGGGAGCAAAGGCGGAAAGGAAGCAGATCGCGGCCTGTGCCCCTTTGTCCTGCCCAGGAGGTTGCTCACCACCCGCCGGGTCAGGGCAGGGGCACCATCTCCCTGGGAGTCTGTTCCCTGGGAACCTGCATGAGTAATGCCGCCAAGGAGTTTCATAAAAATAAAGTGTCCCCGAACAAGCAGTTCTCAGATAGCCGTATCTGCTCCGGGAGGTCCAAGCAGGATGTCCCCGTAAGCAGGAAACCCCACCTTGCCTTTTTACAAATTTTTAAAAAGACAAATTAAAAAATATATATATATTCTTTCCTTTATTAAAAAATGATTTTTAGAGAAAGGAAGGGAAAAAACATTGATGTGATGTGAGAAACAGCAAGTATCGCTTGGTTGCCTGAGCACTTGCCCTGACCTGGAATCAAACCCGCCACCTTTTATTTACGGGACGGTGTTCTGAACAGCTGACCGCACCAGCCAGCGCTCCGCCTGGCTTTCTTGGAGAGCGTCAGTGGAGGTGCAGAGGGTGAGCTAAGTGGCTAGAACAGCAACAAACAATGGCATTAACGAGAACAAACACTGTGTGAGTGACTCCTCTGTGTCAGGCACCATTTGAACCAAGGGACACACACGATCTTATTTTGGTCCTCACAGCTACTCTGTGAAGTAGATACTGTTATTATCCTTAGATGGGGAAACTGAGGCACGGAGAGGTGAAGTGACTGACCAGGCCGCACGGCTGCTCAGGTTAGACCCTCCCTCCTCGCCTGGTCTCTTTCTGGTTCCCTCTAGGGCTTGTTCCCTCGTTCCCTCGCACGGCTGGCCCCCTGCTGCCTGAGTGAGCCTCTGAGGCTGGGAGGGCCTCACTTTGCCAGAAGCTGCAGAGGAGGAAGGTGTCCCCTCCAGCGGGTGCAGTGAGACCTGAGGCTCCTATGATCTCAGTCACTAAAGCAGAGAGCGGGGGCCACTCCTGCTTCCTTTCAGGGCAGTTGGCCCTCCCTGTAAGGCTTTCCTGGGCGTGCACATGTCACTTGGCAAGAAGAGGGGAAGGGGAGCACATAGTGAGGAGTCAGAACCTTCCCCCTCCCCACCCCCCTCCCCCAAAGCCACAAGAAGTGCTATGACTCCTGTAGTCCTGGCCACGCAGGCAGGATGGGGCCATCACAGAAGGGCCTTCCCATCGCCTGCAGTTCCGATGACTGGTACCATCTTTAATCCCTGGGAGCCTCTGGGGATGGCTTAGATCCAAGAAGCCTTCGCTGTGGATGCACCGCATTCCTGGGCAGGCACCTGGGCTGGGGCGGTGGGTGGTGAGGAGGAGGCTGCAGGCAGCACACAGGGGACTCTGCAAATAACAGAAGACACTCCTTCCTGGGGGGTGGGGTGGGATGGGTAGCCTGTGCCAGGTGCCCGGGAAGCAGAGCCTGGGACCTTCCTGCCCTGGTGTGGGCCCAGCCTAGCACCCGCCTCCCCTTAGCTCTCACGCACACCAAGCAGCTCATTGGAACAAAGATGTCCTGCAGCGGCTGCGGGGCTTGTCTTCTCATTTCTACCTTTTCCTATTTTATTTCCCTCAAGGGACTTTCGTGTGGGTTGCTACTGAAAAGTATTTGACAGAGAGACATTTATCTAAGACTAGGTACCGCTTGGATGATCTTTTCAGTGTGGAAAGAGAAAAGCTTAAAAATCTAGCCGCTTCCTAATAATCCCAGGGATCAGTTGACATGCAAATACTTTGTCTAAGCCCCAGCTGCCTGGTGTGTCCCTGTTAGAGGGACCTCCAGAGGCCCAGGGCTCTTCCATTTGTTAGGAGAAATATTGTAATGCTGATTTTTTAACAATTAAATTTGTTTTTCTAATTGTGGTAATATATAACATAACATTTACTATTTTAACTGTTTTTAAGTATATAGCTCAGTGGCATTAAGCATGTTCACGTTGTGCCACCATCACCGCCTTCCATCTCCAGAACTTTTCATCTTCCCAGACTGAAACTCAAACCATCAAACAATAGCTCCCCACTGCTCTCTTCCCCCAGGCCCTGGTAACTACCCTTCTTTCTATTTCTATGATTTCACCTCTTATAAGTGGCATTCATACACTTTCTGACTGGCTTTTGTAACTGGCTCATTTAGTTAACATAATGTCTTCAAAATTCGTCCACGTTGTAGCACGTGACAGCATTTTCTTCCTTTTTAAGGCCACGTAATAGTCACGGTATGAATATATCACACTTTCTCTATGCCCTCATCTGTGCATGGACATTCGGTTTGTTTCCACCTTTTGACTACTGTGAATAATGCTGCCTTGAACATGTGCCTATAAATATCTGTTTGAGACCCTGCTGTCAATTCTTTTGGGTAGATGCTCAGAAGTGGAATTGCTGGACCATATGGTAGTTGTATGTATAATTTTTTGAGGACCCAACACACTGTCTTTTACAGCAGCTGTACCGTTCTACATTCTCACCAGCACAATGCTGATTTTTTAATTCAAACTGTGTAGATGAGAGGTTAAAGGAGGGACGTGGTATCGTCATAAATTCTTTTGAATTTCATCCAAGGAGTTCGTCAGGATGGTCAGGAAGAATGGTGGCAACAAAGTAGGTTACGTTGTCCAACCAAAATACTATTGTTTATAAGGCAAACATGTGAGGTTTTTGAACTGTTATTATGTGTCAGACATGGTCTATGACAGTTAGGAACTCAGTGGTGAGCAGGACAGCCAGTTCTTGGAGTCTTTATGTTCTAGTGGGGGAGACCAGTGTTAATGAAATCCTCACATCAAGATGTCAAATGGTGAGAGCTGCTGGGAAGGAAAAGGCAGGAGCTGTGGGGTTGGCACAGCAGGGTCTGAACAGCTGCCCCAAGGAGCCAATGAAGACAAAGAAACACCAAGGAGCCTCTCAAGCCTCAGACGCTCATGCGATTGGAGTCCTTTACATTCAGTTACTGTTCCTGAAACAATATTATTCTCAAGGAGTCTGCCAAGGACAGATAAATGGTTAAGTGCAATCCAGTGTCACAGAGCAATGCAGGATGCTCTACTGATGGAGTGGGGAAAGTGAGGGAGTCGTCAGTTCTGCCCAGAGAGGGTCAGAGAAACTTTTGTTCAGGAGGCGATGGTCACAATGAGTCTGGGAAGATGTGCAGTGGGCGAGCCCATCTGATGGAGAAAGGAGGACAAGCCGGGGAGCAGGGAGCTCATGGATGAGGGTGAAGCATATCAGGGAACTGTGAGCAGCTCCATGTAGCTGCACTATGTCATGTGTGAGTGTGTGAATGTGTGTGTGGGTATGTGAGTGCATATGTGTGTAGACAGGGAGGGGACACAGAGAGATAAGGCTGGCACGTGGGCTGGGGCAGATCTGGGAAGGTTGTGCTGCATTTGGACTGTTAGCATCAAAGCAGCTAACATGGCTATTTAAATTTATCCCAGGAAAGGTTCTCTTGCCAGAAGCTGATATGGGGAAGGCTGAGGGATGACAGGGCAAGACATGAGCTGTAGAACGTTCCCTGTGGGCCTGTGGGGAGGGCGCTGCCATAGTTGAGAATGAATGCTGGACAATAGCTGACCACTTCAGCCATGGTCCAGACTGCAATTAACGAGGGAGGAAGCTAAGGCCATAAAGGAAGCAGAGGGTGGGGTGGGGAGGCAGGGATCTGTGAGATGTAAGGAGGGAGATGGCCTCTGATGGAATCAGAGGAAAGAGGGACCCTAAGCGTCTGACCTTGGGAGACCATTCATGGAGATGGAGCACCTGGAAAGCAACTGGAAAAAAGACATGGTAACAGTCGGCCTACTCCAAGGGGCGAGGGAAGAGAGTTTGGTGAAGGTCTGCCTGCAAGAATGTGGGCAAGGTTCAGGGAAACCAATGAGTTACGGGGAGGCCCCAAGGGATGGAAAAGTGTGGAGCCATTAGCAGGTGGAGGCCTGAATTATAAGGGGAAGAAGCAGTATCTTTCCCAGATTGTGCTCTTGGCGGGGGTGGGCCTGCGAGTGCTGCCCATAGAGCTCAGCTCCCCATCACAGAACAGGGCAGAGCAGAGCGGAGGATGGATCTGGAGAGGCAAACCCAGAGGTCAGCATTGGACCGATTGGCATTGAGTGAATCAGAGAAGGCGGGGGATGGGACCCAGCCTGTGACCAGGGCACTGGCTGGGCCTGTAGTGCCTTCCCCATATCAGCTTCTAGCAAGAGAACCTTTCCTGGGATAAATTTAAATAGCAAAAGGCCGATTTAAGAGACAAGGCAGGAACATTGGCTTGTGTGCTTCTTTGAGCATCACTTGTTAGAGATTCAATTCTCCAGTCCCACCCCAGGCCTCCTGAACCAGAGACTCTGGGGGTGGGGCCCCGGCATCTGGGTTTTCACAAGCCTTGCTTTGATGTTGATTAACAGGCAAGTCGGAGAAACACTGGGTGACTCCAGAAGTGAGGTTTTATGATGTTGCCTGCCCTTTTGCTATCAAACCCTTCCACTCTTGCGCCTCCACCAGCTCTCCACTCCTTACCTAGCACCGTCTCTACCCCCCTGCACTTGCCGAGTGGAGGAGTCTTTTCCTGGACCTCTCTCCCATGGCCATTCTCCTCTGTCGTCTCTGATGCAGCTCTTCCTTGGCTCCTTCTCCGAGGTCCTTGGGTCCCTTCTCCTCCCGGAAGACACTTAGCCCCTTCCACAGCCAGCTCTCTGCTGCTGGTGACACACAGTCTCCCTCTGGAGCCCGATCTCTGACACAAACTCTAATTCCCTAGCTGTTGTTAAAATCTAAAAGAGGTCCCCACTGGATAGCCAACCAATTTCTTAAATTTCATATTGAAAAACAACTCTGCCCCATTGCCCAATATCCTGTCCTTGGTGCATGGTGAATTTGCACTGTCATTTACACTAGTATTTCTGTTGAAAACCAAATGCTTAAACTGTCAGCATTTCTGAATTATCAAGTTGGACAATATTCATTTGTTAATTGGAGCATTTAGTCCATTTACATTTATGGTATAATGTATCTAGTGTTTTTTAAAAATTCATGCTCCTTTTTAAAAAATAAATTTTTATTGATCTCAGAGAGGAAGGAAGAGGGAGAGAGATAGAAACATCAATGAGAGAGAATCATTGATTGGCTGCCTCCTGCACACCCCGTACTGGGGATCAAGCCGGAAACCTGGGCATATGCCCTTGACCGGAATTAAACCTGGGACCGACCCTTCAGTCCACAGGACGATGCTCTATCCACTGAGCCAAACCAGCTAGGGCTATCTAGTGGTTTTTAACCTATCATCCTACTATGTTGTTTTTATTGTCCAACCTCTTGTATTTCTCCTTCTTTGTTGCTTTTTTTTGGACTTACTACTTTTGCTTATTCCTAGTTTGGCTTTCATATTTTTGTTTTGAAAATGCATGTTCTTATTATATTTTGGTGGTTCCCCAGAAAACAACATGAACTCTTGGCTTATCACACTATTGTGTTAATTGGTGACTTTTGTTGTTCTCCGGACAATGCAAAGACCTCAGAACACTTTTACTCCCCTCCCTACTTAAATGTTGTTTCTCCCATGTGTGTTTTGGTTTTTTCAACCCCACATTACATTATTAGGATTGTCCCATGCAGTCAATGTTCATTTAGAACCATGCATGTATTTACCATTTTTGTTGTTTATTTGTTCTTGCATGCCCAGCTTTCCTTCTGAGATCACGTTCCTTCTGCTTGAAAAACATTTTCATCTAGGGCAGGATGCTTGCTGGCAAATTCTTTCAATTTTGGCTTGTCTGAAAATTCTATCTCACATTCAATCTTGAAGTGTCAGTGGGGGAAAAATGACATTTATCTTAATTTAAAAATTGGATAAACCCCTGATATGCTTTCCAGGACCACATGAGGAGAATAACAGCAGAAAGAGTTAGGAGCCAAGCAAAGTCCTTGGCTAAACATGAATTTCCCTTCTGCTACCTTGAATCTGTCCCCTCACCAGTGACTTCCATATGGCTCACCAGATCCCTCTCTTAAAGGAGAAAACCCCACAGCTATGTTAAGGAGCCAAGGCGTGAAGGCCCCGTTAGCCTAACTAGGCTATATGATTTCTAACACCTGATGGGACTCAGTTCTGCTCAAGACCTAACATTGCTCACAGAAGAAATCAGTAATTTGGAAGAATTTCTCCCAAAACCAGGTTGGGAAAGGCCACAAAATGGAGCGCTCAGGAGAGCCTGGGAGTGTCTTGCTTTGGCAGGTCAAAGGCCAAGGTCAACTCCATTGTGCTGAGACCAAGGAGGGCAGGGCAGTTGGTTCTGTTCAAGCTGGAGGTGTGAGTCCCCAGGTATGCAGCTCTGGAGCCTCCCGAACACACAGTTTACCTCCAACAACCCAGGTTCCCTGTTGACCTGACCTGCACTCCCTCACAGCTGTACCTGCAGAACACCAACACCACCCTCCAGGCTTTATCCAATTTCTCTTAGGAGGTGGCTGGCGCTGCTGGCGCTGTGGAGGCCAAGGCAGGCCCTGAGAACAGAGAGACACAGTGACAGGTATCAAGCAAGCTGATATATTTTATCTGTAAAATGTCCTTTGCCAAAACCAGCTCCTGGTTAAACACAGTGTGTTTTATCTGAAAACCAGGCCACTGGGAAGTGAGCCCAAAGAGGGTGATGGCTATATCGTTTCTTCCCTTTGGCTTCTGAAACACTGGATGTGGAGGGTCACACGGCCAGTGGGTCGAGCAGAGCACTCCTTCTACAAGAAGCAGTACCACTGTTGTAATGTACCCCGCGAATCACACAAGGACGCCTCAGGAAGTCGAACTAAAGAGTCACATTTATTGCAAATCAACTGATTGATGTACTTCTCACATCGATGTTTCTCCCTTTTTTCCTGTTTTCTTCTCTCTCTGAAATCAATAAAAACGTATTTAAAAACCCAAATAAATAAAACAGGTAAAACCCTTAAGACAAAGGTGTGTGTTGTTCCTCACACCTGTATGTTCCTTTCTCTCATTTCCTATCTTTGTTTCTCCTAAGCTCTAAAGGTCCCTGTCCCTGTGAGACTTGCAACGGGGGAGCAGTGGGCAGTGGTACCTCATCCGGGCTAGCTCCCTGAACCTGTCTCCAAGGGCCCTTGATCTTGTCTCTTCTATTTTAATCCCTGCCTTTGTTTCTCTCTGTGGATGAAAACAGGCCACATGCTAACCTGTCAAGGTTAAGGGTTGACAGAACCCAGGCTATAAGGTGAGACAGGGGGAAAAACGTGTGGCTGGTTTTTCAATTTGTTTTTCCAATTTGAATTGCTTTCCGAGAGTCTGACTCAGTGCCTTTGCTGTATAAATGAGAGCTGAACTAGTTCAGCTCCGAAGATAAGGGTCACATCCTCCCTCTAGCCTGAATCTCTAGTGCCTTAGGCGACTAAAAATCTTTGTGGAGGTGTCAGAGGTCATTCCTCACGACTTGTAGGGGCCCCACAGGGAACCTCCAACTCAACTTTAATTAAGGAATTGACTCATCCAAGGACACGCATATAAAGATGGGTCACCAAGCACGCGAGTCCTCAGGGCTGTATTAGGCAGCCAGGGAGAGAAACCGAGGCACATAAGAGGGTTGAATGCCACTCAAGGGCTGAGAGCCTCGAAGAGCTCAACCCATAAGCAGCACACTTTGACCCAGTACATAGTCTCCCTAGAGAATTTGCTCATACTGCCAGTGTTAAAAAAAAAAAAAAGCCACTACAATTTACATGGTAAATTGTGCCTCCATGGCCAGAAACTCCCAGACCCCAGCCCTCAATAATACTCCTGATAGGAATCCTATTACTGGCAAGCACTGTCACTAGAAATCTCATCTAAAAATGGCCATAATGCAGGAGTCTTTGGGTGCCTAAATTTAAAATAAAAACATGGGAAACCAAGATGGTGGCATAGGTAAACACCAAGGTTTGCTGCCTCAAACAACCACTTCAAAACTACAACTAAAAGACAGAATGGACATCACCCAGAACCACAGGAAGGCTGGCTGAGTGGAAATTCTACAACTAGAAGAAAAGAGAAAAGCATACCGAGACTCAGAGGAGGCGCAGTGCGGAAGGAAAATACTAAGGGACAAACCAATGGACATGGACAACAGGGGGATGGGAGCATGAGTGTGTGTGTCGGGGGGGTGGTTGGGGGTTAATGGAAGGGGCTGAGGACACATTTGTAATACCTTAATAATAATAAAAAAAGGAAAAAAAATACTAAGGTACAGAGGCGCTCACGGAGCAGGCTGGTAGCTGAGGGCGTGGTTGTCGTTTTCAATTGGGAGGGAGTCTCAGGTTCTGAGCTCCAGTTCCGGGCTAGTCTCTGGGGACCCAGACTCATACAGGAGAAGTGGAACTGTCTGGCATCGCTTTCTCTCGAGGGGCTTGCAGTGATTGCAAGACACTGAGAAGCAGGGCCTCTGAGAGCAGCCATAACTGCTAGCCCCGCCCTGTTGATCCCGTGGGACATGCCCCACCCAAGCCCTGCAGGGAAGCTTTTGCTGGATAGCTCAGGCAGAGGCTAGATTACCACCTCCTTAGAGATCCAGGAGCCAGTGTAACCAGAGGTCAGAGTGGGACCATTCAGTTTGCAGCTCCGTGGAACCATAAAGGACACACTCAGGGGGCAGACCCAGTGAGCACCAAAGCCCCATTGAAGCAAGTCTTGCCCCATAAGGGTGTCTCCAGCACAGAAGTTCTCCCACTGCAGACACAGCTGATTCTCACAGCCAATCGGCCTGGAGGTCAATTCCTCCCAGTGATAACTACAACAATCAAGGCTTAACTACAACAAGACTGTGCACAAAGCCCACAAGGGGGTGAACCAAGAGC
>NW_006383008.1:7333756-7352426 GCF_000327345.1 Myotis davidii
AGGTGGGGGGGGAGTGAGGGAGGAGGGAGGTGTGGGAACTGGGTGGAGGGGAGTTATGGGGGAAAAAAGAGGAACAAATGTAATAATCTGAACAATAAAGATTTAACTAATAAAAAATAAAATAAAAATATATTAATACAAGTCCATGTAGGCAATAATGGTTGCTTAATATTGCATTATCATTGAAAATTTAGACTTCCAAACACTAAAAATTCTCATACATTACATTACTTTAAATAAAAAAATATATAAAATATGGACATACATCCCTGGCTGGCATGCTCAGTGGTTAGAGTATCATTATATACAACAGAGGGTTGTGGATTTGATTCATGGTCAAGGGCACTTACCTGTGTTACAGGTTCGATCCCATCCCCAGTTAGGGCACGTGTGGGAGGCAACCAATAAATGTGTCTCTGTCACATCGATGTTTCCCTTTCTCCTGCCTCTTTCTCTCTCTCTCTCCCCTCTCTCCCTCTTCCCTTCCACTCTCTAAAAATCAATGCAAAAAATATTCTCACTCCTGGTAAGGATTAAAAAAATGTAAAAATACATATTTATGAAAAAAAGGTGAGTTACTCTTGAATTATGCATTTGGTCTGTAAATATATGGTATTTGTATGATACATATACATGTTTGTATTATGTACTCCATATGGCATTATTAGAATGTAATAATTTATTGGCCTAAAAATGAAATACTTGTAAATTAAACAAAATCTTGTAGCTTGTACAAATATTTAATACACTATTTTAATGTTAACTGATGTCTTACCCAGTTTTCACAAAATTTATGTCATAATATTTAATTAATTTTAGTTTACAACCTTTCCAAAGTTTAAATTTTAAGAAACATTATAATGAAAGCATGAGTCGGGGCAGGGGGCGGGGGGGATGAGGATTTAAGGGGGGGGATGAGGACACATTTGTAATACCTTAACTAATAAAGAATTAAAAAAAAAAGAAACATTATAATTGCCCAAAACATGACTACTTTATTCCAATGGGCCCTGAAATACCTCAAAAATTTAATCTCTATCTTTATGAAAAAAGTTTTAAAAGTCATCGGGACTAGTCCTGGTTGGTTTGGCCCAGTGGATAGAGCTTTGGCCAGCCAAATGAAGAGTCCTAAGTTCGATTCTGGTCAAAGTCATATACCTGGATGCAGGCTCAATTCCAGTCAAGGGAATTACCTGGGTTGCAGGCTCGATTCCCAGCCCTGGTTAAGGAGCATGCAGGAGGCAACCAATCAATGTGTCTCTCTCACATTGATGTTTCCCTCTTTCTCTCTCTCCCCCACTCCCTTCTGCTCTAAAAATTAATGAAAAAAATATCCTCAGGTGAGGATTAACAACAAAAACCAAGTAATTAAACATGTTTAACATACTTAAATTCTATCTACTTCTACTTATATAAAAACCCTGGGTGTGACATCACGGCCAGAAGCGCGTGGGGCGAGGGGAGGCGTGGGGTGAGGGGAGGCGTGGGGTGAGGGGAGCACTTCAGGAAGCAGCAAGAAAACCCTATAGAATTCAAGCCACTGCCTCACCCCTGCTCGGGCCACACTCCCCTGGGGAGGGGTTGGGCTGTCTCCAGGGCCGCAGTGGAGAGAAATGTGCCTTAACCAGCGATCTTTGCTCTTCTGCAGGCCCTGCTATCCCGGTGGGTGTGGACGTGCAGGTGGAGAGCTTGGACAGTATCTCGGAGGTGGACATGGTACGCAGTGCCCTTGGTGGGGCAGCCTAGAGTGTGGGGTCTCGAGGCTAAGGTTCTGGGGGAGCCTGTGCCTGGTGGGGCTGCACTGGCGCAGGCTGTGCCTGGGTGGGCCAGGCCGGAGCTGACGGGAGTAACACTGGGACTTGGAAGTAGGTCCAGGTGCAGTAAAATCTAAAGCAGGGGCTCTAAGCTTCATGGGTAAAAGTAACTGGGGGACTTGGTTCAGTGCAGATCCCTGGGCCCTGCCCTACGCTTTCTGATTCAGAGTCTCTGGGAGTGAGGCCCAGCACTTTACACTTTAAATACACCCTTCAAGTGATGCGAGCGGTCAGGTAACCCGCACTTGGAGGAGAATGGGAGGTGAGTATTTTCAGATGGAAATCCCATAAGGAAGGAAGCTTGCTGAGCCGTTTCTGTCTGGTCTCGCCCGGCTCCGCCAGGACTTCACCATGACCCTGTACCTGCGGCATTACTGGAAGGACGAGAGGCTGTCCTTCCCCAGCACCAGCAACAAGAGCATGACCTTTGACGGCCGGCTGGTGAAGAAGATCTGGGTCCCTGACGTCTTCTTTGTCCACTCCAAAAGGTCGTTCACCCACGACACCACCACGGAGAACATCATGCTGCGGGTGTTCCCGGATGGGCAGGTGCTATACAGCATGAGGTAACTGCCGCGGGGCTGTGGTTTCTAATACGTGCCATTCCAATATGTGGGGTCAACCTCTTTAGCCCTGAAGAGTTTGTCACTGTGGTTGGGTCTGTGGGCTACATGGGATGATACAGCCTTCGGATGCCAATTAGAAATCTCTCCGATGAAATGGCCACCCTCTTAGCTGGTGACTTTCCTGTCATTGGGGATCTTAAGCTTGGGTTGGGACACTAGATGGGACTGAATGAGTGGAGGGAGGCAATGACCTTCTATGTACTTTCCATCCCTGAAAGCTTATAAATGCTAGTTTATTGGTAATAAAAAATTTTAAAAAACAGCTACTATTCATTGAGTGCTATGGCAGGTTGGCTTCTGGGCTAACTTGAGTGATTGCACAGTCTTAGTCGCATCTTCCTGGCCTTCTTGTACAGTTCACCAGAATTAGATGCCAGTACCTTCAGGTGGGTTGTGGGAGGGGGCATAATCTTCCAGGTATCTCTGGAGAAGGCTGGCTGAGAGCCATGACAATAGAAGGTGCAGATGTGAGCTATTAGCAGCCAACAGGCTCAGTAGCCAGGTTCTAGGCAGAGCACCAATATTATCTTCTACAGAAAGACAAAAGTTAAGGTTCTGTGACTTAGATACCTGGATTTCCAAACTTCTGAAATAGACATGAGGAGGCAGCTGCTCTTCATCAGGTCCATGTTCTCCTTACTCTGAGCAGGTATATGAACCAATAACTCACTGCACAGGCCAACATGTGTGTTTGGGTTGTCTAGGATTACGGTCACTGCCATGTGCAATATGGACTTCAGCCACTTTCCCCTGGACTCCCAGACCTGTTCCTTGGAGCTGGAGAGTTGTAAGTATCGGTATGCTTAATGTCAAATCTTTGCCTTATTCCCTCTCCAATATTTGTGCCATTTTGATAACCATGAGACTGAGTGCTGGCTGCCAGTATTAAGAACTGTTTACTCATAGGCTGGAGAAGGATTTCCCTGTTACTTCACCCTGTATCAGAAGCAAAGGAGTCAAATTGATTTATTTCCTGTCCCCCAAGATGCATATACAGATGAAGATCTGATGCTGTACTGGAAGAATGGGGACGAATCCCTGAAAACAGATGAGAAGATCTCCCTGTCTCAGTTTCTAATTCAGAAATTTCACACCACCTCCAGGCTGGCCTTCTACAGCAGCACCGGTAGCAGACTATTTTTGGTGTTTCTTTTTAAAAACGTATTATTATTTTGTTGTTGTTAAGATACTTTTATTGATTTCAGAGAGTAAGGGAATGGAAGAGAGAGATAGGAACATAAATGATGAGAGAATCATTGAATAGTTGCCTCCTGCACACCTGCTACTTGGCATGTGCCCTGACTAGGAATTGAACTGTGACCTCCTGGTTCATAGGTCTACACTCAACTACTGAGCCACACCAGCCAGGCTTATTTTTCAATTACAGTCTACATTCAGTATCATTCTGTATGAGTGTCGGGTATACAGCTCAGTGGTTAGGCAATCATTCACTTCACAAAGTGGTCCAGTAGCTAAGTTTTGCATGGTCTGATTCAAATGTGAAAGAAAACACAGTAGAATTCTTCTTCAGCTTTAACCTTTCCCCTCCTAAAGAAAATAGACTCTTCTTATTTAAAAAATTCATAGTCCCCCTAAACAGATAACACTTAAAAGCAGAGAGTAAAAATGTTGCTGTCTTTGGAAATCCCACGGCCAGAGGTAAGCATTCCTAACAATTTAGCAAACACCCTTGCCGACATCTTGCTTTAATTATGCAATTTCACGAAAGTGGGGTTATATTTTACATGCTGATCTGTAATCTGATTCATTCAACTTGATATGGGTGGATAGCTTTCTGTGGCAATGCTTTTATACCTCTATTTAGATCTATAGATTCATTTTTAATGCTTGTGTAACCTTTTCTTGGACCCTGGGCCATGTTTGAAGTTTTGAGAGGATCATGTGTCAGCTCTTTTCTAATCTCACCATTAGTTCTTTTATTAATTTCTTAGGACTGACATAACTAATTACCACAAACTGGGTGGTTGCTGCTTCTGAAGGCTCTAGGGAGGACTCCTTCCTAGTCACTCACTAGCTTCTAGTGGCTGCAGCATCACTCTGGTCTCTACTAGTACCTCCGTGGTCACATGGCATTCTCCCTGGGTCTCTGTGTCTTCACGTGGTGTTGTCTTTGTATCTATGTCCAAATTTCCCTCTTCTCTAAGGACATCAGTCATTGGATCATGGCCCATGCTAATTCAATATGACTCATCTTACTTTGATTACAGGTGCAAAGACCTTATTTCAAAATCACGTCCCCCTTCACGGGTATTGAGAGCTAGGACTTCAATGTTTCCTCCCGGGGGACACAACTCAGCCTACGACAACTCTGCAGTAGCTATGGGACCCTAGAGGACTTGTCTCTTCATTGTCCTTCGTCCCACAAATCTATGGTATAGATGTCCCAGTGCTGAGAAACCCATTGTTTCCTTGTCTTATGACATCAGTGTTGTGCGCGGCGCCCATGCTAATTTGTTTATCTCTGCCGCCATTTTAGTTTCTCCGCAAAGACCTTATTTCAAAATCACGTCCCCCTTCACGGGTATTGAGAGCTAGGACTTCAATGTTTCCTCCCGGGGGACACAACTCAGCCTACGACAACTCTGCAGTAGCTATGGGACCCTAGAGGACTTGTCTCTTCATTGTCCTTCGTCCCACAAATCTATGGTATAGATGTCCCAGTGCTGAGAAACCCAGGCCCTTCCATGGGAAGATTTCTTGCTACTGTCTGCCCCCGAATGGCTACCATCTCCCCGTTCACCTGCCCCCACCCACACTCCTGTAATCACAGCATCAAACACTGGGAAAAAGCAAGCCCAGCCAAGGTTGTAATGGTGTTGAGACAGCCCAAGCCTGATTCACTTTATGCCCACAGTGCTCATCCTCATTCCTCTCCTCTCTTTCATTCTGGTATGTATTGCCACACAATTTTCTTTTCTCATCTATTCTTGGCAAGTTCACATCAACTTTCTAAAACCATTAAGAGTTTCTTATATAACTTTTATAATGTACCACTGTTTCGAGTACTTTATATGAATTAACTAATGTCCACCCAACAAACCTATGGTATAGATGTTATTATCCCTTGTTTACAGATGAGAAAACTGAGACGAGGATGAATTAAGGTTAATTACCACAGCTGGTCAGTGGCCAGGAGAACTGCCTTAGTCACTATGTGTACTCCTCTTAGATGTTTTGTGCATTGGAATAGCATGCTTGCTTGCTTTGTTAGTTTTGTCCCGGGTTAGAGCCCTTCTGGAGTCCAGATTAAATGCATTTTCTTTATTCTTCCATTGTTTACTCTGTGCCAACAAGGAGGTTTATCATCCCATCCCACAGGGGCTGTGATCTCACCCAAGAGTGCTCTGTTTGGAACACGGAGTGTACATTTTCAAAGCTTCTGGCTTACTCCTTATGTCTCCAAGGCAACTCCCTGGTTTTCTTAGAAAAAAAGATAATGGAAAAGTTCTTCATGGAATAAAAGCAGCTCTCAGCCCTTGCAGAAAGACGCTTTGCAAACGTAGGAAGAAATGTGGTTTGCTTCCTGGATGCCAGTTTAAGCTGCTGAACTTGGACAAAGGCTGTGGGATGAATAAATGATTAGTAGCTTCTGTCACATTTGAAGATCACCCTCTATTTCTCCACTGCGCTAGGAACTCTTGCCTCATTCAAACAGTCCCCAAACCTACACAATCACATGTCAAACTTGTTGAGAGCCACACGACTGTCCCAGTCTTTCCTATTGACCCAACCCTTCCCTTCCCTGACTCAGTGCTAAGTTTCCAATCTGGCCAGATGGCTTTTGTCACCTCAGCAGCATTTCTCAGATGCACCCTGAGGTCTTCGTACATCCAAATCACCAGGGGAGTGTGTGACTAGAAAATTCTGGGCACCACTGCAGCTACTGAGTCAGAATCTCAGGTGGTGAGCCCAGGAATCTGCATGTTTAACTTGTGATTCTGATGCACATCGAAGTTCAAAGATCATTACTTTTAGCCAAATGTTCTCAAACTATGGTGCTCAGATCAGCAGCTTCAGGATCGCCTGGGAACTGGGGAGCCCAGCAATCTGTTGGGACAAGCCCTCCAGAGATGGTATATACAGATTGCCAGGCCCCATCCCCACAGCTTCTTACCAGCAGATCCTGTATAGGCCCCAGGAATCGGCATTTCTAACTAGTTCCCAGTGACACTCTTGCTGCTGGCCGAGGAGCACCATTCCCCGCCCTCCCCTACAACCCCTGGAAACCTCTAGTCTATTTCTGTCTCTGAATTTGACTATTCTAGGTACCTCATAAAAGTGAAATCATGTACTTGTCCTTTTGTGCTTGCCTGTTTCACTTACCATAATGGTTTCAAAGTTCATCCATGTTGAAGCATGTGCAAAAATTCCATTTTCTTTTTTTATTTTTTTAATATATTTTATTGATTTTTTACAGAGAGGAAGGGAGAGGGCTAGAGAGCTAGAAACATCGATGAGAGAGAAACATCGATTCAGCTGCCTCCTGCACACTCCCCACCAGGGATGTGGTCACAACCAAGGTACATGCCCTTGACCGGAATCGAACCCGGGACCCCTCAGTCTGCAGGCTGACGCTCTATCCACTGAGCTAAACCGGTCAGGGCCATTCTCTTTTTTTAAAGGCTGAATAATAGTCCATTGTGTGGATTATATTTAACCATTCATCCGTTGATGGACATTGAGTTGTTTTTACCTTTTGGCTATTGTGAATAGTGCTGCTATGAACCTGGGAACTTGTAAAGCATGCCTAGGGCCTCATCCCAGACCAATTAAATCAGGCCCTCCCTGGGGTAGAGCAGGGCTTTGGAGAGTAGTAAAGCTCCCAGGGGCTCCTCTCCTGCGGCCAGGCTGAGTCACTCTCCTCAGCCTGCACCCTTCACTCCCATCTCTGAGCCTCTCCTCTCCCCATCCACTTGTCCAGCTTTCACTCATCTCCTCCATGAGATCTTTCTTAATCATTCCAGTCAATAGTTATTGAGGCCTCTCTTCCAAAACCGAAAGCACTCACTGTTCCCACAGGGGGACATTTTAGCACTTAGATATGCAATGTTCTATATCTTAGGCACTTCCATCCTAGGGGACTTTCATGCAGTTCCTTGAAAATCCTTGAGGGCAGGAACCTAGATCTAGGTCTCTCTCTATTCCCTTCAGGCCCCGCACAGCACATGCGGAGGCCCTTGGTGGCCACTGCTGAACTGAAGGGATGTTGTGTGTGAGGAGCCCTGGCCTGGGTATTGGAGACATGAGGTCTTAGAAAAGCCTCATGTTCCAGATAAGAGGGTTAGATCCAATCTGGGTTTCAATTATTCACATAACACCATTGTGAAGCTTGTTTTGCCTACTACTTATGCTGCCATCGACTTAATTTTTTTAAGTCAACTCCCCTCCTGTACTTCATTTTGAAAAGGAATTTTACATCATTGTCATCAATGGGAAACTGGTATCACTTGCCATAAATAGAAGATGACTTCAATAATAATTGTAATGAACACAAACAGAAAAGCCCTGCCCCTGTACTCCTGAGATCACCTTGTTGTACACCGTTGTGTGTTCCCCGTGCTTTGAGGCACAGAGCTGGGCCACCTCTGAGTTCTGTTGGTTTCTGATATGCTGGGCTGAGCGGGGGAGGGATGGGGTGCACACAGCTTCAGTTCACTTTACACATTTGCACTGTCCTTAACACCACCTTTGTTCCCCGTGGTTGGGTAATGATGTTGTGGGTCATTTGAAACCTTAAAATGTCTATCCTTTTCTTACAACCATTAATCAGAGATTCTCAAGTTGCCAGAATGAAACAGATAATATCTATATCCTCATTTTCTCCTGAGGAATGAGCAAATGGTAAATGACTTGCACAAGACGAATGGATTGACTTCCACCCGGCAGACGGAGTGTCGGAAGTAGAACTGATGTCAGGCTTCAGGATCATGTGAATGACCTATTTCTTCTTGTGATGAATGTGGAGGTTGACCAAGCTGCCCAGTCTCACAATAAGGACAGTGACAAGAGCTCAGCTCAGCTGGCTCCTGCCTCAGTGATATCGGCTTCAACAAAATAGAACCAGTCACTCAGGAAATGTGGTTGTGGTTTACAAAAACAAACAACTTAACCTAGACGTCTATCGTTCTGCCTTTCCCCAAACTGCTGCGAAGAGAAGTTGGGTGATACTGACTAAAACAGTGAATGCACAAATACTGGCAAGACATTTATTTGTAGGAGAGAGGGCTTCGATTTTGGAAAGGAAATGTATTACATTAAGCCACTTGGTCATTCACGTTTAGCCCATGGGGGAGGGCTTTGTTTTTGCCTCTCAGATTGAACTCACTGGCTTCTTCCTGTGTCCCCCAGGCTGGTACAACCGTCTGTACATCAACTTCACGTTGCGTCGCCACATCTTCTTCTTCTTGCTCCAGACCTATTTCCCTGCCACCCTGATGGTCATGCTGTCCTGGGTGTCTTTCTGGATTGACCGCAGAGCTGTGCCTGCCAGAGTGTCACTGGGTAAAGGCGTTTGCTAAGGTGTGATGGGGGTGGTAATTTATTTATTTTTTCAACTGATCACTATGTAAAGCAGAAGTAAGACCATTACTCAGAGTTCTTAAGTGATGGGCTGTCAAGTCAAAGGAGCAGCTCTCCTGTTTCTGGTCTTCACCATTCCCGGGCTGCCCTCTGTTTCCCGGGCGACATTATGAAAACCACAGGGACCTAAAATAGCAACAGCTCTGCTCAGATCATTTCGGAAAGATAGAGCCTATTCGAGGTGTAGACTTCCACCGCCGGCAGTATTAGAGCTCAGTACTTTGATCAATAAGATAATTCTACAAACGCCAAACACTTATTCTGTAAGTACAAGCATGTTGTTTGTTGACCTTGTTTAGACAGAGGGAGAGTTTGAGGAGGTGGGGCCCACAGGACGTGATTTCGGGGACGGAGAGGGCTGTACTCCCTGGTGACCTGTGGTTTCAGTCCTTCCCAGACCCCGAATTCGAGTGGTTGTTTACTACCGATGATTATACATTTGGACAAAATCAGGGTGGGCCCTGAGGAATGTGAGGGTGTGACCAGCAAGGCAGTGTGAAGAAGAGACTAGCATGATAGACTTCCAGGAATCCCCACAGCCTTCCCGGACTTAATCAGTGTGGGTTAGGTGAGGGAGAATGTGCATTCCGTGAGGTTTGGGAAGGTTCCTCTAGAAGCGTCCGCACTTGAACAGGTCCTTTCTGAAGCACCGCTGACCTTGTCAGCCCCATCCCAGAGACCCAGTGTCCCAGGGGCTTAACGTGAAAGGGGACAAGCAGCCAGTTGGCCAGGAGAACAGCCTGGCCGCTGGTGGAGCAGATCCTTGCGCCTCTGCGAGGTGGAAACGTGTCCGGGGAATTTCTCGTTGGATTTAAGAGGTGGCGAATGTGCACACGGTGACTTAGTGAAAGGTGGGGGCCGTTCTACACCCTCGTCAGCGGCTGAACTAAAAGCTGGGTGTTGCAGGTATCACCACGGTGCTGACCATGTCCACCATCATCACGGGCGTGAACGCCTCCATGCCCCGTGTCTCCTACATCAAGGCCGTGGACATCTACCTCTGGGTCAGCTTTGTGTTCGTGTTCCTCTCGGTGCTGGAGTACGCGGCCGTCAACTACCTGACCACCGTGCAGGAGCGGAAGGAGCGGAAGCTGCGGGAGAAGGCGAGCGAAGTTGCCTTCATTGCCTTGTCTGAGCCCATGAGGATGAGAATGGGGGGCGGGGGTTGCATGTAGAAAAGGGAGATGTTTATGCAAAAGGAGGGTGATCCATTTTAGAATAGGTTCTAGCGTTTACCATAAAGGGTCCCAGAAAGTAGGAAGTCTTTGGACAAAGACTAGGAACAGAAGACTTGTTCCTAGTTCCTAAGCCCAACTCTGCCATTTATGCTGGGCCTCAGTTTTTCCATCTATAAAAAGGTGTAACAGCATCCTCACCCACCTTCCTTTCAGGGTTATTGTAAGGGTAACATAAAATAATGTATGCAAAAGTTTGGAAATTGTAGTGTTCTAGACACACAGAAGTATTACTATTATTCTTGAACATGTCTAGAGAAAATGCCTTCGTAGCCTATGGCCAGATAAGGCTAAAAAGCTCCTCTATTTATCAGTGTGCTGGCTCAGTGAAAATTCAGCCACATGGTACCTTAGTCTTTAGTCATTGAAAACACTATACTATGTATACTTAGTGCACTATGCTGTAGGAAACTACACTGTACTATGAGATAGAATGCGAATGGGGAATCACAGGCAATGTGTATGGGCCTTAGACAAAGGATGGGAAAATCTATCCCACTCATATTCATACTCATTAATTACAGTAAGATAAAATGCCAACTTTGTACCAGTCATTGCACTAATCAAAATGAGTGTTTACCTAAAAGGTGTAGAGATCAGGGGCATGAAAACTTCACATTTATGCCCATCGAGGTGGCTGGTAGCTCCTTAGCCCAAGGAAGTATACATTTTAGGAAAAGAGGATGTGTTGCCTTTTCAAAAGGTCTTTCAATGCCCACATTAAACCTGTTAAAAATTTCTACACTGTCTGCAAGTACGCTAATGGTTTAAAAATTTATATTTCAAATCCTATTCAAACCTTTTTTACTTTAGCATTTGAATATTTGTTCAAATTAATAATAATCTGTACATTGATGATTATTAAATGACAGTGGGTTATATGTAAAACCCAAAGTCATTTAATAATGATCAATTGTAAACACTTTTATTTATAGTCTGTTAGACTTTCCTGTTTAGAGATGTTCAAAAAATAACAAAGCCTTCGTCTGACAAATGTGGCCTCATGAATCATTAACCACAAATAACTTGTAGCTGGCAGTTCACTAACCTGTAACCAACCATATGCTAGGGCTTGGTCTTTGCCAGTGATGATACGACACTGTCTGGAGAGAAATGGAAATCACACGTGGAAAGACAATTGGGCAGTAAGTCCAGCTGCCTGTCTGTGTGGGAATGGACACTTGGGAGGATGACAGCTTGTACCATTTAAAGGTGAAACGGTGCAGTTGCTGGAGGATGGGCAGTGGTGGGAAGACACAAAATCTCCCTCCCGCTGCCTCACAGAGAAACCACTATTCACCACCGTGAAAAAGGCCCTCAGTGGAGTTGAGGTTCCCAAAGTGGGGCCAAGGAGCACCTGGCCTGGATTCACTTTCTGAGTCTTTAAAAAAGAAGATTCTGGGGCTGCACCCCAGACCCACTGAGTCAGGATCTCAGGGTTGGCATCCGGGAATCTACCTTCTTAATAAGCTCCCAGGTAATTCTGATGTTCCCTGAAGTTCAACCTCCACTCCGCCAAATGCAGTGCTGACTGGAGCCTGCGAGGCTCACCTTGCTTCAAATGGGGCCCACGCTGCTTGGGCTGAAGGGGTCTGACTCCCTTGCACACACTTGAATGCTTGGGCTGATTATCCAGAACTGGTCAACATGCCAGGAGCTGCTTAATTTTTCTTAGAAACAAGGTGTTGTGGAAAATTGTCATAGTCTGACATTTCCCGATTCTCACTCAAAATGTAAGGAGAAAAATCTGTTTTTATTTTAGCAGAATGCATTTCGATTTAGAACAAGGGAAAGAAGTAAAGACCTGTGCCTTTAACAACAACAACAAAAGGCTCCAGTGACAGTATCTCACACTTTTATCAAAGTTTGGGTGTGATTATATCTAAATGCAAAGAATTGAATAGATGACCTCTTACTGACCTTTTATTCCTAAAGTCTATGGGTTAGTCTATTCTGGAATGTATTAATGTGCTACCTAATTGTGGTGGCTTATGGGACAAGACAGGAAAATAATAATGAAACAATGGTGCCTGATTTAAAAAATAGCCCCCCAAACTACAAAAGATTTCTTCAAGTGTAAGCATACATCAAGTAATTCTAATTTTCCGTAAAAATCATCCATCTGTTTTTGCATTTTTTATGGTATCCGTTTGAGTATTTTAAGATTCATAACAGTAGAAGTCAGGTGTGAAACGTCATTATTTCACATTTTCCAAGTGGAAAAACAGCCACTGCAGGGCTGAGAGCCAGATTAGAAACATATGAACATCAACAGGTTGGGAAGAATGAACGGTGGGGCCAGTTGGCTGTATCAAGCAGGCCTCATGCGTTTGGCCAGAATCAACCAGCGTAGCGCCAGCTGGAAGCCCTCCCTTTGCTGACTCAGATTGTGGGAGAAGTTAGGCAAAACCATTTCCTTCCCTTCAACTTATAATTTATAGACATTTTCATACTGTAAGAACAGTTTAACAAAATAGGATAATGTAACATCCATCCAACATTGTTAACGTTTTGCCCTCTTTGTGTGATCTCTTTCTCTATATAAACATAGTTTTGTTGGTGTAGCTGAACCATTTAAGAATATATTGCAGGCATCATGACTCTTATCCCTTACATGTAACTCTTCAGAGTAAGGACACTCTCCTCCCTAATCATTTTTTAACCCCCGCACAAAGATGTGGAGTCCCACACTGCAATAAAGTCCTGGGTTTAAAGTCCTGACTCTGACACTGGCTGCTGGATCTCAGGAGAATTGTATAGTTTCTTTGGGTCTTAGTTTTTGCCTCTGCAATTGAGGACATTTGGACTAAGTCAGTGGTTCTAGACCCTGGCTACATAGTAAAATCACCTGGGGGTTTTAAATTGGTCTAGAATGGATTGTGCACGTGGCCATTTTAAGAGTTACCCAGATGACTTTAACATGCAGCCAGGGTAGAGAATCCTTGGGCTAAGTGATGTGTGGGGATCCTTCTGGTTGTGCTTTTTGTGGTTCTGCGTAGTTAGTCATGGGCACTTCCTCTGCCCCTCTCCCAAGGCCTAGCCATGCCTGACACGTCCCTTGTGTTTGCTGCCCACAGTTCCCATGTGTGTGTGGAATGCTTCCCTCAAGAACCATGATGCTGGACGGAAGCTACAGTGAGTCTGAGGCCAACAGCTTGGCTGGGTACCCGAGGAGCCACATTCTGACAGAGGAAGAGAGGCAAGACAAAATAGTGGTCCACCTGGCCCTGAGCAATGAATCCAATTCCTCCAGGAAGAAGGGGCTTCTGAAGGGCCAGATGGGTCTTCGCATCTTCCAGAACACCCACGCCATTGACAAATACTCCAGGTTGATATTCCCTGCCTCCTACATATTTTTCAACCTAATTTATTGGTCAGTATTTTCCTAGGGGCTCCAAGGCTGTGCCTGGGAAAGGGCCTGGACATCTATGGGGCCTGACCAGCCATCTACATGGATCTGCTGACCACATTCCCTTCAGCAAACAGAGCAGTAGCCCCTGAACTCCCGTGAGCAGCGCCCCCTTCTGGAGGAGCCCAGGAGCCCTCCAGCTGCCCTTCCCAACCTCATGGATTTGCCCCTCATTCATGCTGTGCTGTGTCCCACATCATGTCTCTCAGTTCTTGTGTGTGAACAGGTTATGAGAGCCCCCTCCTATAAAAAAGGACTCAAATGCCTTCCAGATGTTCTGAGACCCCCTATGAAGCCTGGGACTCAGTTGTGAAGGCAAAGGGGAAAATGAAGGGCAGGCTTAGGGGCATTCTGGATAGGAAATGGGAAATTAGGATTCAAAATAGGAACAAAACATCTGTAAACCCATACAACCGGATTAAGTGCCTCCCTGAGAAAGAAAATAAGCTCAAATCCCAGACAAGAAATAAGTTGACCTGTGTGAGTCTGGCAACTGACATGATTTTGCAATATTAGGGGACATTACTCATTCATCCCTCAATTCAATCATTTATTAAATCTTGAATGCCACATGCTGTGGAAATGAACAACTAGTGGTTCTCAACCTTCTGGCCCTTTAAATACAGTTCCTCATGTTGTGACCCAACCATAAAATTATTTTCGTTGCCACTTCATAACTGTAATGTTGCTACTGTTATGAATCATAATGTAAATATCTGATATGCAGGATGGTCAGGGTCGTTTGACCGCCAAAGGGGTCGCGACCCACAGGTTGAGAACCGCTAAACTAGAAGTTCTCTTTTCCTGGGAAACTCTAAGCCTGTGCCCATTGTACATCTGGCAGAAAGTACTCTGCTCTTCTCCCGCCCTCTACCCGCCAGTTACAGCACAGACCCGTTCTGTCTGCTGGTGCTTTTCCTGCTAGGTCTGTCTAGAAAAGCATTTCCTGTCTCCCATGAGGCCCTTATGAAGCCAGGGCAATGCTTCTCTCCCGGAATTTCCATGCAGGAGAAGCCTAGCACTGGGGAGAGGGACAGGGACGGGGGCTGGAGAATTAGTGACAGCAAAACTTGGTCTGGGGGCGGAAGGAGGCGCGGGTCTGCTGCAGAAATCCATTTCAGGTGCCATCTTACCTCCCTCTCTGCGCTTCTTCTCCAGAAGGTATCCTCAGTGACTCCTGTGTCCAAGCCCTGTCCTCATCCCATGGAGCTCCCCCCCACCCCCCGTGCCAACCAGAGTGCCCCACACCCGAGAATAATTTCTCCCTCACTTCCACAAGTGAGTGACTCTTTCCTCTAATGCAGCTAAGCTCAGATTAGGAAAGCAATCAGATGGATTGAATCTACAGTAAATTGTGAATGGCCATTTCCCCAGTAAACAGAGTAGAATCTTTAATTAGTAGAGGATGCGATTTTGAGAAGGTGACCTTTCCTTTAAATCCTAGCACTTGGAATTAGAAGGCTGCTCTGGGGGAAAGAGCCCTCTAAACCAGTAACATTTCTTGATTACTGAAGGAAGTTGTTCTGCTCTTTTCCCCACTTCCCCTGCCACCTTCCTGCTCAGGGTCTGGGTGTCTGTGTTTTGGTCAAGAATGGACAAATGGTACAGCCAAAGAGGGAGCATAACCCTGCCTGAAGTAAGCATGGGCCCGTGGAATCTGCTCCACAGCTCATGACTCCCAGGGGCAGGATTCCTAAAGGTTCCTGAGGACTGGAGCGCACATGGATACCAGGGCCTCTAGAAGTTTCAGGTCAGGGGCCGGTAGCTACCTGATCCTCTCACTCCCTCAGCATGACTGACTGCGCAATTGCTCTCTGCATCCCAGCTTCTCTCCTCCTTTCCCCAGGTCAGGTAGCCACCCCTTCCTCTGTTCCCATGTGCACTCCTGTGTGACCCTGGTCCCAGACACTTGCTTCACCACCCCATTGCTCATGTTGAGGACCAAACTCATCGCCTCTGGCCACCAGCCCTCATTTGAACTGTGGCCTCCAGCCCACTGGCTCAGGGGCTGTGTGATTCCATACGCTTTACTCTCAGTGTGACCAGCTCCCGGAAACAATATGAATTAGATTGCCGTGGGCAACTACAAGTTCAGAAGGTCCCCAAGACCATTCTCAGGTTTAATAATTTTTTAGAAGTTTAAGAATTTGGAGAAGAAGAAGTGTACATGCTAGATGCACAGGTAGAAAAGGACATTCTAGATCTCTGCTGTCCAATATAGTAGCCACTAGCCATGTATCTATTTAAATTTAAGGTAAATAAAGTAAAAAATGCAGTCTCTCAGTTGCATTGGCCACATTTCAAGTGCTCTGCTCAATAGGCACATATTGTACAGTGCAGATCTATAGAACATCCCCACAGTCATAGAAAGTACTATTAGCACCCGTGTAGATAGATGAAGGGATCTGCCTGAGCAAAGGCATGGAAGCAGCAGGAAAGTTTGGGGTTGCAGAGTATAGGGCTTGTGGAGCAAGTCATCTGTTTTGGCTGGATCCTAGGCTGTGGGAAGAGGAAGTGAGAGACGCCCCTCTTTTTACCATGCTAGGGGTCATGGCAGATGTCCCAGCCAGTGCCAGCGAGGACAGTTTCCTCTCCATGGAATTGCCTGGCCCGAATCCACTGGATTTTCCAGCCTCATAAGCAAATGAAGAATGAAAGTGTGTAAACAAGGATAATTGGATGGGACAGGGCATCTGGACTTGTTGAGAAACCTTTACTCTCTAGAGACTCGCCTAGGTCACAATGCTGCTCAAAGGATGATAATTATATTGTCATTAAGTGTATCATATTACTTTGATTATCTTATTTAAGTCCAACACTACTCTGCTTCTGATTACAATGTCTTCATAAATTGATGCTCATATAACATGGTAGCTTGTTCACACATTTTAACTAGCTTATATATTTAACTAGAGTTAATTCTATAACAAACATATAGCAGCATTGTATCATGTGATTGCCTTATTGCAACATAATAGTCTGACTCTGCTAGAGAACAATGGAAAATTAAAGGAGGTAAAGAGGAGACACGGTAGGAGTAGAAAATAGGAACTAAGGAAATGTTGAGAACCTAAAATGATTTGTCCTTAGGGCAGACAGACAGAGGAGCAAACAATTGTTTCCAGGGATGTTTGAATGATACTTTATTGCACTGAATCTAAGACACCATCAAATATAAGTAAGATGCACTCATATTTTATGTACCATCAATTTTTCCTTCAAGAAAGAAAATTTTCTATTTAAATTATAGCATGCCAATGATTATAAGATGAACCCTGATTTCACCAATATTAAATTGTGAAAATATGCATGTTAGAATAAAAGAACTATACAAAAACTGGTGACTGGACATACTTATTTGACACGAAGAAGTCAATATTTATTGCACACTTGTCTTCCAGGCTTTGTGCCCAAGTGGGGGTCGGGGTGATGGCAGATAATGAAATTAATAGAAAACACCTTTTAGTCATTAAGAAGCTAACACTGTAGTGGGTGTGGTTCAGAGGAGGGGAGGTCATGGAATTTTGAGGAGTAAATGCTGATTGTGGTAAATTTTGAGCAACAGATAGATGGAATTTCAACTAGTAGAAAAGGAGGGGAGTGGATGATAAGATGGCAGAAGGAAAGCCCAGGTGTGCTCAGGGGACAGTGAACAGACACCCAATCAAATGTACAAAAGTCTCGGGTTCTCATCCTTCTGGTTCTGTGGCCCTGGTATCAAGGGTTCTTCTACGTTCATTCCACTCCTGGGGAAGAAATTTGGTCTGGTCTGGGCCATGCATGTCAAAGATATCAAAGCTCTGCACTCTGTGTAAGTTTAGAAAGTGATAACTCTTCAAAAATACTTTGATTTTTTTGTAAACATTTGTGGGAGGGAGACTATGAATTAGAAAAATGAAAATCGGCTTAGTTTGAGGGAACCAATGAGGCAAGAAAATAATGATAATGATAGTGGAGAAAGTTCATGTTAAGTTCAGTTATGTGGTAGAGCCGCAATGTTAACAGAGACTGTGAAACCAGGGGAAACAGCTATTCCATGTAGAGGGTGAGGAGTTTGGGTCTGGCAAGCAAAAGAAAATGTCAAATGAAAAGTTATAAATGCTGGTCCCAGGCTAGAGGGAGGGGAAGATTTGGGACTACCCTCTTAGATGTGCTCAGTGAAACTATCTGGGTGGATTAAATTCATGAAGGACAAAAGCAGAAGACAGGAGGTCTGCGGACAAGAGCTTGGGAGCCTATATCCACGTGGGAAGAGAAGGACTGATCAGAGAAATAGAAGGAGAAACAGACTGTTGTCATAGAAACTGGGAGAAGGGAGACTCTCAAGTGGAGGAGGATAGGGCTGGGGGCAAACAATGACCATAAAAATTGAGGGTAAAGATTGTGAACAGATGTGGCAAGATGGAGGCTGGAGGCCAGGTATGGTCAAGTGCACAGGTAGACAGCTCTCCTTGGTAAAGAATGGGGACCCTTCTCTCAACTACAAGTGATTTTGGGAGGTTTTCATTCTCTGAAGGAAAAATGTTAAGAGAATTATTGCTGTTTATTATAGAAAACTCTTGTTTTCTTGGTGGATTTAAATATAACATTGTGTCATACTTGGCCCACAATGAGGGTTTTGGTCTCCATGGTTAGTTCCTCAAACTATTATATTGGAATTTGGGGGAGTGGTCCAAGAACAGTGTTTATAGCCCTGTCACCAGGTCTGTGGACAAGAGCTTGGGAAGCAGCCGTCTTGAGAATGTGTGCCATCCTTCGTTCCCACACACATGGGGTCAGGAGACAGTGGGGTCAGCCATCACAGAAGAGAGGAGAACAAATGTAAAAGCAACTGCATTGTGTAAAGTGTCAAGTACTGAGTGCATTCTCTGTGCTTGCACCATGGTGATAGCGGCTGTATGGTTCCTAATTCGGTTCACATGTAAACCCTGTGGAGGTAGGAAAGGTTTCCCCTACTACACACCCACTAAAGTGTGCTGCCTTCTG
>NW_006383008.1:7352454-7358780 GCF_000327345.1 Myotis davidii
AGGTAGAAACCTGGAGTCCAACTAGGATGTGATCCTTGAGACTGGAAGCTGGTCTGCAGGACACACAGGTATTTAGGGTGGCCAGCACAAAGCAGTATGGGTTCCCACCACCTGTGCTGTTGTAGGGGAGGAAAACGTTTTCCTCAATCCTCTTAGGGTCCCTGGCTGGGTCTGAAAATTAAACTGAAAAGGACAGATTAGCAAGAGAAAAGCATACAAATTTTCTAATACAAGTTTTACCTGACACGGAGCCCTTATACAGAAATGAAGACCCACAGAAACACTTAAACTTGAGTGTGGTTAGGCTAGCGTTGAAGAAGAGTGGGTAGTTGTGGAAAGATAGGATAGGACAAAAGCTATTGGTGAATGTGGCCCACTGCGGGAAACTTGGCAGGGCCTCTGTGTCCAGGTTCCTCTGCGTCCCTCATCTGGGGACATCCAGATGCTTTTGTTCCTGGTACAGGGAGGGCACTTCTCACATGAGGGTTATGACCTGCTTCAGGAGAAGGTCAGAAAGTAGTTCCTGAATATGCCATTTCTCAAATATTCAGTAGGCCAACATGCCATATTTTGTGTGTGTGTGTGTGGGGGGGGGGGAACAGTGTGTGTCCTGAATTCCACCACTGTTTAAATGGTATAGTCATTTAATGAATGCAAAGCAGAATTCACAGACCCACTACACCATTAGAGACCTCTTCCATTTTTCATTTTATTGTAGAACAGACAGCTGTGGCTGGGAGGTTAACACTGGGTTGGAAACAGTCAATACCCTAGCCCCACTGCCCCCACCAATCACTAGGAAATGTGATATGAGTTAAAATGGTGCCCACAAATGTGCCCAACATGTGTCTGAGGCTAAGTGTGCTGGCCTGTGCGCGAGAGCTAAATCCTGGGCTAGGAGGGTCCTATGTCCCAGCCTGTCCAACCTCCAGAGCCACCTGTGAGCGTCCACACTGCAGTATAAAAACATTCTCCATTAGCAGATTGGACAAAACACTCAATCCTCACCCTTGGACCTTCAGATGTCATTATGGAATGATATTTGGGTCAGCCATTGAGAACATTAGGTTTGGGATTTATTTTAAAAGAGAAATTGAAAAATAAACCTCAGCTGTAGTAAATCATTGTTAACCTGGCCAGGTTTATGCTAGCAAATGCTCTTCATCTTGTCCATTTAGCCCAGGCATCTTAAATTTTTTTAATATATATATGTATATATATATAAGTCATGTACTCTTGACAGGAATCAAACCTAGGACCCTTCAGTCTGTAGGCTGATGCTCTATCCACTGAGCCAAACCAGCTAGGGCCAGGTACCTTACATTTTAATGTGCATAAGAACAACCTGGGGATCTTGTTAAAATGCAGATTCAGGAAAACCCAGTTAGTACTTTATCCTGACATTTTCATCAAAGGACAGATGAAAACTTCGTCCTGGACCAGCGGTGGTTTTGGGGACCACCTTTCTAAGGCAAGGCTTGTTCTTCATTTTGCCGGTGAGAAAACAGACCCAGAGAGGGTGAGTAACTTGTCTAATTTTTAGAGGAAAGGTGTTTACTTAGCTACCCTCCTCTGCAGGTTACAGAATTCAAATTAGTTAATACTCAACGAATTACATAAAATGGGTGACAGCATGTGACCTGGGTTGTGATTTCTTGCTTTGCCTTTCGGCCCTCTGACCCATGGGACACCTGTGAACACCCAGACTTCGGTATGTAATGTGTTCTCACTGAAGTTGGGATGATAGGTAAGGTGGCCCACCTCTCAGGATTTGTCACTGAATCATGCTTTTTATTGAGTTCCCTAGAATATATTTCTGGCCTCAGGAAAACGCCTTTGAAAAAATCTGCTTGATGTGGAGGTTCAGAATGAGTAACCCCAAGATGTACTTTTAGTGGTATGCAGATTATTTTGAGCTAAAGGCAATTTTAGCTTCATGCCCAAGAGAAGCTTCTGCCATTCCCTTGACTACCTAGAAGAACTTTGACCCATCTATGTGGCAGGGCAAACTCCTATTTACTAAACACCTGCTCTTCTTATCCTGCAATGGCCCTTTGAAGCCTACAAGGCACCTCATCCCTAGCTCAGAATGTTCTATACCCATGTTCCCTTTCTGTTTCTCACCCTCTCGTGCATGTGGGGTCCCGGCTCTCTCATATATGCAGAGTCCCCATGCATATGTATGTATTAAATTTGGTTATTTTTCTCTTGCTAATCTGTCTCACATCTATATGATTATTAAGACCAGCCAGAAGAACCTTGAGAACAGAGGAAAGTTTATTTCACACACAACCCCCACACACAGTCATTGAATACCATCAGATTTACGCATTTGCTGACAGTGACTTATTGAATGTAACCTACATCAGTTTCAATTAGATTTCAACTAGATTTAGCTACAAGTAAAATAACACAAGCTTCAAAGAAAGGAGTTTAAAGGTGGCATCAGGATGGAATGGCAGTTCTGCTCCATGCAGACCTCAGGGACTGAAAACTTGGGCTCTTTCCTGCTCACTGCTTGCTGCCTTGGAGTATGGCCTGTGATCTCATGGCCCAGGATTGTGCAAAGCCATCATTTCTGCTATTGAAGAAGCAGGATGCTTAAAGAGATGAAGAAGGGGAAGGAGCACGTCAGCTATCTTCCAAGGGAAGTTCCAGGAGAATGCCCCACACTTCCCATGGGCTGGAACTTGGTCCCATGGCCACAAAGAATGCTGGGAAATGTATTTACTCTGCATAAGCATCTGCCTAGCTAATAACAAGGAATTCTGGAAGAAGAGGAAAAACATATAGTGGAGGAAGGAGCAGTTCCTGCCATACCATCCAAAGACACTCCCACTTATGTCCACGAAGCACCAGGTGAGAATTGTTAGGAAGCTCATATCGAAGGACAACATGTTTACCCATCGCCTCCTCCCTCCCTCTCACCCAGATACCTCCTGTTCCTATCTCAAGTGTGAAGCAGACAGGTCAGAAATAAATGGGTCTTTCTAAAACACTGCACTGATGCCAGGAGCTTCTGTTAGCACAGAGCTCAGAGAGACAGAACGTTTCTGTGTCCAGAAATAGGACCTGGGCGCTGAGTCCCTGCCAGTGTTCACTTTGAAAGAGAAAAGTTCTTCTTTTCCCCCAAACTCTGCTGAATTTGGGGTCAGTTCATCCAAGGAAATTCTCCTCAGGACAGACCGTGAAGGCCCAAAGCCCCTGCTCCCCCTGACTGCCTATCTATTTCAATGACCACTCCTGAGCTGCTCTCTCCAGAGGTCAAGCTGGCCTGTCTTCCCTACTTTCATAGGGGCCTTGGTTACTAGAGTGAAGAGGGCATGACCAGGCCTCTGGTGATCCTTAACCCTTTTCCCAGGAGTGCTGAAGGGTTTGCCCTGGGTCACCCCATCCTCTTAGTCAACAATACTGCATTGTTGTGAGATACCCTGCTGGCTTAAAGGATGTAAATGTGACCACAGAGGAGAGGTTGACTATCTTTAAGAAAAGGAGTCAGTAAGCAAATATGATATACGTGTGTTAAAATAAAGAAGAATACCAGAGTGAGACAAATAGCTGGAGTTTATTGTTCTGGGGGTTCTTTCTTAAAAGAAACAGGACTCCAAAGTAATGTGAATAACACTGTATTACTAAATGGGTTTCTAATCTGGACCATTTGTAGGCCTAATATTCAAGTTACTGCTGAACTTAAGGTTATAGTTTCAAGAACAAAGACGTGTTTTGTGTTCTCCAATAGCATTCTGCTTTTATTTATTGTATGTTAATCAATAGTCCACATGAATTTGGGCATCTAAATAATTGGCATGTCTAGTCATATCTGTATTTCTGGAAAAGCTACCTTTTAATAAGTGATTATTAAATAACTGTGCAACTACTTACAGCTGACAGCTTTTACTGAGGCATGATTCATATACAGATCTTAAATGTTCAGTTCAAGGTGTTTTAACAAATGTGTACACTCATGAATTCCTTTCCTGTCAAGAGATAGACCATTTCTGACCCTGTATAAAGTTCTTTCATGCCCCATTCCCAGTCGGTCCTTACATTCACCTCCTCCTGACCACACAGCCACTGATAGGAGTTCTATTACCATTAGATTTGTTCTGTAATTTCTAAAACTATATAAGTGAAATTGTAAGGCATGTGACCTTTTGCATCTGGCTTTTATCACTCAACATAATATATTAAACATATTTTTTGATATTTAAAAAAATTGATTTTAGAGAGAGAGGAATAGAGACCAAGAGAGAGAGAAACATCCATTGGCTGTCCCCTGCATGCCTCCTACTGGAGATTGAGCCCAAAACCCTGGCATGTGAATCAAACTAACCACCTCAGTACATGGGACAACGTTCAACCAACTGAGCCACATGGGCCAGGGCTCAACATAATATTTTTAAGATGAATTCATGTTGTTGCACACATGTGCAGTTCATTCCTTTTTGCTGTTGAGTAGTGTTCCATTGTATGAATAAACCATAATTTCTTTACCCATTCTCCTGTTGATAGGCATTTGAGTTGTTTCCAGTTTGGAGAAATAAAGCTTCTTATAATAGTTATAATAAATAATAAATCTATAACTTATGAATAAAGATACTGACAGGTGTATGCGTGTGTGTGCCTGACTTAGCACTGAAACATGCTCATCTAAGATAGATGCTCTTGCTGAATACTTAAGTGACCCACATTTGATCTCAAATCCCAAATCCCCACTATTATTTTGCTTATCCCCAATCTCCTTTCTCTTCTCAACTATCCCATTTCAGGCAGTTAAAACCCCATTCTTTCCAGCCAGTGTGGTTCAGTGGTTGAGCATTGACCCATGAACCAAGAGGTCACTGGTTCAATTCTCAGTCAGGGCACATGCGCGGGCACATCCCCGGTGGGGGGCGTGCAGGAGGCAGCTAATCGATGTTTCTCTCTCATCAGTGTTTCTAACTCTCTATCCCTCTCCCTTCTTCTCTGTAAAAAATCAATAAAATATATATTTTTAAAAAGATAGATGCTCGGCTAAAGCTCAGAGGCAGCAAATACACAACTTGAACCTTGTTTTGAGTGGATACAGGGGTGAGGGAAGCTTTTGTAGAAATTACCAGTTTAGGCACTTTTAAAAAGTTGTTACTGTAACCAAATGAAGAAGAAAGACTTGGTATGAAAATGATGTTTACAGTTTAGAGATGAGTCACTTCTGCTGGGCTGTTAATTGCTTCACTTTCCAGGGGAGAAAATCCTTGGGCTCTTAGTTTCCTTATGTATAAAACAGAGGCACTAATTCGCACCTAGCCCACCTCACAGAGTTGCTGTGAGACTCGAGTGGGAGAATGTGTGAAAAGCATCTGTCAGCACAAAGCTCTCTCTGTGTGTAAGTGCCAGGTGGTGGTGTTGTCTATGACAAAGTCACACAGTTTCCCCTTGGGAGACGGCAGTGGCACATTCTGCAGATGTCCTGCCCTTTCGTCTATTATCTCACCTCCCTGAGAAGTCAGTATTGTTACTATCATTTGCATTTTGCAGATGGACAACTTGATGCCTGGACAGGTTTACCTCCCAGAGGCCACACCGGTGTAAAGGATACCTGGGCTTTGAATCTCGGTAGAACTGGCTCGAATCGGAGCTGTTACTATTGTGCCATCTGCCTTTCTAACAAGATGTCATTGTATCTCCTCCTCCTTTACAGTAACTGTCTTTCTCCACAGCCTGTATTTCCTTGTGGGAGGGTGGCTATAGTCAAATTCTTTGGCATTTTATCTTTAGAAGTAACAGAAGGAAGGTGAAAGTCTGCCTAAAATCTCAATGATTTTCCATTTTCTCTTCCTGGAGGTTTGCAGTGAGATTGCTGGGCCATCATATTCTTAGTGCAAACTTTGTATTTAGGAGAGAATCAGAATCACCAACCCGCTTCTGGGACAGTACCGTGAACTCCTACACTGGGCTCTTTCCCAGACACACAGCATGTCCAGCTGAGGTGGGAAATGCCCTGTGGCATTGAATGCGAAGCAGGGAGCAACCCCGTACCCGAGGCCATTTGGTCATTACTCCAATGTCTCTGTCCTTACCGCCTGGCATGTGGCCGCGCTTCCCACAGACTGCTCCAGCACCTCCGGCGCCGCCTCCTGCTGTCTGAGAGGCTGCGGGTAACTGAGTCCGAGAGGCACCTTGCGTGACTGGATGGGGGTAGGTAAGGATGGACAAAGCAGAACTTCTCTTTCTTTTCCATCTTAAAATTACAAGAAACCGCAAATTGACACCTGTACGTTGGCTTGAAAGGAAAGCATGGTTTTTAAGCAAAACATTCATGGTGTCTCAAAATTTTTACATGTCCC
>NW_006383008.1:7358814-7363086 GCF_000327345.1 Myotis davidii
TTTCGGGGCATAAGCTGTGGAAATTCTAAAGTTAGGTGAAGCTGAGCTCAGCAACTCCTGAAACTACTGACTTTTCAATTCAAGAACCAACCGAGAAAGCCACCTGCGCTGCTCCCTAGCATCGTCTACCCTACAATTAGAAGCAGGAGTCATGGGCCTAAAGGCCACATCACCAGCGATGGGATGGCTCTACTCTGGCATGGAACAGACAGGAAATTACCAGATATATCCAAAAAGAACCAATGAAAACACACACCTCCTATGACTTCATGGCCTCTTGGAGGAAGCAGCCAAAACCAAAGAACCCATCTGGACCTGTTTACTGTTGGTAAATAAGGTAGACTAGCCTGGTCTAATACCTCTCCCAGCTGGAATAGTCACGGTTCTAGGAGACCCCTAAGGTAAGCTTGGGCCTCCCGTGATCAAGGACTGCAATCCCTCCAAGCCTGTGACTCCTGTTCACATCTGAGCTGTGCTGGACGTTCTCCTGGTGCCATGGCAGAGCGAGGAGCACTGTTCAGGGTGATTTCAGAAGCCCCTAGGGAAAGTCTAACCCCAACCCTCGGAAGGCAGAAGGTGAACTCAAATCTACAAAAACTAGTCATTTCACTGACCTTTAAAGATCTCCAGTGTGTTCCTCCCCCACCCAAAGCAAAGAACCAAGTCATTTGAAAAAATGGAGACAAGAATACACTCTGAGGCTTGCTATTTTGTTTTTACTTTTTCAACAGATTCAAAGAGAGAGTGAGGTTGATGTTAACTTATTTTAAGGAATTATACGCAATGAAAGTTAATCTGTGAGTCAAGATAGTCACATGCTGAAAAAAGTTAGTCGGGCCCAGCTGGGGTGGCTCAGTTGGTTGGAGCATTGCCCCATACACTAAAAGGGTTGCCGGTTCGAATCCTGGTCAGGACACATACCTAGGTTGCAGGACACATACAGAAAGCAACTAATTGATGTTTCTCTCTCAATTCAGTGTTTTGCTCGCTCTCTCCCCTCCCTTCTCTATAAAGTCAAAATCAATAAAACAACAATAACAAAAAGTCAGACATTAAATGGTCCTTCTTTTCTGCTATACATTTGCCCATGAGTTTAAGTTAAGCGTGTTGTGTATTTTGTTATAAAATTTAATTACAGCCCAGCCAGTGTGGCTCAGGGGTTGAGTGTCGACCTATGAACCAGGAGGTCAGGGTTCGATTCCCAGTCAAGGCACATGCCCAGGTTGTAGGCACAATCCCTAGTAGGGGGCGGGCAGGAGGCAGCTGATCAATAATCCTCTCTTATCATTGATGTCTCGCTATCCCTCTCCTTCCTCTCTGAAATCATATATATAGGAAAGAGTTTTTAAAAATGTATTTACATTGTTTCTTTTCTTTTAAGAGTTGAACATTTCCAATTGCAACTTCTCATTAAAAAAAAAATTTATTCTTACCATCTCCAGAAAACCTCTACTTCATTCAGATGAATCAGTCCCTCTAATTAGCAGGGAATAATCTAGAACTATTTAACGAAAAGATCTGACTTGTCATCAAAATGCCTTGGGCAACATGGTAAGTAAAGAAACTGGGTGACAAATGAAATCATGTTACAGGACCGGTCACTTCAGGGAGGAGAAAGCACAGGTCCTGGGATCAAAAGCAGGAAATTTTCTATTTATTAACATGTCCTGGGGAAAATAAGTTAATGTCCACTTGCCTCAGGTTCCTCACCAATGAAGTGAAGGGGACCTGCTATGCCTACTGCCGAGGCTGGATCTGGGACCAAATGGAATTGAGGATGTGAAAATGTTTTGTAAATTCCAAAGGACCGTTCCATTGCAAACTACTGCAGTTATTCAATAGCGGTTGGGTTGTTTGGAGGCAACAAAAGAAATCCTGTATCTTGTACTCGGCCCTCAGTCCACGTAATGCTGCTGCGGCGCCCCCTCTTCCTTCCTAGCAGACCCCGTGAAGGGCTCCACACAGCCACTGTGGCTGCAGGCCCGGACGGTCTCTTAGCATTTCCTCTTCTCCCCACAATATCTGCCACAACCATTCCCCTGGACTGTGACAAGAAGATCACACTCCATCAACAAGAAACCCAGGGACTCCTTGTGGAATTATATTTGAACCTGGAGACCTGCGTGTTTCCATTAAAAACAAACAGACTTGGAAATGAACAAAAAGTTGCCTTAAACAAATTTCCTATAATTCCAGCAGAGGGAGACAGGGCTGCACTGACTCTCCCGCAGAAACTGCAATTTAATTTGAAGGCTTACAACACGAAGGCTTCCTTCCTTCTTTCTAGTCAGATAGTGTCATCATAGCTCAATGTCTGGGTGGAGAAAATACATGGCTAAAGACCATTATGAATTCAGGGGCACTCCCAAGCACGGTCACATGGGCGTGCATTTCATTGCTCACAGGAGACCCTGGGCCTTTGGGAGCGGCAGCGGCATGTCATGAACTCAGTCTCCAGATGCTTCACAGCCGTGGCGGGCACCCCTGGTGGCTGAGCCCGCCGCATTCGCTCTGCTTGCCTCTCTCCTGAATTCGAACCACGGATTTGTTCAAGCACCTGTCCCGTCCCCGGTCGAGAGGAGGATCTTGATTCGTCTACGCCAGCGACTTTCAACCTTTCTCATCTCATGGCACACATAAACTAATGACTAAAATGATTCAGCACACCAAAAAAAATTGGTGTGCTGAATTTTTAAGGAATTATATGCAACTAAAGTTGCATTTTAACTGAGCCACCCCGGCTGGGCCTGACTGTTTTCAGCATGTGACTATCTTGACTCACAGATTAACTTTAGTTGCATATAATTCCTTAAAATGATTCAGCACACGCAAAAAATTTTTTTTGCCCATGTGACAAAAAGGAAAGGTATAAGTTTGATTCATTCAGAGCAGACAGCTATTGTTGTGTTGGCTGTTGTCATTTTTTAAAAAAATGTTTTTCCTGATACTTAAAATATATTTTTATTGATTTCAGAGAGAAAGGGGGAGAGGGGAGAGAGAGAGAAAAACATCAATGATGAGAGAGAATCACTGATTGGCTGCCTCCTGAACACCCCACACTGGGGATCGGGCCACAACCCGGGCATGAGCCCTGACAGGGAATAGAACCATGACCTCCTGGTTCATAGGTCGATGCTCAACCACTGAGCCATGCTGGCCAGGCAGCTGTTGTCATTTTTAATTTGACAATCTAAGAAAAAAGGGACCAGTGCCCCTGACTAGTCAGGGATTGCACGTTTTAAAAAACTTGTGGCACTGGTACATCTACACAATGGAATACTACGCCGCTATAAAAAAGATGGAATTTTTACCATTTGCAACAGCATGGATGGAACTGGAGAGCACTATGCTAAGCGAAATAGGCCAGTGGGAGAAAGATAAATATCACATTATCTCACTCATATGTGGGATATAATGATCAACATAATTTGATGAACAAGAATAGATCCAGAGACAAATGGCAGGGGAGTTGGGGAGGGGGGCGTTTAGAGAGCAACCAAAGGACTTGCATGCATGCATATTAGCATAACCAATGGACACAGACACTGGGGCGGTGGGGGCTTGCCCAGGGTAGGAATAGGTGGGGGATCAAGCGAGGAAAAAGGAGACATATGTAAAACTTTAGACAATAAATTAAAAACAAAAAACAAAACTTGTGGCACTGGTTGAAAACTGCTTGTCTAAGCCGATCCAAGCACATGTTTCTCTGATAAAGTTTACCGGTCCAGGGGTGGACTTGACGACCTTCCTCGGCCCAGTCAGACTGAAGGGAAGGGCTTATCCTCCACGTTCTGGGAAGAGGTTTGCCCTCTGGCTTTCACACTGGATACGAGCAAGGGGACTCATTGCTCTGGCAGCCATATTGCAGGTGCGAACAAGATGGCCAGAGGAAAAAGGACACGTGAAAGGATGGCTTGTTGATGACACCACTAAGTCAAAAAAATATCCGTGGCCTGGACTCCTTGGTTTGTGAGGTAACACATTTTTGGTTAAGCCAGCTTGAGTCAAGCCTCTGTATTTTGCAGCTACCGTACCTGTATGCATTGATGGACTCCCTTCAGTTTTCCATGGGTCCTTTATTGAGGACACTGTTGCATATTACTTCTGTGATATTAGTGTTTCATTGACACAGCACTTTATAAGTATTTATTTATTCCTACTCCTAGATGGATCTATAATTTAGAGGGATTATCTCCAAAAGAGAGTGCAGTACAGCAAGTCAAAAATGTCCAAAGCCCTGCAAAAAGAAAAGTTCAAAGCCACCTAAGATGT
>NW_006383008.1:7363130-7367752 GCF_000327345.1 Myotis davidii
ATTTCCAGCCTGAGAGAGGGATAAATTCAAGTAATCTAAAATAGCAAGCCGTGGTATTTTTTAAAAGTAGAAATCCTTAGTGTTGCCTTTCTTCATTCTCTTTTTTTGAGGGTGGAGGATTATATATATGTGTTTTTTTCATACTGACTCTTCATTGCTCATTCATATTTATAACCTCTAATTCATTTAAATAAAAAAAAGACATTTAAAAAACCTAGTGTGGTGGAAAGAGCTTATAAAACAAGACATAAGGGTTGCCTCACAGGAAGGAGACCAAGGTGCCCAATTCCCAAGGATTTTTGCCCAAATATTTGAGGGATTGTTCAGAGAATCACCAGATGATTGAATAAGCACTCATGGTTTGATTGTGCCCAGTACCAGCCCTGGTTCCACAGATTCAACCGCAGAAAGAGTGGGGGCAGGGAGCTGTCCAAATCCAGCTAAAGCAAATGATAATTGCTGGAAGCTTAAAATAGATGCAGAGCGGAGCACATTCATGTGGCATAGGAGCAGTTCTGCACCTCTGACACTTCTCAGTTTGGAAATGGCTTTGGTTCATTTTTATTTGCTTCTTCATTGGACCCCAGAAAATATAGATGTTTACAAACATATTTACCACATCTGACGATGAAGTAATTTAGACCAGTCAAAATAATTGTTCCACTGGGAAACAGGACTTCTACTTCAGTTCAGAAAATCCCTGACATCTGACGTAGGAGGATTTATAGGTTTAGTGGAAGTTGCTTTCACACTGCTCTCCAGATTACATGCTGTGGGTTAGTATGTTTGTTGTGTGTTTTTTTTTTTGCATGAGCAAATATCCTTCTAATAATGAACAGACCAATAATGTCTTAAGAGAGAAAAATAACAGTCTTTTCCTTTTTGCTGTTTCTTGAGAGAACTGCTTGGATTTGGCTGTCCAGAATATGAAAGCTGGCGTCTTCCTTTTGTGGTGGGGATGGGTTTGTGCCACTGAAAGCAGAGTGCACTGGCGAGGAGGAGAAGGCCAGGAGATGTCTAAGAAAGGCAGGTGAGTGGACATTTAGGGGTGGAGGGCGTAGGGAAAAGGGTTACGATGTTGTCCTGGAACCTTTTCCAGCCTATGGTGCTATCTGCGGATGCCTTTTCCTTCCTTTGCCCTTTGTTCTCCTGCTTCCCTCCTCTTAGGAAGTGAGAATGATGTTTTATTTTTAAATGATGCCAGATCAGATACATCGCTATCATTGCGTATTCTTAAATCTCTTATGAATTGTCCCAGGTGAGAGATAAATTCTGGAAAAACGAATACAGTATAGGCACATTTATAAAAAAAAGATTAAAGGCAAATTATTTGATATCTGCATTCTAAGTTGGAACAAATCTACAAATTCTCAACCACTGGGACCTCAAATTAGTGAGAATGATCCCATTAGTTCTAATTATTTCTGCTGGATTTGTGGGTCCGTTTAAAAATCATTTAAAAGGAAACAAAGCAGGTTGCTTTGAACAATAATGGCTAGAAGGATCATTAGCTTGTCCTCTCCTGGTAAACAGGGAGGGTGAGGGATGGAGCTGCCTGCAGACCGGCTGGCTTCTTGTTGCCAGCATGGTACGTGCCACCCTGGCCGTACCAGCCCGAGAGGAGGGAGCTTAGACAGACCAGGCCGCTGCTTCCTTACCCAGAGTCACTTGGGCAGCTCTGATGACAGCGCTGGTATTTAGGTGCCTACCTGCACACGTGTGCCCAACACCCATCGATCAATCAGGACTTTTGGAGAAAACCTCACCCAGCGCTCTCTTCACTGAAGAGGAAATAGAGGCAGTGAGGACATGCTTGACTCTTGGTTCCTTCCCAGGCTTTGGTCCAAACTGAGCTTCAGCTGTCTTTATCTCTCTCTGGATGTAGATATGACTAGAGGTTGGAAAAGAAATTAATATAAAGAAAGTCCAGCTTTTTGGAGTTTGGGGCTGGTGGGGGGCCGGGTGTCTGGCTCCTCAGTGCCCTGATCCAAGGTTTGAGAGAGTGCTGCACACGTGGCTCCTGAACAGCCGGCCGTGGCTCACAGCACCGGTTACAGGCTGCTTTAGCAACATCACAAAGCCGGGAGGTGAGCCAGCCAGTGGTCATGGCGAGTCCTGGGCACGGAGAGAGATGGCTGTGCACAAGCCGTAAGCCCTGTTTCTGTCAGAGCCAGAAGCTGTTTGAGCAAACAGTGGCATTTGTGGAGCTGTTGCAGCCACAGAGATTATTTGAATCAACTGTGCTCATGAGGATTAAAAGCAACATCAGCAACAAACCCTATTGTTGTCATCAAAAATTTCTCCGCCTCTCTCCTAAGCTGGAGTTAGAGTGGCGGCTTATTGGTAAACACCAATATTAAAGAGAAATCCTGGAGAGCAAAACAGATTTTCTTTAAAAAAAAAATTACTTATGAGAACTTTCATTTTTTTTAAATTATAAAAGACATACATGACAATTATTTAAATTTTGTTAAATGAGAAAAGAGTTTTAAAAACACACAGAAATCATCCATAACCCCCAAACCCAGAAACAACCTTAACATTTTTGCACATTTTCCTGCCAGTGTTTTCTTACCTAAGTATATATTGCATATTGACTAGTGTGGGATTGTTCTGTGCACATAGTTTTGTAACCTTATTGTATTTAATATGACTTTGTCAACATGTTTACTTATTTAAAGTCCATTTGAATGGCTGCATATAACCCATAATATACAGAATAAGGCACAACAAACCACCGTTCAAGCAGTTTCCTCTATTTTATAGACATTTAGTTGCTTCCTTTGTTATTGTAAGAATATCTTTGTACAAAAGAGTGTTTGTCTACATACACAATTATTGAATTAGGATGGCCCCCTGGAAGTAAAGGGTCAAATGGCCTGAGAACATTGAAATCTCCAGACTCATTTGGCAGAACTGCTTTCCAGAATGATGGACCCACCTTGAGGACCCTCCACCAGCCAGGTTAAGTTTTCATGTTATGTAACCTAAACTTTTCAAGGGGTCCCTTAATTTCACCCAGACTCTAAGCTCACAAGTTGGAGGTCATTTGTATCCAGGCTTCTTTCGTGATTTATACAAATAACATGGAAAGCAAGGTGAACACATGCACCAAACAGGGGAATGTTGGACAATTGATTTAAACATGTGGAACCTCAATTTTATTACTATAAAAGAAGAATAAAACTTCTACCCCTTTACACTTGTGTGAGGACTGGATGATTTAACATAAACGTTGAAATTCAGTTGTATTCAAAATCTGTCTGCCACCTACTGGTTGCATGCTCTTGGATAAATTATTTAGCCGGGTTAGCTATCAGGCCCCACTCCCAGGCCACCCAGAAACTCTGAGGAGGGTCCTGGACGTTGGTGTTTTAAAGCTCCTCAGTCATGTTTCTAAATCACTATCTTGGACTTTCAGTTCATTTATCCAGAAAGCTGGTGCAAGGAAGAGAGGACACCCAGTAGCTTAAAAGAAGAATTAACACATCCCATCAAACCTGTCAAGATCAAGTCCAAATGCAAATGGTTTTTTATCCGGCTTAATTAGAATATGTGATCAACCTGTTTTCCCCTTGGCAGCCCAGTTCTGCAACGAAGCCCTGACATCACCAAATCGCCGCTGACAAAGTCAGAGCAGCTTCTGCGGATAGATGACCATGACTTCAGCATGAGGCCCGGCTTCGGGGGTATGAGACGTGCGCTCTTGGGAATCGTCTTCTTTCTTTGGGTCCATCAGACTGTCTATGGGCAAAAGTCAAGCCAAGGGACCACCCAGCTCTGTTCTCCCTTTATCAGGTCTGCCTCGGCTGTGCTTGGTGGCCAAGGCACTGAGCCCCCAGCATCTTCTTAGCATCTGTCCTGTCTGGCCCTGCCCGGCCCCACCCAGGCTCTGCTGAACACACTCTCAGGAGGTGCCTGCTGGTCTGTGGCCAGGCCGAGCTGTCCTCAGGCCACTGCTCCTGGCAAGGGTGGCTCAGGGATGGAGAAACAACAGCTGCCTGTGGGAAGGGCCTGGGGAGACAGGACAGCTGCAGCCCAAAGCTGCCTCTGGAAATGCTCTGAATAACAACCTTGAGCTAAATTTGTTCCCATCTGGGAGCTGGCAGACAGAACCCTGGGTACATATCTGAGGGCAGAGGGTGGACTGCTGGGTTTAATTAAATGAAAATAGCTTGAGAAAAATAATCATTCAGCGTAGAGGGATGCCAAAGCCCTTTGAAGCTTAGAATGCAGCTGCCGGATTTCAGCCCCTTTAGTGTCAAATAGGATTTCATCCTTATGGGGTGCTTTTCCTAGAAAAAAATACTTATTTTAGAAATCATTCTCATGCCTTTCATGTTTTCCAGTACTTTCACCCAAAGAATAAACAAGTTCTAGAAGGGAGTCGCTATTCAGTCCATAGTCTGCTGCTGTTGGACTCAAACCACCTTTTCACATGATGATCCAAGTGTGCTTTGTGCCTGCCCCACGTGCCTGAAAACAGGGAGGAAAAGGGGCAGCAACCCACTCCCTTTAGAACATTTTCTTTTTTCACCCTTTTGAATATTAAGTTTTCATGACCTAGAAATGCAAAAAAAATAAATAAATAAAAAATCTAATGGTTTCAAGGACACCTGGTG
>NW_006383008.1:7367785-7381290 GCF_000327345.1 Myotis davidii
GCCCCCAAGCTACACCATCACGAGGCCAAGAAGCAGATCTGTGGGCTTGGCAAATCATCTGAGTATGACTTTGGTTCTGGGGGCCTATTCACCAAGCAGCGCCTTTCCCGTGGCCTGACAGAGGCGTTGGCTTCCACGACGAAAGAGGGTGCCGAGTCAGGAGGAAGGTATAAAAAATAAAGTGGATGGCCTCATGCTGAGGAGCAACTCCTCCGGCCAGACCTGGTTCTGATCAGCGTTGACCTCGGCCTTCATTGTAGCTTTACAGGAGCATGTGTAACCAGCCAGGGATGTGGTATATTAACGTCCTTGTTTCAGAATCACCGGGATGATTAAGACCAATATATATTTTTAGACTTTTGCTGGAATATTCCAGGGAGCCAGCCCATGATTCCATTCTTTGATCTCTGGTTTGACTTCAGCGTGGCATGTGGGAACACCAGGCCTTGAAATCTGACATACACTGAGGTTCCAGGGGGGAATGCTCCTTATGCCTAAATCTTTCATAGTAAAAGTTTAAGTTAAAAGACTAAATGCTCTTGCCATTCCCTGTCCGCAGGTCCGGCCATTCCTGTTGGCATGGATGTGCAGGTGGAAAGCTTGGACAGCATCTCAGAAGTCGATATGGTAAGTGCTTCTCTTTCTGGCCAAGGGAATCCACGCAGGGCCGGTGCTGGCCAGAGCTCTGCCCCGGCGGTAGGCATTCCTACCCTCATGGTACAGATGGCTCAGGGAGAGTAAGACACTTACCAAAAGCCACCCAAGTGGTATGAAGCAGAGCCAGATGACAGAGCTGATCTTCACCCTCCTGGGCCCGGCTCCTGGCATCAGGAAGTGTTCTCTGGGCAAAGGCTCTCAAACATAAACAGCAGGACTGCCGCTGCCAAGTGGCCAGGCACCTCCCACTGCTGCGGATTCTGTCTGGCTGTGGAAATGCAGAAGCAGTGTCCTTTTTGTCATCTTTGGGTTTAGATTTAAAAAATGGAACAGTGTAGAACTTCTTGACTTACAGAACTTTTGGGGGCCTTATCTTAGCTTGGGTCCCCCAAGAAGCAGAGCTGAGACAGCATTTTAGCACAAGGCCTTTATTTGGGAGGTGATTCCAGGAAACATGAGAAGAGAGTGGGAAGGTGAGACAGGGAAGGGAATGGAGCAAAAAGGGCAGTGCCTTCAAATCGCTTACTACTGGGGAGTGAAACGCTGTTCCATTGGGCTACTCTGGGAGTCAGCACAGAGCACACTTCAGGGTTGTCCTAAGTGAGTGTCCAGGGCGCTGGGGCACTTACCATCCCCTTCAGCCCCCAAGCCCATTCTCCGGTTGAGAGCTGCTTCCAGAGGAATTCAGTCTCCTGCTTGCCCTGTGTGTGCACCCGGGAGCCTCTGGCAGTGGCAGCGGCAGCGGGGCACAGTGCTGGCAGCTCAGTTTCACTCCCAGCCAGGTGATGGCTCCACAGGGGCAGAGAATGTCTTGCTGACAAGCAGTGGGTTCAGTCAGTGTGTGGGGTTCCCCTCTCTGCCCTCTGCCCCAGGACTTCACCATGACCCTCTACCTGAGGCACTATTGGAAGGACGAGAGGCTGTCCTTCCCCAGCACCAACAACCTCAGCATGACGTTTGACGGGCGGCTGGTGAAGAAGATCTGGGTCCCCGACATGTTCTTTGTGCACTCCAAGCGCTCCTTCATCCACGACACCACCACGGACAATGTCATGCTGCGGGTCCAGCCGGATGGGAAAGTGCTCTACAGCCTCAGGTGAGGCCCGGCCCGGCCGCCCTCTGGGCCCTTTTACCTGCGGCGTTGGTGTGTTTTTTAGGCCTCGAGCTTGGGAAGAAAGGCAAGCAGTTTGTCTTAACCAAGAAAGTCATTGGTTCTACAACAGATACTTTGCTTTTTGGCCTTGAATAGCTGGCCTTTAACTCTTCAGGAGCTGTCAACTTTTCAACATCAAGAAAAATGAACTCTTACACACGAGTCAAGAATTACTCAGTCTTGAAAATACACTTGGGGAGAGTCCTCAAGCTGATAGCTATGACTTATGTTCCACCCTGTCTGTTACATTTCAGTGGAAAACCTTTACTATAATAAAAGTTTTATTTTTCTAGTGGGAGTCAGAGAAATAAATAATGCATTCTTTTCAATGACTCCCCTCCTGCAGCTCTCCAGTCCCCTTAAACCCCTTATTTTGCATGTAATGGTGACAGCCATAATACATGTTAGGTTTAATCTGCTTTCTTTAGACACTTTCTTAAGACTAAACAGTCAGCAAAGCAATAAATTAAGCCCTGATTTGCAGAATTTGCCAGTTTCTGTAGTGTAGCTATGCCCATCCTGGCTGATTTCAAGCTAACTGATGTCACTGAATGCAGTGTTGGGAAGAAATGGGTAGTAGCTCATCTTTAATAGTATTTCCATCATATAAATATAGTATAGTAGATGTAGGTAACTTCAGGAGTATAGATAATAGAAAATAATTCAGAAGTGATGAGTTTTGAATATTTATTACATTTATTTTTAGCACTTAACTTATTTAATTTTAAATTTATATAATTTATTTTTAATAATGGCTATGTTTAACAACCAGCTTGCAAACCTCCTGAAAATGCAGCTCTCGGCTCTCATGAGCCGGTAGCTGTCTGATTCAACACATCATTGGATGTGACAGCATGAGGCAGAACAGAGGGAACAAGAGAAGGGAAGACCTGTGTGTTCAGAATCAAAGTTGTCAGTGAGCCTCCTTGTGCCTAAAAAGAGATGATTTGGTGCTTTTATTGCAAATAAAATCATGAGTTTGTTTGATTTAAAAGGGGGAAAAAAGAGGCCTAAGTTTCTAAACACTACCATTTTGAGATTTATTTGGGGAAAAACATAGAGTAGCTGGATATTGTCAACTCTGTCAGCAAAAGGTTAACTCCTAAAATATGTTCTAATATACCATCTCCCAACTTCATCTTTTCATTGATTAATTAACAGAATACATTTCTATTACGAGCATTCTGGGTGCCAGGGAGTTGTTGGGAAGAGTTAAGTGTATGAGGACCGGAATGTGGGTGGGTGCATCCTGACTTGATGCTTCTCCGCTTGTAACCCACACACTGGACAAGCACAGTGTGTGGTGTAATCTAACCCACGTCTGTTTTTCTACTTCTACGTAGCCAATTTTCTGTTATTGAAGAAAAAATAGTAGGTTGAATAGCAGCCATATTAGTCATGTCCTGCCGTAAGATGGGAGAGCTTTCTTCTATGACTGATGATCTACTTGTTTATTCTTTGATTCAGAAGCCTGTCTTCCTGTGTAATTATAGAACAAAACCATTAGATACTTGCACGTTGGTACACTAAGACCTCTCAGTGTTTTTCCATTATATAGTCTCCATGGGCTTATGCACTAAAAACATCTATATTCATTAGTAGACATTATTATCAATATGAAAATATGAATATTGTAAAAAAAAAAGTGCTGCATTTGGCAACTGGCATTGAGTTCATTAATATTACTTCTGAAACATAGTACACAAATATAATATCAATATAATCAGTATCAACATATTGAATATCAACATATTGATATCAATATGATCAATAAAAGAACAGAAGAACTTTGAATTTATCTCAAACCAGAGGAACAATACAGGCATACCTCAGAGATATTGCAGGTTCAATTCTAGACCACTGCAATAAGGCGAGTCATAATCTTTTTGCTGTCGGGAGGTCTTGCTTTCAGTTTGTAAAAAGACACATCTGTGAATCGCAATGAAGCGAAGTACAATAAAATGAGGTATGCCTGCATATGTACGGTCTTATGGTTTCTTTTATATCACAGTTATACTGACTGAGACCATTGCTTCTTTAAAATGCATGAACGTGATAGGAATTAGCAGAGGCATTCTGTTTGCCTCACACCGACACCGGGGTTAAACTTAAATACTTAAGAGTATGCTAAGGAGGGTATCACTCATAAACTGCTCCATCTAAGTCCTGATGCACTGCTTAGGAGTTATAAGAAGGAGGCCGTTTCTGTTTGTTTTTGCATTGTGCATTTGTCGTTTGCATCCTCTGAGAACCCGGACGTTCCTTCTTGTTTTCAGGGTTACAGTGACCGCCATGTGCAATATGGACTTCAGCCGATTTCCCCTGGACACACAAACCTGCTCGCTTGAAATTGAAAGCTGTGAGTAGCCTTGTGCCAGACGTTAGCATAAGTAGTTCTGACAGGAGCAACGGGAGGCCTACAGAACAGGGATGTGTTCTGCTCCCGTCTCTTTCTGGGTCTTTTCCTTACCACTGAGAGTGGTAAAGGCATTTGCCACCAATGATGCACCCCTACACTTGGAAAGAAGAAAAGGCTAAATTGCCCTGGTTTTGAAGGCTGAAAACCGTATGCAATCCTGCCATTATTTAACCACTTGTGAGCTACAGAAACGGCGATTTTGTTTGGTTTAATTGAGTAGATGGCAGGCTGAATTGCGGAGTGAACCCTTTTGCAGGAATTAGGAGCTCTATGCCTCAGAGCTGCACAGACAGGCGTGTCTTCCCACGGCCACATGCCTCATGCTCTCTCCCATCTTTTCAGATGCTTATACAGAAGATGACCTGATGCTGTACTGGAAAAAAGGCAATGACTCATTAAAGACAGATGAGCGGATCTCACTCTCCCAGTTCCTCATTCAAGAATTCCACACCACCACTAAGCTGGCCTTCTACAGCAGCACAGGTGGGCGTAGGGTGGGCTGAGGGTCTGGCGAGCGCTAGCCTGACTGGGATGGGCCATCCTCTATTTTAAAAAAGGGTTCGAACTGGCTGCCAAGTGAGTAGAGCCTGTGCCACTGGAATTAGACACCAAAGAAGGGAAAGCTAAATCAGGTCAGAGGGGGGTGAGCATTGGGTGGAGGTGATTTTTTGACGTCAACAAGGCATCAGAAGTGAGAACCTAGAAAACATCAGTAATGACTGTTTAGCTTCAGGCAGCTCACCCTGATACGATTACCAAACCCCCTGTTCTCTGAAGGCAAGAAGCAGTCCAATTTCAGGTCTGTCATTTTCCATTCACGTTCTCTCTGCTTCAGCCAGGCCCTCTACGGGGCTCCAGTCTTAAGAGATCTTCTCTTACTGTGCTGCTTGCACAGATCCTTCTTATGACCTTCTTGTGAGCCTCGGTGCAAGAACTACTGGTCATTTTCCTGTGGGCAATTTGTTTTTTGAACCAAGGTTCTGGGCAGGCTTGCCACCTCCTGTTGCCTGAGGGTATGCTCTGTGGTCTTCCTTCTGGAATCTCACGTTAACAGCTGAGGTCTCTCCTCTTTCCAGGCCTCGCCTCTTTTTTTTTTTTTTAATATATTTTTTATTGAATTTTTTTTTTACAGAGAGGAAGGGAGAGAGATAGAGAGTTAGAAACATCAATGAGAGAGAAACATCGATCAATAGTCCAATCAATGCCTCTCCGTCTTTGGATCAGTCCTTGTTCATCAGATTATGTTGTTCCTTATATTCCACAAATGAGTGAGATCATGTGGTATTTATCTGCTCTCCGGTTCCATCCATGTTGTGGCAAATGGCAAGAGTTCCTTTTTCTTCTTCCTCTTCTTAAAGGATACCTTTCAGCATTTCATGTAATGCTGGTTTGGTGGTGATGAACTCCTTTAGCTTTTTCTTATCCGTGAAGCTCTTTATCTGACCTTCTATTCTGAATGATAGCTTTGCTGGATAAAGTAATCTTGGTTGACGAATCACCTTTCGGGAGATTTTGGTAGGCTCTTTATGCAGTTTCCATTGCTAACACATAGCATGATTGACTACAGAGGGAAGTGCAACCCTTTAAGTCTTTCTGATGTAAACATAGGGCGACCTGTTACTTCCGACATATTGTGGCAATCGAGCAGATCTTACCTTCTTTACATATCACCCATGAGTCTTGTTCTTCAGGGGCTCCCCATCCATTGAACCTTTAGCACTGTGAGATTCCCTTCTGTCTTAGCCTATTTGGGCTGCTCTCACAAATACCACAGATTGGGTGGCTGGCTCCTAAATAACTGAAATTGCTTCTCACCGTTCTGGGACCTGGGGAGTGCAAGATCAAAGTGCTGGCAGGTTCAGTGTCTGATGAGAGCCTACTTCCTAGTTCATGGACAGCCCCCTTCTCGTTGTGTCCTCACAGACTCTCTGTGGTCTCTTGTGTAAGGGCACTAATCCCATTCATGAGGGCTCCACCTTTGTAACCTCATCACCTCCCAAAGGTCCCTCCTCACCATACCATCACATTGGGCATTAGGTTTCAACATATGGATTTTGGGGGTGGGGTGGGGACACAAAACATTCAGTCCACACTGTTACAATTATAATCATTGCATTAAACTTGCCAATTGGATGCCAAGTTTTCTGATTAATGTTGCCAAGTCCCCATTTTATTTCCAGTCCTTGTCATCTCGAGTTTATCTTGCCTTTTCCTTTCATTGTTCTCCCATTCCTCTCAGCTCCTCCACACAAAGTCCAAGCTGAGGCGTGGCTGGACCTGTGAGTGTTCCCTCTGTTCCTAAACGCAATGCTGTGTTTAGCTTGATGTTCTAACTTAAAACACATTTTCCTCCATAAAACCATCCAAACGGGGTTGTTTAAATCTGTGCCTCTCCAACTTTAATGTGTGTGTGTGAATCACATGGGGAGTATTATTAAGAGAAAATTCTGATTCATTAGATCTGGGGTGGGGATCGAGAGTCTACACTTCTAAGCTCTTAGGTGATGGTGATGCTGTTGGGTCCTGTCCATCGTGTGAGTGACAAGAGCCTTCAACGACCTTCCCTTTGTGTATAGAACAGGGGTCAAAGATTTCTTGAGATGGAATCATCCGTGTGGTACGGGTAACATATAATCACTCCGTTCCATGGTTTTTCTCACCTCCACTTTGTAAAGGTCTGGCCAGGTTCCAGTGGAGTGTCTAAGACATTGATGATTCCCCGAATAAAATTTGATTTATGAAGGAGCTGAATAGCTATGGTGTGTGCTGTATTTTCTTCCTTGTGTCCCCCAGGCTGGTACAACCGTCTGTACATCAACTTCACGTTGCGTCGCCACATCTTCTTCTTCTTGCTCCAGACCTATTTCCCTGCCACCCTGATGGTCATGCTGTCCTGGGTGTCGTTCTGGATCGACCGCAGAGCTGTGCCTGCCAGAGTCCCCTTAGGTAAGGAATATTTCAAGTGCACATTCCAAGCATCTGAAAATACAAATAATGCCTTCCCGATAAAACCCTTCATTTCAAAGTGCTCCTACTAGTAAACCACTATTTGGCGTTAAAACTTGGACACACTGCAAGTTCTTTATTCACAGGTAAAGTACCATTATTAAAAATCCAGGTAGAAAAATTGTTTTCAGGCCCCCCCGCCGCCTCCCACCGGTGCCCATGCAAACATTCCAACTTCGGTCCTGTGTGAGCTTCGTTTTGGGATGGGTGATCTCGGTCTGTGGGTGCTCTCTCTGCACACTTGGAAAAGGAAATCACACTCTATAATAGGTTTTCTCAAAAGTGGTCCAAGGAATCTTTGTGACAGAATCTCCAAGGGACATTTTAAAAAAGAAAAATCCTGCATATCAGCTACATGTACAGAATGAGAATCCAGAGAGAGGACCAGGAATCTGCATTTTGAACACGTTCTCCCACTAATTCTTATGCGTACTCAAGTCTGAGAACCCCTATTCTATGAACATTCCATTTATAGCAATTTGCCACCAACTCTCTTTCCCGTTTTAAATATTGCACTGGCTAGCCCTAGCCAGTGCAGTTCGGCTGGTTGGGCGTAGTCCATGCACCAAAAGGTTGCTGGTTCCATTTCTGGTCAGGGCACATGCCCGGGTTGTGGGCTTGATCCCTGGTAGGGGGCATTCAGGAGGCAGCAATTGTTGTCTCTCACCTTGATGTCTTTCTCTCTCCCTCTCCCTTCTTCTCCCTCTAAAAATCAATAAAATTATTTAAAATAATAAATGAATGAATATTGCATCTACTCAATCATACACTATTATTGCTCAGACAGTTCAGGGGCTTCTAGGGAGAGGGTGACCCACCAGCTTTTAGTGAAACTGGGTGGAGCTGGCCCTTAAGATGACCCCAATCCCCTGTGATTTAGTGTTTGCAAGCAAATGTTCTGAGCTTAATTTGAAATCCCAAGCAAATTTCCACTGACAGATGCCCTGTCCTTTAACAGTTGTTCTGTTGCTTAAACAGCTACTGTGCGAAAAACATATATATACATTCTAATTTTAAATACCTGTCTCCTTTAAATGAGGTTAACATCATCATCTTTGATAAAATGGACATTGCTGAATAGGCAGGCAGGCCCAGTGGATGGGTTGCCAGGGGGGCACCTGCAGTTCTCCAACATGCACCCTCTTGTGGAGGTGTCCGATAGCTGATGATACGGGCCTGGAACTACAAGACGAGACCACACAACAAGGGCACCAATAGTCAAATAAACCCAAGCACTTGTTCCCTTCTTTGGAGAAGTAGTTACAAGAAACATTGATGTAATTTTTCTTTTAACAATTGAATGGAAATGAATGTCTTGCTGCCAAAATGTCTGGGGCTTTTAGCAACAGGAGCAGGTGATGCAGGTGCTATGAAGAGTGAGCAGGTGTACAAAGTGCGGAAGGGTGATACGAGGGGAGGAGGAACTGGAGAGCTTCATAAAGGCTCAGTCTTGAAGGACGAGTACATGTTTGTTAGACAGAGGGGCAGGGATGTAGACATTCGAGGCCGCAGGATCAGGAGGGACCAAGAACAGAGGTGTGAAGCCCTCTGGTATGCTGGGTGGAAGACAAGCAGGTGCTTGTTTCTCACTGTTTGCAGGTATCACCACGGTGCTGACCATGTCCACCATCATCACGGGCGTGAACGCCTCCATGCCCCGCGTCTCCTACATCAAGGCCGTGGACATCTACCTCTGGGTCAGCTTTGTGTTCGTGTTCCTCTCGGTGCTGGAGTACGCGGCCGTCAACTACCTGACCACCGTGCAGGAGCGGAAGGAGCGGAAGCTGCGGGAGAAGGTGACTTTCCCATGAGCTGAAGTGTCTGCTCAGGCATGTCGCCTGGTCTAGCTCTGGCCCTTGGACCTTGGGCAGGTCAGACGTCCTCTGTACAATGGGGCTGACACGCCTTCTTCCACCTGCTTGATGGGGTTGGAAGCTACCATGTTGAAGCAATGTGCAATTCACTCTGGGCTACATCCCTCATGCATTCAAACACTTACTTAGCACCTACCATATACCAGGAGCTGCTAAGCCAAGTTAACTAAGACGTTGGTCCCTTTAATATTGGTGGTGTTCATAGTGATGAAAATAAAGGACAATTCAGCATAGTGGAACACATTATTTAATAGCGCAGAGGTGTAAAGAAGCTTCCAGAGAAGCACAAATGCTATTCTAAGGAATTTCTCTTCATACGTGATCTCAAACACCTCACGTCATTTTCCAGGTTATTTTCCCTTCCACCTGATTTTTCTTTCTTCCTCCTGCCTGCAGCTCAGTGGTTATCTCTTACAGAAAACTCTAACTATATAGTAGCAAACTATTGCCACAATGCCACGCTTTTCAAATTCCTCCTCCCACTCCTCTCTGTCTCTCAGGAGTGTTATCTTTAAACATTTGTATCCCGGCTGCTAGCAGTTAATGGTCTGGTGGAGAATAGGGCAGTTCTCTGGCCATGAACGTTCTTCTTGGTCTCTGGTATGACATGAAGTTTCCTAAGAGTTGATTTGTAGACTAAACAAATAACCTGCTACTTTAGAATGTTTACTGTGCCACCACCATTATTTTCCCACCTCCCACCCTAACTGGGAATAAAAGAAACTAGAAAAAGGCCGTCCTCTCCACTATGCAGTCTCTCCTAAGAAGGGCTTCTGAGAGAGGAAGCTGAGCTCACATCCCGTGTGTTTGCTGTGTTCGCAGCTTCCCTGTACCTGTGGACTACCTCAGCCGCGTGCAGTCATGCTGGATACCAGCTATAGCGACGTGGAGGTGAATGACCTCGGCAACTACACGCCAGAGAAAGGCGAGAAGCCAGACAGGATGATGGTGCAGCTTACCCTGGCCTCCGAGAGGAGCTCCCTGCAGAGGAAAAGTCGGAGGAACAGCTACGTGAGCATGAGGATCGACACCCACGCCATTGATAAATACTCCAGGATCATTTTTCCAGCAGCGTACATTTTATTCAATTTAATATACTGGTCAATTTTCTCATAGATGCCTGTAATTCTGTAAATTTCATTCTTTTGTGTGTGCTACAGAAATATCTGTATGATAAAAAGGTTATGAAAAAAAAAGTTCCCAGTACCTACCCTTGTCCAAAACTACCTTGACAAGAGACTTCCTGCACTTATGAACCATCTATTGTACACACAGAATGATTCTAGGTGCTGCATAAATACAATACCCATAGCAACTGAAGACAGTTGTTACTGGACTGGAATCTCCTGGAAATACACTGACAGGCTTGTGGGCACACTGTAGTTCAACCTCTTTTAGACCCTAAACGCTTATTCACAGGAATGATTTCCTTTGTGTTACATTCTTTGGACGAGGTGCACTTGGACTACACCTAAAGTTCATTTGTATTAAACATACATGCACCTACAAGTCCCCACTTTGACCAAAATTCATGCTTCAGTTTATAGCCTACTACCTGTTTTTAGTGTATTGCCTCATGTTTATTTCACTACAAGGCAATAATGACATTCCTATTTGCATTTACATCTTGTGGATCATGAAGCTTCACCTCTTCAGGAGAAAAGCTCTTTTGATGGTGCAATTGCTTTGATTTTGGTAAGAATTTCCCTGGTCGGGATACTTTGAGGATAAGGGGCATGCGTGGCATTTTTGTGGTAGCGATAACTAGTGTTTAAGTGTTTCCTGTCTTATAACTACTGCTTCATGTACCTCCACCATGGAACATGTCCTAGTTCCAAGTCCTTCCTTAGGAATATCTTTACTGAGGAACTTGGGAATAGACTGATTTTTTCCCGTATAAACACTTGAAGAAAATGCATAGTTTGGGACTACCTGTAACTTATTAGGATGAGAAACACTCACTTGGTTTCTGAAGAGAAAAAGAACACCAAAAAGCAAAGTAAATGGGAAGACATCACTGGACATCTGCATTCAGACTCAATGAATACCAGGATTTTCTCCGAACCAGAAAACAATGGCCACTAATGTCAGGGCATGGGACAAAGGACAGGGTTCTAATTTGATGTATCATTTAAAACAAATAGTTACTAATATATATCAATAGGATCAACCTCCATCAAACTTATCCAAACAGCATTTGTTTGAAACTCACTTTAATAAAGTGAATGCTATACATAATAATGTAATTTTCATTCCAACTTAATTTGTCTAATCATTTATACTAAATAATATTGTTTTTTTAATATACAGGAAGGACTATATACTTTATTCCCATCTGGAAAAAAACCCCAGCCCTGGCCTATGTTGCTCAGTGGTTAGAGTGTCAGCCCATGCACCAAAGGGCCTTGGGTTCGATTCCCGGTCCAGGGCAGGTACCTGGGTTGCAGATTCAATCCTGGGGGAGCCTCAGCCCAGTAGGGACATATGTGGGAGGCAACCAATTGATACGTCTCTCTCACATCAATGTTTCTCTCCCTTCCTTCCACTCTCTAAATATAAATGGAAAAAAACAGCCTCAGGTAAGGTTTAACAAAAACCATACACAAAACATACTTGCACAAATCCTAAGGCAATTTTCCCTAATAAGAGCTCATCAAAAAAAGTTTTTTGACACTTGGGTAAATAAACTTAAAGAGATATTTAAAAAATAGTTAATTGTTAACTATAATATTAAATTTTATTTTTAAAACATTACTTTTTTATGCTTATTTTATGAAACAATTTCAAATGCTTCACAGATATCTTTCCCAAGGGCTTCTTCCTTATAACCAAGACCACCTTAAATTATCTAGCTGCTAGATTCTAGCAGATTTCCAGGGTACATCATCTGAACATCCATCTGCCTAGTCTGGGAAATTCCACCATATAGGATGCTGTACTAGTCTGCGGAGCTACTATAGCAAAGTACCATAGAGTGGGTTTGTCATGTGAAACCTACTCACCCATCTTGGGAAGGTCCAATACTTTGAGCAGTAAATTTGTGAGTGGAGCCCCTTGAAGAGCTCTGTGATGGCTCTTCTCTGTAGGCCACACGCTATAGTGCAGTGATGGCGAACCTATGACACGCGTGTCAGAGGTGACACGTGAACTCATTTTTTTGTTGATTTTTCTTTGTTAACTGGCATTTAAATATATAAAATAAACATCAAAAATGTCTTTGTTTTACTATGGTTGCAAATATCAAAAAATTTCTATATGTGACACGGCACCAGAGTTAAGTCAGGGTTTTTCAAAATGCTGACACGCTGAGCTCAAAAGGTTCGCCATCACTGCTATAGTGGGAACTGCAGTGACCCAACTGGAAAGCCTGAATGCAGTGGCAGCAATTGGATCCTGGGTGGCAGGGGCCACGTGGTGGCACTCGGTGGCCAGAGTTTGCCACAATGGACAGCAGAATCACAGCAGCAATCAGGACAGTTGAACGCACACAGATCCATGGCTTTCATTTGTTACGCATAGTGTTCTCAGAAATGAAATAGAAAGCCTGCTAAATTCTTTTGTGATCTGTATGAGCATAAAAGTTCTAGGTCAAATGAACAAAAATCTAACTCAAATTAAAAAAAACTAGAGTCACAGCCCCTTAATAAATTCTCAGATTTGAGCCTATTTATAGCCTCAGAAGCCTTGAATGAAGGGAAGGCTGGGATACCTTGACCTGGTATTTTTTTTCTAGTTTAAATTTTCAGGTTCTAAGACTATGAAAACATCAGTTTTTAAGCAAAAGAACTTAATTGCTCTTTAAAATTCTCATTATATGAGTAATATAACATTTATAATTTAAAAGCACACCAACATCATGTGATAACAATGTATTAATGATCATAAAATAGTATATTTGGGTGATTATGTTTTATCTTATATTTGCATAATGGTGTGATGTTGGAAAAAAACACATGACAATCACTATTAGAAAACATTTATTAACATTCTACTTTTTAAAACATACTCTAATACATATTAAAATGTTTTTTTAAAACTGTCATCTGAAAAAATGTGTCTATCAGAAGCTGAAGATGGCGGCGATATAGGCAGACGCGTCTGCTTACTTGAAATTAACGGCATACATATCAAAATGCGCCATCCTCATCTATAAAATTAGATTACGAAATACTTAGAGTATGTTGAAACTAGAAAACAGTCTGAAAATTATAAGAGGCAAGCTAAATATTAGCTATCATCAATCTTATATGATACATAGCAACTTAGTTATTCATAGTACCACATGATTGTTTTATACATGTCTCCTATTCAGGCCAGCTTTTAAAATTAAGTCACTACATGGAGGGATTGAGGGGGGTGGGAAAGGGAGAGAGATCGCCTGGCCAGTGTGGTTCAG
>NW_006383008.1:7381328-7394167 GCF_000327345.1 Myotis davidii
CATGAAACAAAAAAAAAAAAAAAGTGGGGAAATAACTCATGGACATGGACAACAGTGTGGTAATTGTGGGATGGGGGGAGGTGGGTGGGTAGAGTTGGAAAAGGGCATAGAGTGGATAAATGGTAATTGAAAAAAATAAAAATACAGAAACCAAAAAAAAAAAAAGTGGGGAAATAACTCATGGACATGGACAACAGTGTGGTAATTGTGGGATGGGGGGAGGTGGGTGGGTAGAGTTGGAAAAGGGCATAGAGTGGATAAATGGTAATTGAAAAAAATAAAATTAAGTCAGTAAAGAGAAAAATATTTTCAATCTGTAATTAAATTTAGATTAACTTGGATTATACCTTTAAAAACATGACTTTATTGATTTTTAGACAGGAAGGGAGAGGGAGAGACAGGGAGAAATATCGATGTGAGAAACATCAATCAATTGCCTCCCACATGCAACCCTACCAGGGATCTAGCCCGCAACCTGGGCAAGTGCTCTTACCAATCATCTGCATGGGACAACGCTCAACCAACAGCCACACCAGCCAGTGCCGGGAGCCGGTCCATCCTTGCTGTTTCAAGGGACCTGGCATATATGGCATACTGTTCTTAATATGTTTGGTCACCTTCTTGGCACTATGTGTTTTAACCAAGGTCACCTCTCCGAGAAAGGTTGTTTCCCCAGGTAGGGATTTTCCCCTGAAGTTAGGGAGGGAATAAAACCTCTTAACCCCTTCCCCAGCAGAAACCTGGTGACTGAACCTGGCTGGAGAACCTGGACAGCACCTGGCTGGAGAACCTAGCAAGGGAACATGGCTACAGAACCTGGCTGGAGAACCTGGAGAACCTGGCTGGAGAACCTAGCAAGAGAACATGGACACAGAAGCCTGGCTGAGATCCTAGCCAGAACTTCGCTGGAGATCCTGACTAGAACTTGGCTAGAGATCCTGCCTAGGCTGCTGATCAACTGAACGCTGTCTCCGTGTCATTCCTTCTTCGCCGACTCCGTCCACACCTTTGGGGACCCCTGGACCTGCTGGGGTTGGACCCCAGCAAGCCAGGGCCGGATTATACCTTTTAACACTGATAGCCAAAAGTTGAGTTTTGAGGAAAAGGCTTTGCAAAAGGTGTGTGTGTAATAAAAAACATTTTCCATAAAAACAAAGGCACCTCAAGCACGGCCACCTATACCTCTAGTTTAGGTCAGAAACTAATTAAATTTTAAGAAATCATATAATCTTAAACTTTGCACAAATGAGCTTGGCCTTTCCCCCCAACTGAGTCAGGATTGGTGAACCTGAAACAAATCAAGCGAATTGAAAAGGCTGTGGCTTCAAAAAATACATAATCTTGTGGAGGAATAATAAGAACCTCATCACTCAAACCAGTTCTGAGAGGAAAACTTACTTGCCCCCTTCCTCAAGAACAAGATACAAAATTATAAAAATTTTAAAGTTCTATTTATTTTTCAACCTTCTAAAAATAAGGATTCATCTCTTAAACATAAAGAGCTAAATATAACCCTTCTAAAAGTGACACTGTTCACCTATAATCTAATGCTTCCCTCTTTAACTTCCAAAATGTTTGGAGATTTAATCCGAAATGTAAGAACCAACCAACCAGCCAACAATGATAATTTAAGCTAAGAATAAATACTTAGGGAAATTTAGCACAATTATTTAGAAAACATGCCACTGGAGTATGAGGGTAAAGAAAGAACTTAGTCCCAAAAGGAAAAACTAGCATTACAAAAGGAAGCACGCTCCCAAATTCAAATAGCCCAACAAAGAGTAGTTACAGTCGGTAGCTCTGGACATGAGAATTTGACTCCAGCATTTATTTATGTATTTACTTACACTTTATAGTGTAATATGGCTCAATTAACTCACTGGTATATGAAAATTAAAAAAAGTATTTTAAAATCTGAATTATATAAAAAATGTTAAAGTAACATCATGTAAAACAAAGATCTGGGGAAAAATCTCATACTTCTATATACACTTGGAACATCAGTTCTCAACCTCTTCCCTGACATAATTCCATGACCTAGTCCAATGGGTAGACCCATATTTGGACCAAATTTTTCAAAAACGGAAAAAGAAATAAAATATGACAGAAACTCAAAAGTGACCCAAATCTTAGTAGTACATGAATATTAGTTCCTCACCATGGGTTGTGGCGGACGGCATGGTGCAGATTATACCTGTTCCCTGCGTGCCAGCAACCTGCACGCCACAACCTGCTCTCCCACACAAGAATGCAAGTGAAGCAAGAGAATGCTGTCTTCAATGTTCTCCGATATGTTTTTAAAAAGAAATTTAATCACAAGAAAACCACAAATAGTTTGTATGAGTAACAACTTGTAACACTTCACAGAAGATGGGAGAATATTAGTTAGTGTGTTGGATACCAGTTAGCAATCACTGTTCTAAAATGTTATCAAGGCTTTAGAAAATAAAATCCCATTCCCAAGTGCAGGAATTTAAAACTTACAGTTGAAAAATTTATAAAATTGATTATTAGGAAACTAACTATTCATATAAACCGGAGGTCTCGGACATAACCAATTCTCAGCCTGAAACCTTTGCGGATCCCTCCCTTGTATATAAAGTGTACACCAACCATGACTTCTTGAGATTATAGTCAGACAAAGGGCAGCGTGAAGGTTCAAATGCTGAAGGCTGAGATGAAAAGTTAGAAGACTGGCTTTCACAGGGCAAGGTCTGAAGGCAGCAGGGTAGCTGCATCCCCGAATGAAGTAAATGCTAAAAGAAGGCAAACTTCTGAAGGGCCAGAACTCCAATGAGGACAAACTTGGCAGTGTAACGGTCAAGTCAGGGCACTGCCATCCACATCCCTCTTGTCACTATTTTTAATACAGAGGCGTGAGTTTATCCTAGGAGAAATATATGATGGAAATCAAAGAAAAACAGGTTTTATTTTACTGTTACATAGGACAGGAGCTGGCAAACATTTTTTTTGTTAATGGACCAGACAGTAAATATTTTTAGTTTTGAGGTCACATCATCTGGTCTCTGTTCCTTTCTCCCCGCCCCAGTCATTTTTTAGCATGCTGGCCACATAAATCCAGGCTGCTTGCCAAATCAGACTGTGGTTTGCTGACCCCTGATGTAGAAGATAAGCAATTCTAAAGTACCAACACTCCCCCAAAACTATTAGGAATTGGGGTTTCAAAGGACTTAAGGGTAAGTGATTTATTCTAACTTCCCAAATGGAGAGCTGAAGGCTCAGAGGGGCCCAAATGACTTGCTTACAGCAGAGGCCAAATGCTCACTTTTCTCTCCTTCCCCTTCCATCTTAGAATATTTACCCTCAAGTTTGAGGACTCCCTTTAAAATAAAATATACTGAAGCTTTGCTATATTCACAGCTTAAAATATTTGTTTAATCAGATACTTTTCCCACATCCTTTTATCACGTTTTAAAAATTCATATTAAAATAAAAACCAGGAAAAACTTACAATACTTTGTGTACTCAGGCTGGACAGCCTGGTTTCTGAGTAGAAGCCTGAGTAATTAGCATTCAAGATAGACATTGTTCTTCTCTCATTAAGTCTGCTTAGAACACACTAGACCAGTGGTTCTCAACCTTCTGGCCCTTTAAATACGTTCCTCATGTTGTGAGCCAACCATAAAATTATTTTCGTTGCTACTTCATAACTGTAATGTTGCTACTGTTATGATCTGTAATGTCAATATCTGATATGCAGGATGGTCTTAGGCGACCCCTGTGAAAGGGTCGTTCGACCGCCAAAGGGTTGAGAACCGCTGCACTAGACTATCAAGCAGACAACTTACAGGAAGGGTCTAATATTATGCATCTATAATATTTTCTATTACAATTAACATAAACTAAAGCTTATTCTTTGTACCTGAGTTTCTGGTTGTTTCCCACAGCATTTCTGATTTAAAACCTACTTTTATTACCAATGAAAATAGTCTCTAAACCAAAACAAACATAGTCAGACATCAAAATGAACTTCCTTCAAATTCCGAACTTGAATTTTAAAACTACTTTCTAAAACAATTTTACCACCCTATATCAGGAAAAAATCTTTCATGAGTCAATTCTGAATATAAGGTTTGAAATCTCTTGGACCTTTTGAAATATACTTACACAACATATGAACTTACACACTATTTATTATTACTGATAAACCATGTGTTATCCAAGTTGTTTAAGAAATGCCACCACATACCAGCTCCTGAAAGATCACAATTCCATCAAATGTAGATTTGTGAACATTTTAATTTTAGCTAAGAGTTCATGTGTTTTCTCAACAATATGTCCTCACTTTTCAGGAAGAGAAATTTGATTCCTTTAAGATTGAAAAACAAACATGCCCTCCTCCTTCATTAAAAATGAAAAAAAAAAATCATCACTTCTCCTCAATCTTCCTCTTATTCAACTCTATTTAAAAACTCTTCTTCTTGAAGTTTCCATTTAAAGTCCTCTCTGATTCTTTCTAGCAACTCTGGTTTAAAAATAACATCCAACGCAGTCATTGCCAGAGCTTTGGCTGTACGCAAAGTATAGAATTGAGCTTCTTGTGATCCTGAAAGGTTGAGAAAACAAATCAAAGTATTATTATAAATTATTAGTTTTCAGGCTCGCTCTCAATATCTAATTTGCCTCTCTACTGCCCACCACAATATAGAGTTTTCTGAGGTGATGTTAATCTAAACTAAACAATCAGGAAGGCAGCAACTACTAACTACAAAAGGAGGGCACGTGCCAAAATATTCACTTCTAACACTTACCTGCAGCTTCAGTATATTGTTCTGTGTGATTCAAGGCATCAGATCCAATGTAAAAATATGGATGAATTCCAGGAACCACAAAACTAACATTTCCAAAATCAGTAGATCCTTGGGAAAGTAAGACAATCCATGAGTTTCTAATTGCTAGTCCAATGGATATTCAATAATACTTACCTCATTCAGTCTTCGTAGCACCTGGCATGACTTACTGTTCCTTCCCTTCTCGACATTCCCCACTCCTTTGGCTTCCATGACTCCACTCTCTCCTGACTGTCTGGCTTTCTCAGACCACTCTCTGTCTCCTCTATATTGCTTCCTTTGCTTGTGTCCTAAGTGCTAGAGAGCCCTAGGATTTCTTGGGCAACCTCATTAACTGTTTTCATATACCTTTCTGATATTGAAAACTCCTAAAATCTGGAACTTTTGGGAGTTCCAGATTCAACAGGCCACTGAACAGCTCCTCTTAGAAATCCTGTAAGCACCTCAAATTTAACATACTAATCATTTATACCTCCCCCATACCTCGACCTGCTCCTTCTCTTGAACTCCTTATCTTAATGAATGACATCAACACCTCATTTTTATCACCAAGTTTTTCTGAGTCTACTTCATCAACATCTATTATTATATTTTAGGAAATACATCTCTAAGATGCAAATATATTAGTAATGTTTTTAAAGGGAAAAAAATCTAAAATAAACCCCAACAGACTTATGATTATTTAAATTTTAACAGTTGCTTATTGCTTCTCAGAAACCAAAAATGACCCCATATAACTACTTAAGTACTTAGTAGCCTGCATACTGATGATTAAGAATGAACTGAAATTCTATTTCCCCTTTTAGTAGCTTATTTAAAACTTGTTTGCAATGGGTGATCATTTACTAAGTTATATAATGTCCAATCACTGGATTATACACCTGACACTAATATAATACTGTATGTCAACTGTAATAAAAAAATACAAAATTATTTTTTAAAATTTAGAACTAAGAAAATTTAACACTGGAAATACTTAGAATATAAAGCAAAAAGTATGCTGGCTACTTCATATATATATATAAACGTGTGTGTGTGTGTGTGTGTGTGTATAAAATTGATTTCAAAGACGAAGGGAGAGGGAGAGAGAGTTAGAAACATCAATGATGAGAATCATTGATCAGCTACCCCCTGCGTGCCTCACATTGGGGATTGAGCCTGCAACCTGGGTATATGGCCTGGCCAGGAATCGAACTGTGACCTCCTGGTTCATAAGTAGACACTCAACCACTGAGCCACACCAGCCAGGCAGTATGTTGCCTATTTCTAAAAACAAACCTGCTCATTTGACACTCTACAATCACTGAAGAATTCATTAGTTTCCTTCCCCTAGCCATTAAGTTTGTGAAAAATATAATTAAAAGCATCAGCAATATCTCCCTACCTTCAAATCTGTTAAACAGAACCAAAGAAGGAATTCTTTTCCTCAAATAGCACAATACATAAAAGAACTTAATTACCTGAAGATCCATTCAACATTGCATCCTCTTCTGAAATGAATTCTATTCCCAGCTTTTCCCCGTTTTCAATATAAGCTTTCCGTAGGCTCTTATTGGGAAGGACATTGTAATAATCATGTGCTTCACCTTTAATTTCTACCTATTAAAAATTAAAACACAAATTTTGAATAAGAAACACCTCAAATTCACCATCTAAATTTCAAATCAGCAATGGTTTTTTTTAATTGCAAGAGATTAAGAAGGGGCATGTTCCCTTCTGGATATAAACTCTTTCAAGTCTCTTACCTTACAAAAATGTATTCTGTTACTGAGAGTTCCTAGTACCCTGTCTCCTTTGTTATGTATGCACCAAATCACATGATGTCACCCAGCTCTACTAGTCAGTGAGTCTCAACTCCAGTCACCTCAGTAGGGTAGGTGTCTGAGTGTGGGGGGAGGGGTGGTGTCAGAAATCTCCACTTTAACCAGCACCCCCAAGTAATTCTGACGTAGGTGGTCCAAACACTCTGAGAAACACTGCTCTAGGCTGTGGCTTCTACAAGAAGAAATTACACTTTACTAATATTCAGTATATAAAGCGATACTGACACCACTGCCTGGTCTGAAAGGTACAAAGTACCTTGAGAAAAAGAAGATTCACACTTCACAGATCTAGGTTTGATTAAATCAAAAGGCCACCACTCCCTCAAACTAAAGATAATACCTTGGACGTTAGCAAAAGCCAATTATAAAATGGCAGAGATGACATCTAACCTTAGCAACATCTAAATTAGAAACAATGACAACTTAAGCAGATATTACAAGTCAGCCAAAATATAAAGTTACTAAAAAACTATTTAAAATATAGTCTTAAATCCAGTAACAATGAACCCTATCCTAAGGAAGTATTACACCTTGAGATACTAGTGAATGACCATAGTTCATGTATTCATTTTCTAAGTAAATATTTAAAATATTTATAATTATACATAAACAAGGGTCAAATGCTTCATTTTTTACTTTGGACACTGAACATATCCTGTCTGCAAATCACTGTTACTGTCTGAGACATGGCTACTATCTGAATAAATCACCTCTCTAGTCCAGGAGGGCAGGAAAAAATAAGGCACTGTCCCTCCTGGGTGCTTGCTGCGCCTTCCCCGGGGACTTCGTCTTTGCCTTTCTTTCTCCTGAGCTCCAAGGGCCCTTCTGCCTCAGTAACTTGTTTCCTGAGTCTATGCATCCCAGCTGGCTCACTTCTACTACCTCTGTGACTTTCTAAATAAACTTTCCCTTATAATTTGAAAAAAGAAAAGAAAGTATTATGTATGAGGGTTAGACCCCAACTCTTCATAAACATGACCTCACTCAATTCTCACAAGAACCCTAAGATAGGTTATATTACCTCCATTTTTCAAGATAAAATGGAGGCTAAGAGATATTAAATAACGTTTCCAAAAGTTACAGAATCAGTGAGGCTGAGAAGCACAGGTCCAGATCTTGTCTCTCCAACCAGATGACTGGCGCCCCTCAGGGCAAAATTTATGTCATCCTGTAGCTTCTCATGCCACTGTATGCCCTACAGAATTGGTACATAAATGTTACTGACTTCATGGTGCAAATGAACAAAACCTCTTCACTAACTTCTGTGTCTATTTTAACTTTCACTCCAGTAAGCCGTAAGTATTTATGCCCCTGCTCTACCTATCTAGAACTTCGCCAAAAAACAGCTTTTGCTGATTTTGCACTGGAAACTATATAGAGCAATTCTAAAAGCATAAGGACAGATATAACTTGAAAAAAGGCAGGAATTCTAGCTCAACAGAATCAGTTATTCCAATTACTGTGTAATAAGATGACTGTAATCTTTCCAGTGCAGACAGAGTAAAATAAGTAACAAGTGAAGACTTTCACATCAACTATTCAGTCAACGGAATTTACATATTCAAGACAACGCCAAATGAAAAAGCAAGCAAGATTCTAATCTAATTTAATATAAACAACCTCAGTCCACATATATATGTCTGATTATAATTTAGATTAACTCTTAAAAGTTCTTACTGTGCACCCAGTAGCACAAGCTGCAGCTCTGAAGCAATCTTCTGCCTTTTTGGTCAAAACTGGAAGTTCTTTCATTGAGGGCGCACGGAAGTAATAGATTAATTCAGAATAAGAGGGAATGATATTGGGTTTTACACCACCATTTTTTATTATACCTATAAAAAGAGCCAAATTACTGGAATTGAGCTTGGAGACCATTTCTTTAAGCTTAAATACATGCATAACATTTTCCAGCCAATTTGTACATAAAGAAAAATAATTCAAACGTATATGCTTCACAGATATGCCAATCAAAGATTTTGCTGTACAACAAAAGTTTCTATATGTCATAGTGTGATACTTTCTAGCTAACAGGAAAAGAAATAAAATAATTATATGTATTTTATTCTAAGGAATTTATAATAAATTATTATTCCTGACTTTAAGAAACAGTTAGAAATTTTATAACTATATTAAGCCTTCTGGAAAATGCTTTTATTTCAGTAGCTTATATTACAGTTGTACATTTTGATAAACTTTTTATATGAGAAGAGAAAAAAAACCCCAATAGTGTGAAGTTCTATAATTACCCTTGTACTTAAACAATTGCATGAGTATTTTAAAAGGCATTTGACTCAGGGAAAATAATTTTTATGCTAAAAAAAACAATGTGTCAAAGATCACTAAGTACTATTAAAACTATTAAAACAAATGCATTTATTTGGAACTACACAGAGAAGGAAGATTTAGCTCTTCAAAGTTATAACTAAAATAGATATACAAAATCTAATTGTATATAACCTGCTTTATAAAGTACTTTTTAAAAACTAAGGTAGTGTAATTACAAACTAATTTAAGCCTACAGCTAAATCAGGTAAAAAACAAAGATATTGAAATATAATAATTTCCCAAATCATAAAGAAATGAACTAAAAAATAAATTTGTATCTTCAAGACAGTACTTTATTACTGTATTGATATAAAGGTAAGTTTAAAAGATGTTACTTAGGGTTAACAGCACTTCAGTAAATAAAAACTAGTAACCCTAACTTTTTTAAATTGAGGAAATGACAAAATTTTGTTATCATTAAAAGATAGGATAACTGGAAAGTCAAGTTCCAACTTTCAAATGACCACAAGAAAGGTCCTTATACAAAACTACTGACCTCTAATACTCAAAATGACTGTTCCATTTATATTTAATAATAATCTTATATGTCGTCTGACCCACAAATAGGCAAACATCCTAGTGTCCTGCCACATAACTTCTGACAAATGTTCCTATACCCAATGTTTCTAATTTTTAAAAATCAAATATTAAGTAATTATATTGCATTGAAATATATTAAGCACCATCTATTACACAAAATATCTGACATTCATACCATGAACTCTCCAGGTTGGTTTCATTTGCTGTCTTAACACAGACAGATTGTTGTAGGCGAGAACAGCAGCATCTAATGCATTTACTCCCTCCCAGGGATATGCAGCAGCGTGAGATGCTTTTCCATAGTATTTCACAGTCACACTAGGAAATAAAACATCATTTGGAATTTTTTTCAATATCACTAAAGTAAGAAAAGCCAAGGCGTTAGAATACCCAACTAGTATTCAAATTAATTCATACCGCTAGAATTTTCGTTTGTGAATCATTTGTAGCCATAACAGCAATTTACATAGCTTAGTTGTTGTTTATTATTATGTAATACAGTGACTGACACAAAGAAGGCATTCCAAAAAAAAAGAGAGAAAAAGAGAAGCTGATCAATCGACCTCCTATACAAATTGAATTTGTACACAATCACATTCAAACAAGTATGCAATACTGAATTAGGTGCTGAATTTACAAACATGATGACTCCTGTCTCCTTCTAGACTTCATGTGATAGTTCTATACCAAACGTCTGCAAAAACTCAAATAATTCTGTCTTAAGGGTGGGGGAAGGTGACATTTGAAATGGGTTATAGGGCAACCTCTAAAAATCAGATTGGCGCCACTGGTGTGGCTCAGTGGATGAACCTTGACCTAAGAACCAGGAGGTCAGGGTTTGATTTCCAATCAGAGCACATGACCGGGTTTTGGACTTGATCCCCAGAAGGGGGCAGGCAGGAGGCAGACCATCAATGATTCTCTCTCATTGATATTTCTATTTCTTGCTCCCTCTCCCTTCCTCTCTGAAATCAGTAAAAATGTATTTCTTTTAAAAAAGAAAGAAACCAGATTACTCTCAGACAGTTCAAAATAGAACAGGTGTCAACATATTGTTAGCTATTCTTATACTTTTTCGGCGTTATTTTAATAGTCCAATTATGAACATCATATTAAATCTCAATTAGAAGAGACTTACCAAGTATGAGTCAATTAAAATAAAGTAAGACATCACAGCATTATCTTTCAATTTACTTTTTAAAGGTATAAATATGGAGTTTTAGTCTCCCGTTAAGACATAAAAGTATTCTAGAGACATAGAGGAAAGACGATGCGAAGGGGCAGAGAGAGGAGGCCATGTGAAGACAGAAGTGGAGATGAGAATTAGGCTGCCACAAGCCAGGGAATGTCTGGGGCTACCAGAGCTGGAAGAGGCAGGAAGGGTCTTCCCTCTACAGGATTTAGAAGGACCTGGCCCTGTCACCTGATTTCAGACTTCATGTCTCTAGAACTTTAAGACAATACATTTCTATTCTATTTTTAAAAAAAAGAAAAAAAAAGACGTAAAAGTATTCTAATAGTCTGTTTTCCACTGAGAAGTTTATTTCAACTTGATTACTTACTCATGTTCAGCCACATCAGGGAGATAAGCAGCATTCTCTTGGGATGGATGGGCCATAAAAACAACATCAAGGTTTTTAAAAGCCCCTGCTTCAATTAAGTCAATTTTGCCACCACCTTCTTCCTCGGCAGGGGTGCCCAGGACAGTCACCTAGAAGGAAGTGCCTGTGTCAGGACACAGTAACAAAAAATCCTCGTAGGAAAGTATCAAGAAAGCCCTCTTGCATACGTATTCACAATCTATACGTCTTTTAGTATAAGGACATAATGATTCATAAGCACTTTTCCCAGTTACTTATGGGTTCTTCTCACAACAACCCTGAGTGGTGGGTGAGTGATCTGTAATATCATTTTAGAGAAGGGGGTTTGGAGGTATAGGGTGAAGTGTCTTGCCCCACATCACAGAGCAAGTCTTCAGGGAGAGCTGGGATGCGACGTTCAGGCCTGATCCTTACCGAGCTACCTCATTAAAAGATCTTAATTCCTTAATCATACATGAAGAACATTAAATAAATCTTAAGACCATGGTTAGGAATGGCCAACTATTATACAAACTTACTAATTCTATTCTACCAGTTCAACCAGGCAGATTTATTGGTCACCAAACACCTAATTAAACAAAAGAGACCTTTGCAGAATAAACATTTTATTTTGATATCTCAGTTTAACTTCTTCAAACAATTCTTAAAGTAAAGAAAAATTATCTATAAGCAGCCAATATACTTTCAAGATCACGTATAAGGATACAAAGAACAAGTTGGAAAAAGTCTTGGCTTGCAAAGGGAATCGAATGAAAGTAAATTTCATTTTCAGGTAGGACAGATAAGCTGGCTAAAAACCCAGTTAACCATTCAAAATCAGAACTGTGTACATCTCCCAACGTCTGGCTTTCTTTAGAAGTTATAAGGCACCCAAACTCTTAGATTAAGCTACTTTAAACTCTTAACCCTTGACAAGTTAAATGTGATGACTTCAAATTTGTTGACTTCTATGAACTTATCACAAACCCAGTTAAAGCTAAATCTCTCCAGTATTTCATGTAATGGCAAAGGATACCCCACTCCAAACAAAACAAAAGCCTAACCAGCCAAAACAGGCCCCCAGAGCAGAAAAACAAAGGCAGCTACTAAATAGAAAAAGTTGCAAAAGATGGAACTGTTAGGATAAAAGTGAAAGGTCACTGACATTGGGGGGAAAAAGGGGCTAAAGAATAAAATAAAACATTAGTCTTCCCTTTAACCTGAACGGCGATGATTGCATCTTAGCTCACAGAATGAATATACCATCTGGAAAAACAGAGTAACACAAGATTAAACTTGCCCTACGACATTTCCCCATTAACAGGACTGAGGTATTTATTAAACGCAAAGATCAACTACATCTATGTAGTTGTGTGTGCGTATATTTCTAGAGGTTTGGTAGTTGTAACGACTGATAATATCCTACCCAAAAACTAATGAGTCAAGACCTGCGGGCCCAGCAAGTGTGGCTCAGTGGTTCAGCGTGAACCTATGAACCAGGAGGTCACAGTTGATTCCAGGTCAGGGCACATGCCCGGGTTGCCTGAATTGCCCACTCATCCCCAATGTGGGGCGTGCAGGAGGCAGCCAATCAATGATTCTCTCTCATCATTGATGTTTCTCTCTCTCCCTCTCCCTCTCTGAAATCAATTAAAAAAGTTTAAAAAACAAACAAAAAACCCCCCCAATAATTCAAATTACAACTCCTATGACTACCACAAACAAAAGCTTTGGGGGGAGCCTAATGAAGAGGGACTGTA
>NW_006383008.1:7394337-7394704 GCF_000327345.1 Myotis davidii
GACATAAAAGGCAACAAAACCCAATACTGTACTCTGCAAAGCGTAGGTAGGTCGGCCACTCATTAAGCTTTACCCAGGGTCTCTGCCTGCGCACGAAGGCGAGGCTGGGACGTCTAGTGGCGTTCCTACCCCCGCCCGGGGTGGGAGGACAGGTGCGCGTGGAATGCCCGTCCTGCCGTTCGCGCCTCGGTACCGGCGGGGCAGGTGGCGGAGTCCCGCGCCGGGTCCCACCTCACCTTCACCGGCGGAGGCGGCCCGGGGAGGGTCTCCAGGGCCCCCTTCACGCCCAGCGCGGCCGCCGCCCCGACCTCGGCGATGAGGTTGTGGCCGCAGGCGTGCCCGATGCCGGGGAGCGCGTCATACTCGC
>NW_006383008.1:7414315-7414619 GCF_000327345.1 Myotis davidii
TTCCAAGAGACTGCACAACCTTGTCAGCAAATTGCAGCGGCTACAGTTACCAAAAATAAGCCTTGACGAAAACCAGGCTTGGTTCTAAGTTCTTTCGTAAGGGAGAGTCCACTCAATTCTTTCCAAGTACATAAGAGGCAACAAAACCCAATACTGTACTCTGCAAAGCGTAGGTAGGTCGGCCACTCATTAAGCTTTACCCAGGGTCTCTGCCTGCGCACGAAGGCGAGGCTGGGACGTCTAGTGGCGTTCCTACCCCCGCCCGGGGTGGGAGGACAGGTGCGCGTGGAATGCCCGTCCTGCC
>NW_006383008.1:7414930-7422101 GCF_000327345.1 Myotis davidii
TCTCCAGGGCTCATCGTGCCGGGAGCGGGCGACCGGTCGGCACTCCGCTCCAATGCTACCTCGATCTCCCCCTCCTAGCGCACCCCGCGCCTGCGCACGCTCCGAGCCGCGAGAACTGGTGCGGCGTGCGCCGGCCGGATCCGCATCTTGCCGAAGGCCGGTCCCCCTTCCCCCGGACCCCGCCTCCAGCGCCTGGGGGGAACGTGGTCCGCCCTCTGCAGCTCGCAGGTGCTCCGCCCCGGGGCGGGGAGCGCTGGGACGAACAGGGGTTCAGGAGCTCAGCTCCCTTCTCCTTAGCAGTCCAGATACCGAATTAACTCCAAAGTTATTATTACTTGTCCGTTGCGTATTTCCCACAGCAGCGGAATGAGACCGGTTTTATTGGTTAACAGGCATCGGAGACAGACCAAGTGGAACGTAGCCCCCTGAAAAACGCCACCCGCTTTTCTATAACAGTACCTGAAATAAACATTTATACCAGGTTTTTAGTTCATAAAACCATACAAAGAACACTGGTCTGTAGATTCTATATACTTAAGTTTTCGGTATTGCCTCCCACCCTCCACTTTCTTCCCCTTGAGGTTGCTGTGTTATTTAAAGGCTGCAACTACTGTCTATGAAGTATAGTTTTCTCATTAGAATAAAAACTAAGGAGTAGAGCAAGTGTCTAGTATAGCATCTGGAATGTAGACGGCACATACGTATTAGCTAGTGTAGTCTATTTGAGTAAAGAAAAAACTAAGAATTTTAAATGAGTTTTTTAAAAGCCCAAATCAGAGAGTTAGTAGAAGATTTATGGTCATAATGATTCATATTATTTTGTTGATTTGGATGTTTGTTTTGATCAGCAATAGCTTTGAAAGAACATATGACTGGTTTCGTTTATAACTTTGATGCTGAAATCAAGTAACATGATAGGTGCAGCTGATCTTCACATAACTGGGTTCTGGTTCTACGTTACCCGATGAAGAAATTCAAGAAGCCATACACTTATTTTTCTCCAGAGTGAAGCACAAAGTCTGAAAATTGTCCTTGATGCCATTCCTATTAATAGTGTTAGGGGCAGAAATAGAATATTGGGGACTAGCTGTAGTTATAAGAAATATGAATCATGCTCTGCTCACCTTAACTGTTTTGTACTAATTAAAGAAAGCACCTTCTAACCTGGCCAGGAGTTGTGTGCAGCCCTCTTCCCCCAACCTGGGGATCAACCTTGCCCCTGGGGCCTGGAGTCAACCTTGGACTGCTGTCCGTTCTCATTCAGTGCTTTGGTGGGAAGAGTAAATCAAAGATTTCTTTACTCTGGAGAAGCAACATTATTTCTGACTGAAATACTAGCTAAATATATGAGATGATACTGGATATTATTTTGGACTTCAGATTCTTTGGCAAGACAACAGACTAATATGGTTTGTTTGTTTTTTAATTAGGATAAAATAAGGTAATAAAATCCCCAACACAAACTTGCAAAGCATGACCTAAACGAGAAGAAAAAAAAATACTTTGAGCCTGGCTGGCGTGGCCCAGTGGTTGAGCTTTGACCTGGGAACCAGGAGGTCACAGTTAGTTTGGGGCTCGATCCTCAGAGTGGAGCATGCAGGAGGCAGCCAAACAGTGATTCTCATCATTGATATTTCTAGCTCTCTCTCCCCCTCTCCCTTCCTCTCTGAAATCAATAAAAATATTTTTAAAAATATTTTGAGACAAGTGAAAAATGAAATGAAGAAAATTAGGGAAGAGCAAAGGTAAACAGAAGGTGCTGGGGTGGGGAAGGAATCAAGTTTTAAAATGATCTCATCCACGGAGACAATGCAGATATTTAACCTGAAAAACTTCCTCCAGAACCATACCCTAGCACTGCATGACTCGGGGGCTGCCACTGCCGGCACACAGAGCAAGCAGATACAGTGTCACCTTAGGATCTTGGTTGTTCACAACATCCCCCTAGCCTTCTGCACCCAAAATACTTACAGGTGACTCCAGAGATGTATCTCTTTAACTGAGATCAGGTACTAGGTAGCACATTAAGAAATCTCTTCTGGGGTAAGGTGTTGAAAAAAACAACTGGCTGTCATTTTTCAGAAAGCAGCCAACTAAGAGAGTAGGTCAGCTGAAAAGTGAATTTTGATCAGGGGTGAGGGGACATAGACGAATTGTGTACACATTGTTAAGGAATTAAATTTTATCTAGACAATGGCTATCTATTGGATATTATTAAGCCGGGGAGAAGTAAAACCAGGTTTTTCTTCTGGAAGAATAATTAATGACCTCATGGAGGATGAATCAGAAACAGAGAGATTTTGGTCTGAGACAAGCTAAAAGGTTCCTGCAAAGTCTTAGTATTCCAGAAACATTCCGAAGGCAGAAGTGACCAGACTTGATGCCTGATTGAATGTGTTTGTGGGGAGGGGAGGGGGGCACGTGACGGAGAAAAGGAGGAAAGATGACTGAGGTTTTTAGTGTGAACAGCTGGGTGGATGGTAAAGTCATCAAACAAAATATGGGCAATGGGACAGTTAGGGGCAAATTGATGGATGTGTGATAGTCATGTAGAGAGGAGGTGACACGTCCATCTAAGAGACTAGAAGTAGTGATAAGGAAAGTGGAGGAGATAAAGAAACTGTGTTTTTGCCATGCCAGTGTGGCTCAGTGGCTGAGCGTGGTTCTATGAACCAGAAATTCATGGTTTGATTCCCGGTCAGGGCACATGCCCAGGTTGTGGGCTCGATCCCCAGTGTGGGTGTGCAGGAGGCAGCCAATCAATGATTCTCTCTCATCATTGATGTTTCTATCTCTCTTTCCATCTCCCTTCCTCTCTGAAACCAATAAAAATTTATGTCAAAAAAAAGAAATTGTTTCCACATTATCTACTATGCATGATGATTATACCAAGGGGAGAATTAAACCACCCAGGGAGTGAATGACTAGGGAGGAAAAATTTAAGCTGAGGAAGAAACTCTGGAAAATAAAAACAAAGGGATTGATTTAATTCTTTTTGTATGTATATATGTGCCACATCTTCTTTCCTCATTCATCTATTACTGGACTCTCAGATTGCTTCCATATCTTGGCTATTATAAATAAGTTCATTTATAAAATAAATGAACAAAATAGAAACAAGTTCATAGATACAGAGAACAAATTGGTGGTTGCCAGATCACAAGGGGATTTGAGGGTAAAAACGGTGAAAGGGATTAGCAAGCACAAATTGCCAGTTATAAAAGTAGTCACAGGGCCGAGACCGGTTTGGCTCAGTGGATGGAGCGTCGGCCTGTGGACTGAAGGGTCCCAGGTTCGATTCCGATCAAGGGCATGTACCTGGGTTGCGGGCACATCCCCAGTGGGAGATGTGCAGGAGGCAGCTGATCGATGTTTCTCTCTCATCGATGTTTCTGGCTCTCTGTCTCTCTCCCTTCCTCTCTGTAAAAAATCAATAAAATATATATTAAAAAAAAAAGTAGTCACAGGGATGAAGAATACAGCATAGGGAATATAGTCAATAATATTGTAATAATTCTGTATGGTGTTAGATGGGTACTAGACTTATCAGGGTGATGACTTCATAAGTTACATGGATGTCTAATCACTATATTCTACACTTGAAACTAAGATAATATTGTAAATTAAAAAACAATAGCAAAGCGATTGAGCAAAAATGTCTGACAGGTGTGTTTCTTGGTGTAAGGTTTTATTACTACGTTCTGCGTAGATATCTTTGAATGGCCCACGAGGCAAAGGCAGCTATTTTAAAGCCTGGAATGCCCTGGTACTCAGTTACTTGAGGCTCCCTTTGGCTTCCCTCCCTCTTGGCAGTGACATGAGCTGCTCTGCTGACCATAGCCATCCCTGGAAATGAGGACAGTGTGGTTCTTGCAAGGGGCAGGCTTTGTCTTTGCCCCGATTCCCTGGGGCTTGTATATGACAACACTGTGAAGACGTAGCCTTGCTTGTGCTAGATGAGAGTATTTGTCTCCTGAGGTTATGCTTCAGGAAAACGAAGAGAACTTTCATTGCTCCCCTGCCGTTATTGATACATTTAGATATTGAAGCCAATCATGTGTTTGAGGGTCTTTTAAGAGATGCCTCTGTCAATGGGTACACCTTGACCGTGGTTAATAATGACCTTTAGTATGGATTCACTTCTCAAACTTCTTTGGTCATGTTGGTGCTACATCTTTTAAGGTTGCTAGGAGGAATGGATGGCACAGATGGCCAGAGGGTGCTTAAAATACTTAAGATGCTTTGTAAGAGATGTAGTAATTAAGTCATTAATTTAAAAAAATGTGTGGTCTAAAATTAATAAACATCTAGTCATTGGAGACATGATGGAAGATGAAACAGGAAGCAAACTAGAAATTTCCAATAAAACTGATGAGGAAAATACTGTTCCAACATTCAGAAGGTCTTGTGCATAAAGTGCCTTTCCCCTTTTGTTTTGCTACAGTGTGTGAGACCAAAACAAATAACAGCAGACAAGAGGAAACTTCCAGCTGATCAGAAAAGATAGGAAACTAGTAAGTGTTTCTTACCAGTTAACATTTAAAAATATGTACTTTTAAAAATTATTATTTTGATTTCAGAGAGGAAGGGAGAGAGAGTTAGAAACATCAATGATGAGAGAGAATCATTGATTGGCTGCCTCCTGCACACCCCCTACTGAGGATTGAGCCCACAATGGGGCAAGTGCTCTGTTTGGGAATCAAACCACAACCTTCTGGTTCATGGGTTGACTGTTTGTTAATATGACAAAAATGAGCCTCTGACAGGTAGTTATATTAAAAATAGGGCAGTGTTTGTTGGTTCAATGGCTGGAGAGAAGTGGTCATTGGTTATAAAGTTTCAGTTTTGCAAGATGAATAAATCCTAGAGATCTACTGTACAGCATAGGGCCTATATTAGACAATATTAAAAGAGTAGATATTATTTTGGGTGTTCTTATCACAAAAATAATAATGATAAAGAGGACAAGAGGATATTTTGGAGGCTATGGATATAGTAAATAAAGTGAGAATGAAAGGTCCTCTTTATTTCCTGAAAGCTGATAGTGCTGCTACTAGCTACATGTGGTTGCTGAGGAGTTGAAATGTGGCTAGTGTGACTAAGTCATAAAATTTTACTTTAAATGTAAATAATCACATATAGTTAGTGGCTACAGTACTGGACAGTGCAGACATAGAATATTTCCATTGTCATAGGAAGTTCTATTAGTACTGAGCTAGAGGCTAAACCAGACTCAGTGTTTTTGCAAGAGTATACCGATGTGAACTTCCTTCAGGAGGGCACATCAAGTCTGCTTGTTTCTCTGTATAATTTAGCAGCCATTTATGGTCATTGCCTAGATCCATGATTTCATTCAAGGTTACAAAATTGTAATATTCTAATTCGGTCATTCCTTCTTTGTTTTATTGACTGAAATACTTTTAGAAATAAAATTTCCCTCATCAACCATTTGGGTTACCTTGAGGTGTAAGTTTGTACAGAAAAGTTAGGATCAAAAGGTAATCAACTAGGTTTATTTTTTAGTATAATTATGAATTTGTACAATTAAAAGTATTTGATATTTTACTTCATTGCACTTATTATTCTTATTGATACTCAATTGTCTTCTCTTTAGTCAGTACTGTCTTTTGGATCCTTTAACATGACTCCGGAAGCCTTTGATAGCTTCTTTCTTTCTGATATGACAAGATATTTCTTATTCTTCCAAAGTCATGATTCCCTTTAGGAAAAAATGATATTTAGAGACCATAGCCTAGGCCAGGGGTGGGCAACCCCTGGCAGGCGTGCCAAACATGGCACGCCAGTAACTTTTGCTGGCACGCGAAACCCTCTCTTATAATCTTCCATTTACAATTTTTTTCTTAATATCGACTTTTTTTTCAGATAAGTTCAGTGTAGGTGCATCTTAGATAAATAATATTACATAACAAGTTATCTTAAAGACCATAGACATGGATTGACGAGAGAGGGGAAGAGCAATTTCTATGCCTCTGCCTTAACTCTCCCTGCCTTCCTAGATCTGACCAGTGTTTTGGTTTCATCCACATACACTTGTGAATCTTTGTTCTCAGTGATGAATTTTGTTAAGTCTCGTAATAGGAGTAGCCTGACGGATGAAAGTAGTAGCTCGTGCATATCTCTGAAGGTCACGAAAAATAAAACTGATGTAAAATCTCTGTCATCAGTGATGCAGCAGCAAAAGTCCCACTGATAATATCAAACGGAGTCATAAAGTTTTCTGTCGGACTATCAGTGTACATGTATACATTAAAAAATAAATGTATTTTTCATCATCATATACTGTGTTTTTGTCGCTTGAATGAATTTTATTATTTCTTCCAGGTTCTTCACATACATACACCTTAAGAGATATCAAGTAGGTGTAACATGTTCTCAAAAAATTAGGGTTGGCACGCAGAAGAATTCTGAGTCAGAGATTTTGCTGGTTTTGGTACGCACTCACAAAAAGGTTGCCCACTCATGGCCTAGGCTCTAAGGGTGCCAAATGCTACTGGACTGGTCATTGTTTCTAAGCCATTTCAGTAGACAAAGGTAAGAAATATCCTTCTGTTTTTTGAAAATTGAGATATAATTGGCATATAACATTGTATTAATTTTAAGTATAGAGCAGGTCCTGGAATAACATCGTTTCCTTGTTTCAATCAACTTCATCTTGTTATAATGTTAATGAGATGCTAGAGGAACTTAACTCCTGTTCATATCCATTAGCCTATGATGAAACTGGTTTTGTTATGTGTTGTTTCACTTAAAGTTGCAGAACCTAAGGATATAAGTGAGGACTCACTGTATAAAATAATAATTTGATATATGTATATATTACAAAATGATTACCACAGTAAGTATAGTTAAAATTCATCACCACACATAGTTACACATTTTTGTTTTCTTGTGATGAGGACTTTTAAGGTCTACTATCATGGCACCTTTAAATTACTGTGGGAAGCCACCCATAGTCTTCACTATCAGAGACGTGTAAACAAGGAGCCTGGAACTCTGGTGAACCTTGAGCCCTGGCAAGGGCCAGAGCTATGCACCGACTGTTTAGTCCAGATAATGGGGGCTCAAGCTATTTCCTGACCAAATAGTCTCAGAGTAAATCTTTCTAATATTTACTAACCTTTAAGATAGTCTGTTACCGGCCCGAACCAAT
>NW_006383008.1:7423156-7427783 GCF_000327345.1 Myotis davidii
AAAAAGATAGTCTGTTACTGCAATTGCCTAAGGGCTAGATGTGGATCCAAAATTGAATAAAAGGTTGGCAAGACCTGGGCACAAGGGGAAGTCCTTCCCTTTGTGTTGGGCTTCCCGCCTGGCCCCCAATATTTCCAAATTATTATTTCTTGTCTCGTCTTTGTCATTTGCACGTGTCCCTTCTCCAGATCCTGAACCCTGAATCACGCAGGACGTGGGTCATCACACATTACGGTATTGTTAACTATAGTCACCATACTGTACATTAATATCCCAGGATTTATTTTCTTATAATTGGAAGTTTGTATCTTCTGATCAGCTTCACCCATTTTGCTCACTCCTCCCCTTCTCAACACACCCCAACCTTGCCTCTGGCAACCACCAGTTCTCTGCATCTATGAGCTTCAATTTTTAAAATTTGTTTTTTTAATTTTTATTCATTTTAGAGAGGGACGAAGAAAGAGAAAGAGAGAGCGAGAAACACCAGTGTGAGAGAGATACATGGATCTTATTTGTTGCCTTCCTTACTCGCTCCAACCAGGGATTGGACCTAGGTATGTGCCCTGACTGGGAATTGAATCTGAGACCTTCCAGTGCATGGATGACACTCCAACAAACTGAGCCACACCGGCCAGGGCTTTTTATTCCCTAGATTCTAGATATCAGTGCGATTATACAGTATTTGTCTTACTCTGTCTGACTTAAGAAACATTTTTTTAAAGAGAAAAATATATCACATGCAAGAACCTTTGAACTGATCTGCTTGTACCAGTCTCTACTTGTACCATACTTCCTGCTATTCACTTTTGGCATTTCTGTCAAAATCATCCTTCTAAAACACAGATCTGATCTTCCTAATCCCCGGCTTAAACACTTTCGATGGAGTCCCATTACCAAAAGAATTAAGCCAAAGCTCCTTGGCATGGTATACATCTAGAGCCTCTCAAAACTTAGCTCCTAACCTCCATCCCAACCCTGTGAGCATTCATTCTTCCTTCCCCTCTAGTTCAGCACACCATTCTACTTCCACTGCTCTGTGCCTTTGCTCATCTAGGTCACTTTGCCTCAAATGCCATGTTTTTTCTATTTCTTGGTATTTATAGCCATCCTTCAATAAATAGCTCAGATATCAATTTTCTCTAAAATGACTTTCAGTCTCCCTTTCGCATAGAAAACTAATCTGTTTCCATCATACCCTATGCAGTACTCTGAAATATCCTTATGTAGCACTAATGAAACTGTATAATAATGATTTGTTAACAAGCATGTCTCTTTCAAGCTAGAACGTCTCCCAAAAGTACAGGGCACTTACCATTGATGATGGTACTATCCATGGTTTTATATGTTACACTGATGAAGCAATAAATATTGAATTACATAGTATAAAAGTTACTCCCCTTTTACATTAGGGAGAAAGTTTTAGTTTGGTCCTAGGATAGCTTTAGTAGCTTCCTGTTGTGTGATTAATTTCACTTTTTTAAACTGAATTCATTGGGATGACATTGGTTAAAAAAATTATACTATACTGATTTCATGTATACAATTCTACCATACATCACCTGTATATTGCATTGTGTGTTTACCACCCCAGTAATTTCCCCTTTAAAAGAAAGAGCAGGTCTCAGGATTTGAAACTTTACAGATCAAAGTAATTGGCCAGAACTTACATGTTCTTTTTTCCACATGATATTTGGTTTTAAAAAGCTCTTTTAATGTAAAAGTGAACTTATTTAATGAAAAATAATAAGTATATCATGGCAAAAATCTCATAGCACATATAAAAATGACTTACATATGGGAATATTGGGATAGGTCCTTCAGAATTAGGAGGCATGCATAGCTTTTTTTCATTCCCAGTTCCTAGTGCTATGTTTAACAACAGTACATCATCACTAAACTGTTGTCAAATTAAGTTAGGAAGAAACACCCACCTCCAAATTCTCAAGACCGAAAGTCATTTTTAATTTATTTCCTTTTTTCTTCTTTTTTCCAATGTCATTTTTAGTGACAGGCCTTCTCTAAACTAACTTTAATGAAAAAGCTAAATAGTACCCATTATTACCATATAAATGAACTTTAAAATTATTTGCTATAGCTACAGTGAAAGAAATCAAATTCATAAGAAGGTACCCCATAGATTCTCCAATGGGTTGTGTGGAATGATGTCTAATAAACCAAAATGCAGGGGCAATAGAAGGATGCTTACAATCCATTCTATACAACCACATCACTTGTTATCTTCAAGGTCATGGTACTTTTAAAAAAGGAGACCAGAGCAGCTCTTACTTGAGGAGAGCTAGCGCCATCTGTTGGAGAGTGAATTCATAGCATAAGATGATATTCACTATCAGGATATATAAAAATGACTTAAATATGGGAAAAATTTATTAATCTCAAATTTTTACCTTCAAAATACTTTTCATCACACAAATTTCAAGACACTCATGCATACCCAAATACAACTGAATTTTCGATCAGTTCTAATTCTCCACTATGACAGTAAAAAACAAAACTCGTTAATGAATTTAAAACATACTGGTCTTTCATGATCTGACACCTTAATTAGACTTGATAATTAGCCTACTTATATACATTTAAGAAATGGAAGAAAAGTTAGTTATGCTATGCAGCCACTTACGCTATAGTATTGCTTTAGGATAACAAATATGTGTTGCTTGGTCTCATAAACCAACCTCTAAACATTAATAAAAATATTTTAAATACTTTAGTAATAACCCAGAAACAGTAATTTTCTATTATCAAACTCTTTTCCCCAAAAATCTACTGATGAAATTGAGAGGGTTGTGTTTCTTCTGTCTGCCATTTGGAATAGAGGCTCCAGAGTGACAAAAAGAGTAGAAGATGCAGCCGGCTGAAAATGGAAAATGGAGAAAGAGAGGGAAAGACCTAAGTGTTTAGATTCTAAATGACAAGTCTGGATGCTCAATGGTTAGAGAATCAGCTGTGAACCGAAGGGTCATGGGCTTGATTCCCCAAGCCAACAAATCAATGCACATCGATGTTTCTCTCCCCTCCCCCATCCTCTCCTTTCCACTCTCTCTAAAAATATCACTGGAAGAAAATAAAAATATATCCTAGGGCCCTAACCGGTTTGGCTCAGTGGATAGAGCGTCAGCCTGGGGACTGAAGGGTCCCGGGTTCGATTCCGGTCAAGGGCATGTACCTTGGTTGCGGGCACATCCCCAGTGGGGAGTTTGCAGGAGGCAGCTGAATCGATGTTTCTCTCTCACTGATGTTTCTAGCTCTCTATATCTCTCCCTTTCTCTCTGTAAAAAAAATCAATAAAATATATTTTAAAAATATATATATCCTAGGGTGAGAATTTAAAAATTCCCAACCATCCATATCATCTGTTCCTAACAGCCAATCATGACATCCTCATAGCTCTAGGACCACCAGCAGCAGACGATCCTCCTTCTGACATGACATATGGTTAGAAGGTCAACAGCAGCTGTATGCTACCTCATTCACCCCATTTCACTAAGTAAGCATTTTATTGTCTTCACAAGAAGGGTGAGCAAAGTACAGTAATGACAGCAAATTCACAAAACTTTTATTACAGTCTATTTTATTATTAGCTACTAGTGGCCTGGTGCACAGATTCATGCACAGATTCATTTATATTAAGAAATATTTTAATATAGCTATTCGCCCTTTATAATAGAAGTGTCAGAGATGAAAGAAAATTAGTAAAATGTATATGAAAATAATAGATTAATAAACAATAACAACATGACTGATAAATTGATTAAACTTATTCTAATATCTCCCTGTATATCACATTAAGAGTAAAAACCCTTTCAGAGTGCTTGACTAATTTCCCTTGTGATGAAGTATTTACAACTTTAACACCACACATTCTTCAAACTTGAGAGAAAGCAACAAATAACTGACCGTGTCCGAAAACAGGTTCAGGTAGGAATATTTCTACTCTGTCAAGAGTTGGTCCTTGTGATTTATTCATAGTCATCGCAAATGCTGGCATCACAGGAAACTGTCTTTGAATTAATTTAAATGGCAGGCCAGTGTTAGATGGGGACAGTTGTGCCAATAGTTGGTCTTCAGACATATTGCTGACGAGGCTGCTTTCTTTCAGCTTTAGACTGTCAACAAGAACAACCAAATTCACGATCAACAATGACAGATCGAAACATACCGTGCAATTGGCACCAGTGAGAGCTTTATATGTATTGCATGTGCGGGAGTCAACATTTATTTTTAAATTACCAGCGCGTATCATATGTACCTGCCGGTGGGTTAGTCAAACGGTCACTTACCCTTTTATATATATAGATAGACTAGGGGCCCGGTGCATGAAATTCGTGCACTGGGTGTGTGTGGGGGGCGGGGGGGAGTGTCCCTCAGCCCAGCCTGCCCCCTCTCACATACTGGGAGCCCTCAGGTGTTGACCCCCATCACCCTCCAATCACAGGATCGGCCCCTTGCCCAGGCCTGACGCCCCTGCCAGAGGTGTCAGGCCTGGGTAGGGGACCCAGCCAGGATTGGTGTGAACTACAGAGGAAACATCTTTCCTGACCACTCATTGGCTAAGCTCCCTGTATGCCACTGGTAATATTTTCAGTAACTTGGGTAATAAGAATCCAAA
>NW_006383008.1:7428125-7428845 GCF_000327345.1 Myotis davidii
GGTCCTTTGACCATGCCCAGCTCCCATCGTTGGCTCCACCCCTACTTCCTGCTATCACTGGCCAGGGCGGCAAAGGCGCCTGATTCTCCGATCATGGCTGGGGGGCAAGCTCTTAGCTCCCCCCTGGGTTTCCGATCACTGTCAGTGGCCAGGGGGCTTTTCCTGCTTTTCCTTTCGCCTCCCTGCATTGTGCCTACATATGCAAATTAACCTCCATCTTTGTTGTCAGTTAACTGCCATCTGAGTTGGCAGTTAATTTGCATATAGCCCTGATTAGCCAATGAAAAGGGTAGCGTCTACGCCTATTACCATTTTTCTCTTTTATTAGTGTAGATTGTTGTACATCTCTTACTGTGCCTGCCTAACTTTTAAACTTTATTATAGATATAAATATATAAGAAAAAACAGTATACATAGGGCTTTGGTGCTATCCCAGGTTCCATGCATCCGCTGGGGTCTTGGAAATAGCCTCCCCACATACCGGGGGACTCCTGGATGAAGATTCAAAACACACACACACACACACACACACACACACACTCCTCATAGATGAAAGCCTAATAAGGTGCAAGACTGAAGAGATAAGGAGGCAGAAGAATCGTAGTCCAGGGCTGAGAATGAGGGGCTGGGGGAAGGGAGGGGACCGAAGGCCCCAGTGCCCTGGGGCCGTGGCGCATCCCGCCTCCTGCACCTTTCCCTCCCCACCCCATGTTCTCCAGC
>NW_006383008.1:7429627-7444133 GCF_000327345.1 Myotis davidii
CGCGCACCTCGGCCTCGGCTTTCCTGCCCGCGGCGGCCTCCGGACAGGTGTGCAGGTTAAACTGCCTCCGTTGCTCGTTTTGCACTGTACGCAGAGGGTAACTTCAGCGATGAGGTTTCTGTGGTCTTCTTTAAAGTTCTGAATACGGGGCAAACACCCGCTATTAATGATTGGCATGGGCTCCGCCGGTCGGTTTTGCATGTTCTCAGTCTACCCACCATCACCCCCGGAGAATCCTGTCCACGTTGTGCTCAGCAAGTCACTTCTTCCCACAGCCCTGTCCCCCTTCACAGGCGCCAGGGGGACGGCGAGGGGCGGGAGCGGGGCTGAATTTGCCCCCAACCCGGCCTTCCTGCCCGGCCTCCGGAGAGATGCGGTGTCACCTGACTGCACAGAGGGAGAGCTGAGCCCAGAGTTCACATGCCTTACCTGGGTCTTCCCGGATACAAATAAAATGTATTGGAGTCCTCGGCTCCAGAGCCAGTTCTTGAAATCACAATTTACCTCTGAGGGGTAAATGTTAAGTATTTTTTAATTTGATCCCTACTTTTATTTTTTCAAAAAAAATACATATTTGATTGATTTTTTTTTTTTTTACAGAGAGGAAGGGAGAAGGATAGAGAGTTAGAAACATGGATGATAGAGAAACATCGATCAGCTGCCTCCTGCACTCTCTGGAATTGAACCTGGGACCCTTCAGTCCGCAGGCCGAGGCTCTATCCACTGAGCCGAACTGCTGGTTAGGGCCCTACTTTTGTATATGTCACAACTGTAGACAGTGGGTTAATATACCTTAATTGACCTCTAAAAGATGCCTGTGCTTACAGTTCTTCTCTCAACCCGTTTATCAATTCATTACATAGAAAACAAGCAAAATTTGTAATTTGGGTAAGATTAAAAAAAAAAATTCCACAGTCAAACAGATCCTTTGAATACTGAATAAGCATCGTGTCTCCCCAGAGTGTGTGTCTGCAGAAATGAGCGGTTTCCAATTCTAATGGCCACAGGGGCCATCCAGGGTAATAGGAATGAGTGAGGTTGTCAGGTTATGACACAATAGGGTGGTATGGACTAGCAAATGGAAAACAAGATGTGCCATCTCCTAGGGACAGCAGCTGCTACTAAGCTCCAGCTGATAGCTAGCATGTAGACATATAGACTTGTTGCCATATCTTCCTGATTTTCAAAACAAGTCAGAAACTAGTATTTTGCGTAAATGCTCTGTTTCAAAGTGGTAGCATTTTTTAAGTTAAAGCATATGAAATTCCAATTGTTGTAGATTTAAAAGCTGTGAAATACTGCATTTGACATCTTGCCTCCTGGCAGTTGTCTTCAGTTTGGCAGAAACAACGTATAAAAATTTAAAAAATAAAAGATGTAAAATATTGGCAGTTTCATGTTTCAGCAGGGTGTGTTTTGTGTGTGTGTGTGTGTGTGTGTGTGTGTGTTTTTCTGTTTAAACATTGTGCAGGCCAAATAAAACGCATGTTACAGGTGACACTTGATCTGCAGGTGACACATGACCTCTAATCTAGATAATCCACCTCTAAGTAATCAAGACTGATAATTGAGGTTTATTGATTTTCTTTTCCATTTTTCACCACTTCTTAACTCTGCTACTGGGGGACAATCAAAATCTAGGAGGATTGTATTAATGAAATAATAATTGTTAACATTTTTGAGTACTCACTATGTCCCTGGTGCTATACTAAACACTACCCCTATTAATTAAATTTTCACAATAAATCTATAATATATGTTTCTTAATAATTCCATTTTACAGATAAGAAATTTAGGCTTAGAGAAATTAAGTTATCTTGCCTAAGATTGCACAGCTGCTGAGAAGTGTTATGAAAGTAGAATCACACATGTAATCTATACTACACATGTAACCTATACTTTTTTGTACAAAGTGGCATATAGTGTAAATTAACTAGCAGTATGACACCTAGACATTAAAATTAGCTTTGACATTTAGGATGCTTATAAAGAAAATCATTGGCATAAATGTGAAAACAAAACAAACAGGTTATAAAATATATACTGTATGATTTCAATTACCTAAAAATGAGGAAAGGAGAAACTACATATAAAAAATGAGCTTGGAAAGAAATCTATTTGAGTGGTTTTTCTCTTTACTGTTTTCAAATTTTCTTTAGTAAAAGTGTTTATAACAGCCCTAACTGGTTTGGCAGAGTGGATAGAGCGGCGGCCTGAGGACTTAAGGGTCCCAGGTTCGATTCTGGTCAAGGGCATGTACCTTGGCTGTGGACACATCCCCAGTGGGGGGTGTGCAGGAGGCAGTTGATGGATGTTTCTCTCTCATCGATGTTTCTAACCCTCTGTCCCTCTCCCTTCCTCTCTGTAAAAAATCAATAAAATATATATTTTTTAAAAGTGTTTATAACAAAGCCAAAATTTATTTAAAATGTTTCTTTGAAGTGGCCATTTTAATATGTGTGATAATGGACAAGACATTACGAGTCACTATGGGTTAGTATAAAATTTGTTAGGAATGCAGTTGAACATAAGAACTAAAGAAAGACTTAAAAATATATTTTACACTCGGCTGGCATGGCTCAGTGGTTGAGCGTCGAGCTATGAACCAGGAGGTCATGGTTCAATTCCCAGTCAGGGCACATGCCTGGTTTGCAGGCTTGATCCCCAATGTGGGGTGTGCAGGAGACAGCCAATCAATGATTCTCTCTCATCGTGGATGTTTCTATCTCTCTCTCTCCTTCTTCCTTCCTCTCTGAAATCAATAAAAATATAAAAAGAAAATAAAAGCTTTACATATTTATATTTTAAAGTTTGCTCTGAAAGTAGAGCTTTTTTTTCTTTTTATATTTTATATATTATAAAAACATCCATCAGCTGTCTCCTGCACACACACCCCCCTCCCCCCGGGGATATGCCCACAACCAAGGTACATGCCCTTGACCGGAATCGAACATGGGACCCTTCAGTCCGCAGGCCGACACTCTATCCACTGAGCCAAACCGGTTAGGGCAGAATATTAATTTTAATATCTTTGCTTTCTTATTGTGTAGAAGAGTAATTTTACAAAAATCTCCAATACAGTTTTCTAATGGAACAAAGTAATGTCAAATTCCAAATATAACACTACCATTTTGATGTATAATATCATGTTAGGTTGGGGAGGAATGATCAGTACTTCTCTTGGACATACTTAGTAGTATTCTTTGGTTACAGTGTATATGAGACTATATTGATGTTAACATTGATGGTGATGTAAAAAAAAGCATTAGAATTCAACAAGATTTCATGAATTCAACAAGTATCAGCAAACTAGAAATAAATGGGGACTTCCTCAGCCTATGAAAAAGTTACAGCTAACACCATATTTAATGGTAAAAATTGAATGCTTTCTCCCTAATATCAGATTAAGACAAGGATGTCCATGCTCACAACCTCCATTTAGCATTTTATTGCAGATCCTAACCAGTGCAGCAAGGCAAGAAAAATAAATAAAAGACATAAAAATTATAAACATAGAAGTAAAACCTGTCCCTATTCTTAGATGACATGTTTGTTTACATAAAACTATGGTAACTAGCAATCAGTTTTAATAACACATCAGGATACAAGGTAAACTTAATAAAATTCTATTTCTATATATTAACAACAAATAATTGAAAATAGTAAAATATTTTTTAAATTCCATTTATGTTAATGTCAAAAACATACTTAAGAATAACAACAACACACCATTTTAAGAACAACAAACCAAAATGTTAAAACTTTGCACTGAGCCCTGGCTGAATAGCGCAGGTTAGAGAATTGTCTCCATACGCCCACTTGCGGGATCCATCCCGTCAGGACTCATACAAGAATCAACTAATAAGTCCTGGCTGGGTGGCTCAGTTGGTTGGCGCATTATCCAGTACACCGAAAGATTACTGGTTCGATTCTCCATTAGGGCACATGCCTAGGTTGGATGTTCATCCCCTGTCGGGCACATAGGGAATCAAGTTCAGAACCCCTCTATGAGGCAAATTAAAAAAGCAAATTAGCCCTGGCCAGAGTTGCTCAGGGGTTAGAGTGTCGGTCCATATATCAAAGGGTCCCAGGTTCGATTTCCAGTCAAGGGCACATACCTGGGTTGCAGATTCAATCCCTGGCCCCGATCAGGGCGTGTATAGGAGGCAACTAATCAGTGTGTGTCTCACAGCAATCTCTCTCCCTCAATCTCTTTCTCCCTCTCTCTCCCTCTCCCCTACTATTCCTCCCTTCCACTCTCTCTAAAAAAAAAAATGGAAAAAATATCCTCTAAAAATCAATGGAAAAAATATCCGGTGAGGATTAACAACAACCAACAACAACAAATCTTTACACTGAAAACAACATATTGCCAAGAGAAATTAAAAAGACCAACCTAAGTGCTGGCTGGATAGTTCAGTTGGTTAGAGCATCTTCCCAGTATACCAAGGTTGTAGGTGAATGCACAAATGAGTGGAACAACAAATTGATACTTTCTCTTTCTAAAAAATCAAATAAAATAAATAAAAAGACCAACATAAATTGATAGATATACCATGTTCTTGGATTAAAAGACAAAATACTGAGTTTTTAATTTTTCTCCCAAACTGATTATATTATAGATTCAAAGCATTCCTGATCACAGGCTTTTTAAAATATAGAAGCTAACAAGTCAATTCTAAAAGTGTAAAGATCTAGAATAGCCAGAGTCTTGAAAAATCTTACTGAAACTGAAAGACTTATACTACTGACTTAAAGGCTTAAAGACTTACTAAGTGATACAGTAATCAAGAAAGTGTGATACTGGCCTAAGGACATACAAGTAGATCAATAGAACCGAATAGAGAGTCCATAAATAATCCACACTTACAGAGTCAATTGATTTTGACAAAGGCATCAAAGCAATTTAGTGGAGAAAGGAGTCTTTTAAACAAATGATGCCATAATAACTGGATATCCATATAGGGGGAAAATTAACTGTAACTTCTAGTTCACATCACGATTTGAACTGGATTATCAGTTGAAGTGTGAAAGATAAAACTATAAAGGGTCCAGCTGTGGCCTAGTAGTTGAGGCTTCACCCATTCACCAAGAGTTTGTTGGTTCAGTTCCTGGCCAGGATGCATGCTGGGGTTGCAGGCTCAATCCCCAGTGAGAGGCATGCAGGAGGCAGCCAATCGATGACTCTTTCTCATCATTGATGTTTCTTTTTTTAAAAAAAATTAATTTATTTTTGTTTGTTTTAACTTTTTATTAAATGCTTAGGATACAGATTGATTTTTGTAAATGACTGTTTTACTTTTCCTGAAATAAGACCTATCTGCGCTCTGATAAAACAGAATGAAAAATCTCAATTAATGGGAGTTCCTGCACATAGCTCAGATCCTCACTGTGAGGAGCCGAGCTCCTCACAGCTGCTTCTTTCTGCTGTTACTATAGGAACAATGTTGTATTGGGGTCATCATTGATGTTTCTCTTTATCCCTTTCCCGTCCTCTCTGAACTCAATAAAAATATATTTTTTAAAAATAAAAGCCATGTTTTGTGCCCATAGCTTGATGCTGAATTTCTTAAGGTTTCCATGAAGAAATACACAGTATTGGTTATCTCAGTTAAGAGTGTTGTCCTGATACGTGAAGGTTACAGGTTCAATCCCTGGTCAAGGCACATACAAGAATTAACCAGTGAATGCACAAATAGTGTAATGACAAATCAATGTTTCTTTCTTTCTCAAATAAGTCAATGAATAAAAATAAATAAATAAATAAATGAAAAGAACACAGACTAGTGTCAGACTGTGGGAGTTTGATTCCAGTTCTGTCACTTGCTGGCTCAGTGACCAAAGTGAGTTAATCTGCCTGTGCCCTCATCTGTAAACAACCATGGAGTTGTGAGAATTGGTGGTAGGGTAAGCAGAAGCTAGCATATAAATGCACCATAACTGTCAGATATCAATGCTAAGTATTTTGTTTCTTCAGTTAAATTGTAGCTCTATGAAGATAAATAAGCTATGTATGTCTTGGGTATCCCCTCTTTAATATCTGTCACAGTAAAATCATATAGGAGGCTCAAAAATATTTGTCACATTTGAGAACATAGTAGTTATTTTGCTTTATGCTTAATGTAAAATACCCATCTTTCTTCAAAACCTGAGAAATGATTTTAGGACTTATTTAAATATATATTTTGATTGATTTCAGGAAGGAAGTGAGAGGGAGAGAGAAAGAGAAATATCAATGAAAGAGAGTCATTGATCGTCTGCCTCCTGCACGCCCCATACTGGGGATCAAGCCTGCAACCCTGGGCATGTGCCCTGACTGGGAATTGAACTGTGACCTCCTGGTTCATAGGTTGATGTTCAACCACTGTTCAGTGGCTGAGAGATTTTAGGACTTCTTTAAATTTTAATTCTTGTGCTCTGAAAACAATCTAACATAAACATGAAATTCTAATGAAGCAAATGAGTGTGTTCCTAATGAAATAGTTAATAGGGCTGTTTATATGACCATTGAAAAATCTTGTAATAGGAATAACTTTGGGGTGGATGTGGGTCATTGTTTCTCCAACCTGAGTAGCCATGACAGCCACCTGGAGTGCTTGTTAAAATAGAGATTTCCAGCCTCTAATCCAGACTTCTTGAACCAGAATCTCTGAAAGTGAGGCCTGAGAATTTTTCTTCTTTTTTTCCCTCTTTCATTTGTGAACCCTGGGTGAGTCTTCTGAGAGATAATTTTAGGTAATGCTAGTACAGAGAATGTACTTTCTTTTGAGGGTTTCAACTGGATTTCTGTAGGCATGATATTTTAATCCAGCTACTCATATTTCTTTGCCTTATTTCTAAAACAATTCAGGCCTGAGGACTTGCGTCGTGAGTTTGGTCGGTATGGCCCTATAGTAGACGTTTACATTCCACTTGACTTCTACACCCGCCGCCCAAGAGGATTTGCTTATGTTCAATATCCTTTATTTTACTCTGTGCATTTGAATATACTACATACATGTGCAAATTACATATATGTATTCAGGAACATATGTTATGAGATTAATATTGCCTAATTAAATGTGTTTATTTCTTTATCTCAGAAAATCTAAAGCAGTCCACTGTAGCTGGCAAGAGCCCCCCAGTTTGAACCAACCTGTTAGCTAGAATCCGAGCATAAACCGAGCAGGCGAGACAAAAGGCACCTAAAGTTCAAGCATCAAGGAGTAAAGAGGGAGGGTGGACACAGAGATAAAGACCTGGAAGAGGGAAGTCTTTATCAAGCAAAAGACAAAGCCAACACCAGGTTGAGACTTCGGCTTTCCTACATTTACTCAGAGTTCCAGAGTCAAAGCCAAGTCTGATTTTGTTGGTTCTTCGTCTCTTATAAAGTCCATCTTGCAAGCCTTAAAGAGTAAAGGTCAAGGTTCAAGATCAAGTGACATTGAGGTAATTGCCAAAGTCTCATATTGTATTGCATTTCTTGGCTTTTTCTGTTTTCTATTAAAAAAAAATTAAACCAGTGAATAACCTCCTAAAATACAGCTCTTCATTTTATATAGCTTATTTCTATTTTAGTTAGGTTTAATATATAATTTACATAGATAAGGGAGTTTAGTGGGTTATTACAAACCAATATATGTAATTCCATATGTTTACAGATTACTTCTATGTTTTTATACCCCAAGTAATAAAAGTATAAAGGTATTTTAAAGCAGTAGGTTCAAAGGTAAATATCATTTTTAAAGAACTGAATCAGTTTTGAAAATGTGTTTTTTAGCTCAGTTATGTGTGTGCATTTTGTTTACAAGTAATTGCTCCAAAATATCATAATTAAAAAGCTTTTCGCTGAAAAGAGTAATTTAAATTTAGAATACAGGCTTCTGCATGCTGATTTCTTTTAGTTAAAAACCTGGTGAATTTTTTACCTGAGAGAAGGGCAGTGTTGGACTTACTAGTATTTTGTTCTCATTACATGTTTGAAATTATACATTTATACAGCATAAATTATACATTTATACTAATGTATACATTTAAAATACAGTTGCACATTTTTTATTTTTAGATTCACTCTTTTAAATCATAATGAGCATTTGTTTTCATAATGAAAGTAAAAATTTTTTTGATTATTCATATTATATTGTAGATGTGAGCTTAATAACTTGAACTTGTTTTCTCTATTAATTTTCTGTCACCTAAATAATTCTTTTAAAATAACATTTTTACTTGATATCTGACATTCAAAGTGTCCTTAACAGCTAGTCATATTTGAAGATGTTCGAGATGCTGAAGATGCTCTTTATAACCTCAATAGAAAATGGGTATGTGGCCGTCAAATTGAAATACAGTTTGCACAAGGTGACCGCAAAAGTAAGTGTGACTAAATGTTAGATCTTGTTTATTCAGCAGAATGAATTTTAGCAATGACAGATTTTTTAGTTTAAAATTCTTTTAGAAAATAATACGATTTGAGCGGTTGTGACTGAGGTCTTGCACTTCATATTCTATCTAGCACCAGGCCAAATGAAATCAAAAGAACGTCACCCTTGTTCTCCAAGTGACCATAGGAGGTCAAGAAGCCCCAGCCAACGGAGAACTCGAAGTAGAAGTTCTTCTTGGGGAAGAAATAGGAGGCGGTCTGATAGCCTTAAAGAGTGAGTATCATATACAAGAGTATTGAAAACTTAATTTTCTACTTTTTCTGGAAAACATTTTTTTGTTTGTTGTTGTTAATCCTCATCCAAGGATATTTTTTCATTGATCTGTTAGAGAGAGGGGAAGAGACGGGGAAGAACAGAGAGAAACATCGATGTGAGAGAAACACATTGGTTGGTTGCCTCCTGCATGTGCCCAACCAGGGCCCAGGCTGGGAAGGAGCCTGCAAACAAGGTACGTGCCCTTGACCGGAATGGAACCCGGGACCCTTTGGCCTGCAGACGGATGCTCTATCTACTGAGCCAAATCAGCCCAGGCTGGAAAACCTTTTAAGGAGCTTTGAGCCCGGTCAGTGTGGCTCAGTGGTTGAGCATCGACCTATGAACCAGGAAATCACAGTTCAATTCCCGGTCAGGGCACATACCTGGGTTGCAGGTTCAATCCCCCAATAAGGGGTCTGCAGGAGGCAGCCGATCAATGATTCTCTCTCATCATTGATGTTTCTGTCTCTCTATTCCTTCCTCTTTGAAATCAATAAAATATTATTTTAAAAAAACAACACACACGTGTACAGAAAATCCAGGCCACCAGAATAATATGCATAAAGAATCATTTTTTATAGAAAGATTAATTTACGCTTATTGAATACCTCCCAATATTAAGCTTTTTCTTTATTGTTTTCTTCTGTTTCTTCTCGGGACTCAACTTTTTGAATGGAAAGATAATACATAGTAAAAAAAAAGCAGCATATTAAAAAATATATATTTGGCAAATAGAAATGAGGAATGTTAACTAAATAAAAATTTCCTAAATGAATCCAACAATTAAGAATGTTAAATTCTCCTTTGGCTGGTGTGGCTCAGTTGGCTGGGCGTCGTCCTGTGCACCCAAGGGTTGCCATTTGGATTCCGTCAGGGCACATGCTGGATTACAGGCTTGATCCCCGGTATGGGGTGTGCAGGAGGCAGCTGTTCGATGTTACGCTCTCACAGCGATGCTTATCTCTGTCCTCTCCCTTCTAAAAATTAGTAAAAGCATATTTTTAAAGTGATTTAAAGAATGTTTCTCTCACACCGATGTGGCTAGTGGTTAAAAGCTCATAAGAAGGGATGGTGGTTGACATTAAAATTAATGTAAATAAATATATTTATAAAAAGTTAGTGATTTTAAAAATAAATTCCAATTATGGTAGTATTATAGGAAGACATAAGAATAGTAAATTTTTCAGAAAAAGATACTTGCAAGTTACCTATTTTGCTAGCCAGTTGTTTGTTTCTGTTAGAATAATAGTAAATCACAATGGAAATTAATTACTTGGTGAAATTATTTAAATAATAACAAATTGTATTAGCATGCCTAAGTTTTTAAAACTTCATACTATTTATCTGAGTTTAATGCTGAAATTTTTTCATAGAGAATTTTTTATAGACTTTTAAAGTGAATTCTGTTTTTTTTTCTCTTTCAAATCATTTTAATAACGTGACAGTCACAATACGAAAAGTAGACTCAAACGTGTTTTCTTTAAGGGGGGGTGCTACCATGATTGCTTCATACAAGCATGATCTAAGGCAGCGATGGCGAACCTATGACACGTGTGTCAGGTGACACGCAAACTCATTTTTTGGTTGATTTTTCTTTGTTAAATGTCATTTACATATATAAAATAAATATCAAAAATATAAGCCTTTGTTTTACTATGGTTGCAAATGTCAAAAAATTTCTGTATGTGACACGGCACCAGAGTTAAGTTAGGGTTTTTCAAAATGCTGACACGCCAAGCTCAAAAGGTTCGCCATCACTGGTCTAAGGTAATGATGACACCAATTCCAAAGAGCAAGGGTGGTAAGAAGGCCTCAAGGCTCACAGACTGAAAAGCTTGGTTTCGGAAAAGTCTCAGAGGGGTCTCAGGTGGCAGCAGAGACATGAAATTTAAGGGACCTTCCTTGAAATGTTTCTTGATGGTGACTCGGTGTCGAGAGTATTTGTCGTCTGGGGAGAACCGAGCAGGATGGGCCGAGCAGGTCTGTTGTCCAATAGGATCAAACTTCTTCAGGGTATAGACCTGATCTCCCTGTTCATTGAGGTGATACTGAGAAACATGATCTTGCTGAAGCAGGAGGTCCCAATTCCGTCTGCACTTCTCTGTCTACTGAGAGCCTCACCGTGAATTCTGTTCTTAAAGAATGATCAATATTTAGACTTGTATCCTCTAGTAAATAAGAGTTAGCTCTCCTGGACCGTATATAGTATACCTAAGCTATATAGGCCCACTGAATTTCAAATCAAAGATGATCACCAGGGCTGTTCACTTTCACTCTAGTCCCTCCATTCTTCAACTTTCTAAAATTCAGTCTCTCCATTACACTAGCTACATTTCTTTCTCTTTTTTAAAAAAAAAAATTCTCACCCGAGGATATGTTTATTGATTTTAAAGATGGGAAGAGAGAGAGAGAGAGAGAGAGAGAGAGATAGAGAAAGAGAGAGAGAGAGAGAGAAAGAGAGAAAGAGAAACATCCATCAGCTATGTCCCATACACACCCCGACTGGGTATTGAACCCACAACCTTTTGGTGTACAGGATGATACTCCAATCCACTGAGCACACTGGCCAGGACTCCATTCCTCAACTCTTAAGAGCCTAGACAAAAAAAAGCTCAAAATAGGATATATGTACTAGAGCTGGTGAGAGAGTCTTCGCTCCAAGTGGCCTGGCACCAATCCTTCCAGCCAAGTGAAAGGGAAAATAGGAAGAGAGAACTACATCCACAACTAATACCATTGGTATTGCTTCTGGCTTCACAGGGGACATGAATAGTGTAAGGGAGTGATGTTCAACAGTTCATTCACTGTGAATTTTATATATCTCTCTCTATACTATTATATATACTACACATGTATAGACTATATATAGACTATACATGTATAATTTACCATACATTTATAATGATGTGGCTTATATATCAAAGTCTTATATATCAAAGTCTTATATATAAAATGAAAGTCTTATATATCAAAGTTCAAAGTAGATATAATATTGTGCTAAAGCAGCACTGTCTTGACATACTGAATATCCAGTGTTCTTGGTAGGTAGACTTAGTTTATAAAAGAAAGAAAAGAAGTTGTCCATTTTCATTCATTAAGAATATAAGTTATTTCCAAATACATTAGAGCCTTAGTTAACCATCTTCTAGTTGAAGTAAAGTATAATACTTAGCTGGAGAAAAACAAACAAACAAAAAAACATCTTTTGTTCCAAATCATGATGGAGTAGCAGGTATAGAAAGAACACATATTCTTGCAAGACAATGCTGTTCTGCTTTGTATTAGTTATAAGGTCATTGCTTAACTTCACCGACCTCGTTTTTTTTAATCTGTAAAATTATATTATAGAGAATGTATATCTTACCTAGCTCTCAAAGTATTCACAAAGATCAGATTTTACATGTGTGTGTTCATGTGAGAGAGAATACATATAAACGAAACATGCACTGTACATATATACAGTATATGTGATATTACTTTGGACTAAAAACAGGTCTCTTATTTTGCCTTTAGTAAATGTGTGTGGGGGGGGCAAAGCTAGTTTGTTGCTGTTAGTAGACTATGAGCCCTTTGAGGAGCAAGGACTTCTGTCTTATTCAGGTTTGTATCCCTAGCATTTAGCAGTAGTCCCTAGCTCAAAGAATGTTAAAATAGCATCTTTTTTTTTTCCATGTTAGGTGTTTTTTTTCAAGGACAGTGTTCTGTTTTTTATTTTTTTTCTAGAACTATGTACCATAGGAATGAAATTTAATAATTTCTAAAGGACTGCTTTTATTCCAGAATATATTCTAGATCAATATATTCATACTTTTCAGTGCTCTATATTCTTTCCTGTAATTCCATGCTTTTGTTTAAGGTTATTTTTCTTCATTTAAAAGTTTTTTAGTATATTTTATATATAGTATAGGTCTGCTGGCAATGAATTCTTTCAGCTTTTGTTTGTCTGAAACATCTTCATTTCATATTAATGTTTGAAGTATATTTTTGCTGGGGATGGATTTCTAGGTTGGTAAAGACCTTTTCCCCCCTTTCTTTTTAAATATCATTCCATTGTTTTTCTAATATCCATAGTCAGCTAGAATTCTTAATGTTGCTTCTTTGAAGGTAATGTCTTTTATTCTTTAGCAGATTTCCATATTTTTCTCTGTGGCTTTGTTTTCTGCAGTTTCATTGTGATACTAGGAGCCCAGTGCACGAGTTTGTGCACCTTGAAAGGAACTGTGGGCCGCAAGGCTGAGGTGGGACACAGGGGTGGGTCTTGGCCCACCCTCTGTGCCCCCCGCCTGGCCCCTCCTGCTGCAGCCCCCAGTCCCCTGTCTGCTGGCAGCCCTGCTCCCACATGCTGGTGGCACAGAGCAATTGGGGCTGGCACCAGCAGCAGGTGTGAGCAGGGCCAGTGCTGTCAGTGGGTGAGAGTGGCAACTGCTGCACCGATCGCCCCTCAGGCCAATGCTGTCAGCAGGTGCAAGTGGGGCTGTCCCTGGCAGCAGGTACAAGAGGTGGCGGCCAGCCCTGATTGCCCCTCAGGAGCAGGGGGAAGTGGAGAAGCCCTCAGGGGCAATTGGGACTGGCCTTGGTCTGGCTGCCCGACTCACCTGCTCCACCATCCCACTGCATCTGATGCCTGCCATGTTCTGCACGTGCCTCTGGTGGTCAGTGCACATCACAGTGACCGGTTGTTTGGTTGTTCAGTTGTTCCGCTGTTCTATTTGCATATTAGGGTTTTATATATGAAAATACCTGGTGTAGTTTTCTTTGTACTTATTCTACCTGGGTTATTGAGCTTTTCAAAATTGTGAGTTGATGCTTTTTATTCGTTTCAGAAATTTTAGGACATTATCTCTTCAGATATACTTCTGCCTTATTCAGTTTGTCCTTTTGGCCATGTGACTATGTTCTAGATATCTATTATGTTCTGTTCTGGATTTCATAAAATTCCTTTTCTCTTACTGTGTTTCAGTATAATATTTTTCTAATGATCTGTTTTTCAGTTCAGTTCACTATTTCTTGTACCAGGGGTGGGCAAACTTTTTGACTCAGGGCCACAATGGGTTCTTAAACTGGACTCAGAAGAAGGAGCTGCGGCTGTTTCCCGACACTGCTGCTGGTGAAGGAGCGGAGGGGAGAGCAAGAGAACCCTCCACTCTTTCAGCTCCACGGGCCAGATAGAACAGCCGAACGGGCCGGATCTGGCCTGCGGGCCGTAGTTTGCCCACGGCTGACTAGACTGCTGTTAAATCCATTTAGTGACTTTAACTTCAGACATATTTTTTAGTTCTAAAATATCCATTTGTTTCTTTTTATAGATTCCAAAATTCTTTTGAAATTTTCTATTTCATCTATTTTGTTTTTTTCTCTAATTTTTTAAAAACATGTTAGTCATAGTAATTTTTAAAATTCCTGTCTGAATAACAATAATACCAAATTATTTTGGGTGTAGTTAATTTATCTTTTTTTGTTAGTTTTTAATCATTTTAATCTATTTTTCACATACCTTATAATTTTGTATTGGATGTTGGACATTGTTAATGAAAAATTATAGAAACTTTGGGTGCTACCATCCTCCAAAGAAAGTTGTTTTCTTCTAGCAGGCAGAGTATTGGCAGATCACCTTGACCCTTTCAAGGCTGATTTATTTAGCTTCACGTTTATTCCTAGGACCTGGTCCTTACCTGTAGGATACTGCCCTTCTGGGTTTTTTATTGGAAAGCTGGGCTCTTAACTTAAGACTCCTTGACCTTTCAGGTTCTCGAACTCCAGTCTGTCCCCAGCAGTGTGTCTGTGATAAAATTTCAGCTCAGTTATTCAGTCTTTCAGCTGCAGGTTTTTGT
>NW_006383008.1:7444172-7447903 GCF_000327345.1 Myotis davidii
TTTCCTATAGGTGTCATTCCACTTTGTATTCCCACCAGCAGTGCACAGGAATTCCAGTTTTTCAGATCTTCACCAACACCTGGTTTCCATGGGGCTTTTCAGCTACACTCACATTTTATACTCAATAGTTCTCCTTCTACGTAACAACCATTCCACAATTAGAGTGAAAACTTAAATAAGGAATCCAGTAAGGTACCTCGGTTGGAGCATTCTCCCCGGGGGAAACACGTAAATATTAACCAACAGGAGCAGTAATCACTTTTCCACAGGCAACAGGGCCATTGGGAATGAACACTTCCTTTGTGAAACCAGCTTACCAGGGGAGAGCGCGAACGCAGTCCCCCACTACCTTTTTACCCCCACCTTTGGCTATTGTGAATAATGCTGCCAGCTAGTAACAGGAATGTACAAATAACTCTTCAAATCCGTTTTCAATTATTTTGTGTATATATCCAGAAGTAAAATCGCTGGACCATATGAAAACTGCATATATACCGGAGTGCAATGGGTAAGCCTCACCCTGGGGAAACCACCTTCGTGATCATGGTATCTCCCCTGCCAGGTAAGTATGAGGTTAGGATGCTTCCTGGCACTTCACCATCATCCTCAACACACTTTTCGGTCATGGTTAATTATATTGAGCGTTCTTTTGCCCTTCGACTCTAAGTTGCAGTGTTATTTATACGACAGAGACTAAGATACGTTCTTTTGGATATCCAGAGGAAATTTTGCTCCGTTAATACACTCGAACCAGCAGTCACCGCGCTGTGCTCATCTACATATCCCCGCCTCTGGTCACCTACGTCACTCTGATACTTGAAGCAGATACGTTCGCTCTGCTTAGGCCTGGCGACTAACCGGAAGACAGTCGCAGCTGGGGGGAGTTTTAAATTCCTCGCCTTGGCCGGCTCTCGTCCCGGCGTGGATCTGTTATGAGAGTCTTCCGTGCGCGCTCAGGGCCGGGCCGGGCCGGGCGTTTGGGAGGCAGAGGTGCGCGGCCCGCAGAAGGCGCGGCAGCCCCCGGTGGTGGTGCCGGAGCTAAGTTGCGGCTCCATTCCGGTCTAAGCCACACCCTGTCTCTGTGTCTATTTCCCCAGGTTGTAAAGAGGGTGCGGTATGCCCGCCTGTTAGGTTTCTGTGAGACCCGGATGAGAATGTGTGTAACGGGGAGCCAGTGCTGCTATTAAGAAAATGGTCTGAGTCAAAGAACCACGGCCGGCCTGGCCCAGGGGCTGAGTGTCCCCCGGTGGGGCCGATCCGCTCCGGCGCGGGTGCCCGGTGTAGATGGGGGCCTGTCTGCAGCTCTCGGCATAAAGGAGAGCAGCGTTCACCCTGGATTTCCTAAGAAACCGAGTGCTCCTCCCTTCTTTTTAGAGAACGAAGGCGACACCTATTTCCGTTTCTGCCCTTCCAGCCGTGGGCAAACTACGGCCCCCGGGCCGGATCCGGCCCATTCGGCTGTTGGCCCGTGGAGCTGAAAGAGTGGGTTCTCTTGCTCTCCCCTGCGCTCCTTCACCAGCAGCAGTGTTAACATGGCAACGTTGGGAAACACGGCCGCAGCTCCTTCTTCTGAGTCCAGTTTAAGAACCCATTGTGGCCCTCAAGTCAAAAAGTTTGCCCATCCCCTAGACCCTCTGCGCCGGGCACACTGCAGCAATTGTTGTAGCGCGGGCGCTGGCGGTGTGTGTAGAGGGAAACTTCTGCCTGTTCGGTCTGCTGCCGAAGAAGAACATTGGCAGATCCGGTCTCACAGTATAAAAGCATCCACATTGATTTAGCCCAGTTCACCTGACACAGGCGCCCTCATTAGAAAATGAAGAACCAAATGAGTGGCAGCACCTACATGATTTTAAATTAGGTTGAACAAAGAGGGGCAATTGTGAAAGAGTAACATATATGGGGACGTTGATTTTTACAACAAATGGAAGGGGAAGGGGAGAGAGAAACATGTTGGTGTCACCATTGGTTGCCTCCTCCTCTACATGCCCGACGGGGGCCGGGGTTTGAGCCTGCTGCCCTGTCTGATCAGAATCCACCCTGAGACCCTTCAGTCCGCGGGCCAGCGTTCTACCCACTGAGCAAACCGGCTGGGGCAGTGATGGCGAACCTTCTGAGCTCGGTGTGTCAGCATTTTGAAAAACCCTAACTTAACTCTGGTGCCGTGTCACATATAGAAATTTTTTGATATTTGCAACCATAGTAAAACAAAGACATATTTTAGATATTTTATTTTTTTGATATTTTATATATTAAAATGCCATTTAACAAAGAAAAATCAACCAAAAAATGAGTTCGCATGTCACCTCTGACACGCGTGTCATAGGTTCGCCATCACTGGGTGCAGCTGCAGTTTTTCTGACCTCTTGGGAGTCTCATTCTAGGCATGCACAGTTTAGAAGATGGCCAGTGACTTGAGAATTTATAAGCAGAATTTAGGGTTTTTTATGCTTTGTTTTTGTCTGTAATTCTCTCATCTCTTGGATTTTGCCTTTCAAGTCTCAGCCACTTTGGTAGCCCTGAATTTTAACCTCTGTCTCTTCAGCTTAGTCAAATAACCATTTTCTAGTTGGGCTCTATTTCCAATGCTGTTATTAAGAAAATGGTCTGAGTAAGAGAACCACGGCTTGCCTAGCTGGCTTGGCTCAGGGGTTGAATGACAATCTATGAACCAGAAGGTCAGGGCTCTATTCCCAGTCAGCGCAAATGCTGAGGTTGTGGGCTCAGTCCCCTGTGTGGAGCGTTTTGGAGGCAGCCAATCAATGATTCTCTCTCATCATTGATGTTTCCCTCTCTTTCTCCCTCTCCCTCCCTTTATAAAATCAATAGAAGTCTAAACAAAATAAAACAAAAACAAACCATGGCTTACAACCCCCCAAGTTCTGCTTGTGTTGGTTATTCCCCACAGTTGTTTTATAAATGTTATTTACTTTTTTTCTCTTGTTTTGTTTTTTATTTTTTAAATATATTTTTACTGATTTCAGAGGAGAAGGGAGAGGGAGAGATAGAAACATTAGTGATGAAACAGAATCATTGATCGGCTGCCTCCTGCACGCCCCCTACTGGGGATCAAGCCCACAACCCAGGCATGTGCCCTGACTGGAATTGAACCATGACCTTCTGGTTCATAGGTCTACTCTTAACCACTGAGACACACTGGCCAGGCTAAAAATTATTTTACTATGCCAGTAATAACCGCCATGCTCAGATTTGTCTGTGGAGCTCTGGAGTCTGCAAGTTCATGGTTCTTCCCACTCGTACTGTTTTCTTTGTTCTCACTCATTGCTTGTTCTCACAGCCTCAGTGGGGCAATGTTATCATTTTTGTTTTCTGGCAGGGCAGCAGAGGCACAAGGAGCAGGAGATTTGTTCCTGGGATGTGCTCTCCCGGAGGACCTACTAGCACGTCCAGGTGCTGGGCAGGATTCAGAGGATCAACGAACAACGCCGTCACTCAGTGGGTGTTTTACGTACTTAAGGCCAAACGTCAGATACTTGGAAACATTTCGATAATTGACAGGATTTGTTCTTTTCTTTAAGATTGTGATTCTGTAAAGAAAATTTCCTGACCACCATCCCCAGATTTTGCCTGATGTCCCTGGTCTGGCGCATTTAAAAAATGTTAACCAGTAGGAGAGGAATCAAGTGCAGAATCATCACTACAGAGGTGCTGGGGCTGGGAGTGGTGGAGAAAGATATCGAGATCACTTTATATTTTTATTTACATCAGTAGAG